>NC_051196.1:13914792-14219338 GCF_015220075.1 Falco rusticolus
CACGCTGCTCTGACTGGCTCTTGCAAAGTGTGGCTGCACAATTAAAACGAGTGAGGTTGCTAATCCAAATCACTCTCACTCTACACCAGCAAATTTAGTGTATGCATGCGGGCTTTTTTAATTTTTTTAACCCTGTGACCAAGGTGGTATTTTTCTTCGTTGTGTGGCATAATTAGGTTAACAAGAAGCACTGCTTTCAGTAAAGCATTTGCTGGCTGGACTTTAGGCTACACCTAAAGAAGTATTTGCAAGTCAAACTTACACTGCCTTGTTACAGCTGTTGGTGAGACTCGATAGCGTGTCCAAAACTTGCACCAAAAAAATGCAGTGTAGAACTAGTCCCTTAAGGATTTGAGTTGGGTTGGCACGTGGGTGTGTTTGTTCCCCATCCCATCATTGAAGCCTACTTGGTAGGTGGTGTCCTTTAGTAGATATTTGGTGGAACGGGGAAAAAAAATAAATCTGACTTCCTTAGTATAACGACTCAGCAGCCTTTAGCATGATTTCACTAGATTCAGGATTTTCCCAATTTAAAAACTTAAACGAAGTGAAACTGGGCATGAGGTATCTGTTGCTACTTCAAGTCTAACAACATGGAATATGCTTTTTATATCTGCCCCTTGGTTCTTAGGACATAGTTTCCTGTTTTGGAGCTCACAGCCTCTGATTTTTGTTTTGTACATCAGTCTTTGGCTATAGCGGGTTCTTCCTCTGCATTTGGGAGAGAAGAGTAAGCACTGTTCCCTATTTAATTTGTGAGGAACTACTTATAAAAAGAAACAATGTGCCTTTTTTACCCACTGAACTGCTAATCTTATCTGCAATCATTTCCGTTTGACTCTTACAGACACACAGTACATTTCAGGGGCTTTTATAATAACTGTTAGCTTATGGCTATCAAATGCCCAGCGGAGTAAGAAACCCCACAGAACTAAACCTCAGCAGGAGCTGATCGCTTCCATCTCGCAGAGCCTTGAAAATGCAAAGCAGTGGTTGATTGCAGGTACTGCATATCTGTCCAGGTGATGGTTTTGATACCTTCTTAAGATACTTGAAATCTGTTAGTGTAAAGTATATCGTGATTAAGTACTTAATGTATAGCTTCTGAGGGAACAGAGTTCTCCCGTGGGGAAACTGAGGAGCTGTGATACCGGCGTATTTGCCATTCAAGTCGGGAGGCAACTGCATACTGTTTATACCGTATCAGGGTGTATGAGAGAGTTGTTGTACCAAAAAATGTTTGAAAACGTGCCCTTGACTCACTTGGATTCCATATCCAACCTCAGTCTTCCCAGTACATGCACTGGGCTGCAGGTAGGCTTGTCATCCTTTGCACGCACATAGCACAGCAGGAGGAGTCCAGGAAAAGATTGAACTAGGCAAAGTCTTGAGCAAAATGCTGTTATTCTCTTTATTAACTCGGCATGCAAAAGACTTGGAGCATGTTGCTGCAGTTAAGGCTGTAACAGTAAGAACAGGACTAGGTTATCTTTTTTTTTTTTCCCCTCCCCCCAGAATTCTGTAATACATACCTTATAAAAGAGAGTGAAGCTTAATCTTGTGCCAATTCTAGCACATGTTGTGCCTGATCTAACATGATCAAAACACTGCTTTCTTTAAATGTAGCAGCTCCTGGAGAAATGCAGTTTTGTCTAGATGAAGGAATTAAAGGTTATGATCTCCGGATTCCTTAGTCCGTTATGCCATTTACTTTCTAAGCTTGATGCAACTTTTAGTAGCCATATGGTTTAGTTTACCCTTCTTTATACTGGCCATAGCGCTCTTGGTGAGTGTTCAGTAATGGATATACCGAGATGAAAAGAAAGGAAAACTAAACTTTATTCAAGGGCCGGATTATTAAGTAAACCAACCTCCCCTCAGTCATAGCTGTCACTGCACCACAGAAGCGTATGGACGCTGTCGGGATGAGCGACAGGACTTGTTTTGCAGTATTTCTAGATAATTGTGCCTGCTGGCTGCCTGCATTAAGACTTGGATCTTCACTTGCTATTTACATTCCTTTTGACTTGATAATCCAGTTTGACTGAGCCGTAAATGCCAAGAGAGAAATACTATTTGATAGAATTTGTACTGAAAGCCAGTGTGAGTCCAAGGAGGAAGCAAAGCCACTAACAAGTTCAAGCTGGCAAGGGTGACTTAACCAGAACCCATGCCAGGAAACTGCGGTGAAGTACGAATTTGCTGCTGAACATCATGACTGCCCTTTATCTTTATAATGGGCTGAACCAAAATGAGAAATAAGCACATCTGAAGTTCTCTGGTTTTGCTCTTCCAGATATAAACATGACAGTTTATGTCAATGTCATGATTTATTCTTTTGTTGTTGGCAGCCTATGTCCTGCAGGCTGGTGAAGAAGGATTGTTTTTATTTAATGGAGGCAAAGAAGGATGTTTCACATCTCATTACAGCAGCAGGGTACTTAATGGTACGATGCTGGCAAGTTGCTGCCAATGAAATGGTGCTGCTTTACCTGTTCTTGCAGAAATACAGAATTTGTGTTATGACTAGCAAAACAATGTCAGAAAATGAGTTTTCCCCTTAAAAGCTAACGATTGACGCCTGGATTTAAAAAAAAGAGCAAAGCTACCTTCCTTGGAAGACTCATTTTAAGTCCTTTTCTCTCTCGGTTTTGCATTAATGATTAATTTCTGCTGCCTCCTCTGCAAAACTTTTCTGCCATTGTAACTGCAAATGTTGTAGGAATGTTAACAATGAACAAGGATGGTGCAAAAGGCTGAGTGAGTCAATTCCACATACCTCTATTAAGAAGAAAAGGCAGAAACAAGATTTATGAGGAAACTACTTTGAGGTCTAAGCCTCCAAAGAAGTCTGCCTCCAAGTCTGAAGCTAGATACAACTTCTTGAATTCCATAGCCCTCAAGCGTGAAGTCATATCACCTGTACTTTATCAGTTTTGTTCAACATATGATTGTATGGTTTTTTTCCTTCCTCCGATTGCTGTAACTGTTATGAAAACGGTAGAATCTTATGCTTGAAAATACTAGAAATTATTTGCCCTGCCTTTAGCTAATAGAAGGTCAAGTATTCAGTGAGAGCTAGAAAACACACCAAACAGCTTCTGTGTCTACTCAAAATTGAACACTTTGGAGCAAACCTTCAGTCACAGAGCACCACCAGACCTGTTGGTATTCAAACTGTACTCGCTAGAAAATGACTGCAGGGGAACTGCCGATATCTTGTGTATCTTGTACTTAGTCACGTGCAGGTATACTTCAAAACACGACCTGTGGTTTTGTCGAGGACAGTCCTGAGCCATTTCTATTTTAACAAATTCTGTGGAGATGCATTGGAAAAAAGAGGACCAAGTTCCAGTCATCTTTTTTTTTTTCCTTTTATTGTTTTGATGGGGATGGTGCTGCTATACTGGCTTCACCCCTGTAAGCACTGAGCATCCGTATTACGAGTGTGCATAGCCTTGCTCTTCTCAGTCTTGCACGAATTAAGCTGACCTTTGGTCCCTTGCAAACTCCCTGGTTTGTGTTTATAGGGCTGGTAAATACCTGCTTGAGCAGTAGTAGTTCTCCATGGGAATGAGTCTCTCCTGAATTTCAAGGCCTATTTGCTGCAGGTAAAAGCAGCCTCTGGATGACATTGTATTACATTTCAAATCCAACTTCATAGAGGTTTTAATGGTGAGGAATGCTTCTGTTTTCCCACTAGTTTTGCTTTTCTTGTTCTTTGTTATGTAATGGTTGAGCCCACAAATGAGAAGCATGAGGCTAAATGCTGAAGAACGAAGGAAGAAACAAAAAGCCATATGGCAATAGCAGGAGGTCCTGCCACCCCACCTTAGGCTCGTGACAACATGCCCTACATTTAACCTACAGTCAGGAACTAATTAACAACACAGATGGAAGTGAGCTAGCATATGTATTCAAAATAATACCCCTCAGGTTTTAATCAGCTGCCCTGCCTCTTCCTAGGTTAGACATCTAAGTTACCGTGGAGGGATTTGCAAAATACGGGAATGATGCCTGTGGTTAAGGCAGCTTTGCACCATGGCTGGAGTGAGGGCTGGGGAGCAGGGGCTTCCCTCGTCTCCTCTGGTCTTGCTGTGCAGTCTGGGGTGGGTTCTATAAACACCTTTATGGGCCTCCGCCTCCCCAGAAGGAAAATAGGATTTCTGGTGTTTTTCCTCGTCACCGAAGTTATGCTGAGATTCAGTGTTTGCAAAGCACGTTGGAAGCTTTGATAGCGTCTTCTCTCCGAGAAATGTCATACGAGTGGAGAGTTGCAGCACCATAAGCACTGGGTCTCTCCGCTCTTGCAACTTCTAAGTGTGGTTTTCCTGGCTAGAACTACTAATTATCTCTGATCAAACAGCTCTGCTTTTGATTTTGAATAGGATGGTGACTTCCAGATACTCGATTTTGTTGTGCAGAGGTTTGGGAGAGGGAGAACACTCAGCCGTTTTCAACAGGCTAATTGGGTAATTTAACGTTTCTCCTTTTAACTTTCTCTTTCCTCCCCCCACCCCAGCTATTTGAAGAGAAGCTCTCCTTCCCCGCAGGGCTTACGTGAAGCCACAGGTATTGAAGTTTTCCTGGAGAAGAGTTTATTTAATGGCTGAAATCCCATATACAAACCTACCCTTTGGAGCTTAAGGGCTCTGACGGCGAGACCGGGATGCTGGCAGTGAAGCCGCTTCTCCGGCGGGTTGGCGTGCGTGGGAAACAGGACACCCAAGCGCCAGCGAGGAGTGAGGTGGTGTTGGGCTGCATTGTGCATACTTCTCTTTATAGGCATGTCTGGGCTATTTATGTGCTTTATCAGTGGGGGAAGGGAGAAGCTAGCCTGCACACCTAGAAAGCTTTTTTTTTTCCTTCCTCTTTAAAGTGTAATTATTACCAAATATGCATGTATCCCTCAGGAATCCAGAGCGCGAGGAAGCTGTTTTGCTGAAACCTGTCACATTTTGTTGGGATGTGGCTATTAGCTATAGTTTAGGTGTTGGCCCCGTCTAATTTTATGACAGCATAAATACTGGGCCACCTTTACAGCTGGTATAAATCTATGAACGAAGCACTATGGATTTACACCAGGCAGTGTCTGTCTCCACCAGAATTAGGTCTGCAGGAACATATTGTTTCAATGAACCTCAACATTTTTTTGTGGAAATAATTTCCCGTGATGACATAATGTATAGTTACATCTGGTGGCAAGTACAGAGAGTCATGAACCAGGTAAACTTCATGTTTAATTGAGGAGGGGGAGGACCCCATGTCTGTGTAATTTGCAGGAACCGCAGTGTAATGCTCTTCTGTGAGAGCAATTGCGCCTCTATGCAACTGGGAGAAGGCAGGAACCTGATAATTTTTTTTTTTTCCCGCAAAGGTGCGGGTTTTTCTCTTTCTTTATGATCCATTAAATGTTTTTTACCTTGAGCAGTGCAATTAATGAAGCTTGTTTTCAGACACTTGCGTCTTTGCCAGAGGTACCTGCTCACCCCTTCTAGTAATTCCAACCCCTTTTCCTTGGTGGAGCTTGTGAAAGGGAAGCAACAGTACACAGTGTTGTAATTCTGCACATGGGTAAGCCTACGCATCGGAGTTTGCCTCGCTAAGGATGGAGCTGCAGGGAGCTGCTTTGGGTGGGTCTTAGCTACTTGTGTGCCAGTTACAACACGTGATGGTGGAAATAGTGTTGTCTGTGAAACTTGTATCCCTCTATTGAACCCGGTTGAAGTTGGCCCCCAAATTATAAAGCTAGATTAGGGATAGAGAACCAGGCATAGCAATTTCAAAAGTCTTGTTTCAACAGGAAACCACTTAAAAGGTGGGGGAAAAAAAAGCTGGAAGCTATAATGCTTTGAAACCTGTGGTGTGCTGCATTGTCATAGTAAAGTAACAGTGGTGAAAGTGCACTTCTTACCAACGTGTTTTCAATGCAGTTGTGTTAACATAATATCCCAACGGAGTTATCTCCAAAGATAAAGCCATTGTTGCAGCAGGACACATGCAGTGCTGGCTGCCCACTGAGGTGGGTTAGATTCCTAATGAGTATATCAGTGTTCAATACAAATTCCTCATTATTCCATTACTGTAGATTGAGGTGGCTTTGCAAACTTAGATTTCTGCTCCTGGTCTGGTGGTTCCCATGTAACTTTGGACTTGAATGCTCCCAGAAGCTGCTCTGGTACCTCGGTGTAAGCTCTCATCCCTTGCCCTGTCTACGGAAAGTATTTCCATGGAGATGCTGGGCTAACAACTGGACTGAGCATGTGTTGAAAGAAACCTGCACGCGAGGGCAGGCAGCCAAAAGATGACTGATAACACCACTGGCAAATGCAGGCATATTGTTAATACCTGTCAGGGCTCTGACAACAGGCATTTCCAGTTCATGGTTCACGCACATCACAACACACTGATCTGCTTCATTTCAAGGGCTGGCTATGGCTAAAAGGAAGGCATTCTTACAGCAATGCCACACACAGTCAGGGTCTCAGCCAAGGTAAGCGTCTTGCAACAAGGAGATATAGCCCTTCCTCTCCTCCCTTACCCTAGGGAAAGCGCTGCCTGCCCAAACCATTGTAACTGCTCCATCTGATGCTTGTGCTTTTTAACCATTGATTCGCCTTGGCTAAGCTTCACTTAGGTTCCTGTTGAGTGCATAATGTTCTATAGGTCCTAGGAAGCTTGCCACTTGCAGCAGAAGCGATGGGTGCGTGGGATGTTTTACATGCTGTTCAATAGTTTATAGGCACTTGTAAGATCCAAGCTCAACTGATACAGCAGCTTCTGGGTTGTTCCCGGGCTGCTGGACACATGTCACAGTACAAAGGATCCAACTCACGCTAGTTTGCATGCAACGTGCTCCATTCTGTTCCTCCTCTTGGGTGCCAATTATCCTTGCCTTCAGCGGGAGCTTCGTGTGTGTACTTGGCAGAGTAGCTCGGTCCTGTGACGATTCAGCACAGCATTTCATACCAAAGAGCCAGAGTGAAATGGAGCACAAACCGCAGATGCTGCTCAAAGGTCTGAGGTCCTGCCCTAACGTTCTTCCATGCACGGGTTGAATCAGCGTTACATAAAGCTCTAGTGGCTATCGGAGCAAATGATTTCGGAGAACTGTAATTATCTTCTCCCATGGAGGAACCAGAGAGTATATTGACACAAAGTAATTATTTCATGGAATGGTTTTGTGGTTGTTTTTGTGGTGTTGTGGTGGGTATTATGTAGCCTATTCTATAGGTGAACCTTGCTTTCTCAGAGATTGCATAATGTTACTTCTGAATGACCACGGTAATGGCATAAGTGTATCTTGATGTATACTCGAGAAAGACTAATGCAGCTCTCTAAGCCTGGAGTCAGTTTTGAAATTGGGATTTGCTAATGCTTAGGTTTTAGGCTTGGATGTCATGTTCCTGCTGTATAGAATTTCTGGCATGGCAATGGGAGTGTGGTGTGTTACCCTACTCACGATACTCCCGATGAGCAAAAAATAAACCTCCTGGTAGTGCTTTTATTGGGGGAGGACTTTCACTGCATACCTTGGTATTCCAATGGGAAATTTAGGCAACAAATGTTGTGGTAGAGCATGTTGTGTTTGATAGGTAGAGCGGCATGCATGCAGATCCCCTTTCGGAGCCGGGTTGGTTTGCAAACCCGGTGTGGTGTGAGTGCCCCGTGTGCAGGATGCTGGACAAACAGCTGGAAGGGCAGCATGTGTGGCACCGGCTCAACAATCGGTTCCCATTGTCGAAGGATAAAAATAGTGCACATCTGTTCTCTTCCGTGGCCGTTGTCTCCCTGAAAGCTCCGATAGCATCTGTGAGTCTGGCCTCCTATTCCTTCACCGGCGCCTACTGCCAAAACTCACCCTGCCTGTTTCCTGGTATGGGCAGAATGGGTCTGAGATCCATCCGACAGAAATCCTGCTGGGAACTCCTTGTAGTCCTGCACTTGGCCAATTTAAGTATAAGCATGCTTGTAATGAGGAGACTGTCTGGTCTGCACCCGTTAGAGCAGCTGAGTTCACTCTCTCCCTTGGAGCTTTGAAGCAAGTGTGCCCTTTGCATGGCTGTCAGAGCGTCCAGAGGTATGACGGAAGCTTGTAGGAAACTCTGATACACAACTCTGTGAAAGATCAGGGGTGTAATGTCATGGCATTATTAGTTTGCCATTATTTTCTCTGGGTTCTTTCCCACCTCTGGTTGACAGGCCCAGCTGTGATTTGTGTATCACAAAATTTGGGGGAAGAGTCTGATAAAACCTCAGAACCCCAGAACCCCCCAGCAGTGCTTTAAACAGATGCATACTTCTCCCTCGCCAGTGTCGGCATTGCTGGAGTTTCTTTGCTCTCAGAAGCTGTACCATGGGCAATATTTAGCAACATAAGATGAAAGCAAATTTCTCCTGTTAAAAGTTGTCATTCACAAATTACTTGTAAAATTGCTTGCTGTTTATCTTAGTTTTCAGAATGGTTCTTAGTCTCTGCCATCTCTGGCATTGTGGCTAAGTAGACTTTACCACCTTCGGGAAAACCAACATGAGAATAAAAATAAAATGGTTTTCTTCTTCCTGATGTGAAGCACCAACTTACAAGCATACAAATTGGATGTGGGTGTGCATGTGTATGAACTGGGGGGGAAGGTGCTTTATTTTCAGTAATAAAAAGTAATTATATAGTCAGCTGCCTAAATAGCCGCAAGGATAACCAGAGTGTGTCAGACATCCAGTTATGCATGTGTTAAAGGTTAATACTATTTGTTCTCAGTACACTTAGTCTTTGCAGATCATGTGCTGACATGCATCCCGTTTTGGTATCTGTTCACGGACTCTGGTAATGATGCGTAGAGCAGGAACTCATGCCTGTGCCATTCGGTTGTATTTAGTAAATTGAACTTTTGTATAAAGGTCTTAGAAAATGGCAAGGCAGAAAATGAATGTCGCCTTGCTGCTAATTTTATCTTCCACCACACACTCCTTTCTGGAGATTAAAAGCATTATGAATCTATTCACTACTGAAAGTTATTTCATGGCACATACCAGGATGCAGAACAGCAAGTACGTGCTCACAGCTGTTCTTCGGGTCTCTCTGCTGGAAATACAACCTGTTAAGCTGCCAGATTTCTGCTTAAAATAACAAAAAACAACGGAATAAAACAATTAACCGGTGAATCCTCATTAAATACAAATACTGAAATAAATAGTACAGCTAGGTAATTGACTGCATATGTAAACTAGCTGTAGATAATTGACATGACCTTCATTTAATGAGCCTCCTTCCCATTAGTGGAGACGAGTGCCACAATTATGTGCCCTTATTCTAGCTGTAGCTGTGTGGACTTTGTTGAAGTACAAACTAGGTCACGTCTTCCTGAGATCTGGTCCATGGTGGGTGACCTCTTTTCATTGCTTCAGCTTTGCTATGCTGCATGAGAGAAGGAGGGATGCTCTTGCAGCCATGAGAATGGATGGCGTTCAGGAAGCTGGTCTCTGGTGTGATTTCCGACAGAGACGTCTTGTGTGACCTGAGGGAGCAGCTGAAGGCTGGGTCTTATATGAGGAGGCTAGCATATATCTGTCTTAGACAAATTAGCGGGTGTATACAGCAATCTGTGGAACAGCAACTGAACCAAGATTGTCTCTCCTGGAGAAGTCTTTGATCTTTTATGTCCAGTGACGTAGCCGAACGGGAGGAATGCAGAAGAGCTGCAGCCTTTTCAGATGTTGTTCCTAGAAGGTGGGCAGTAGAGACCTGAACCTGTTACAGCTGTGGAGGGAGGCGATGAATGCACGATAAGATTACAGATTGCGACTGTATCATCAGTGATTCTATTTAGTGTTTTCCTAGCTTTATGTCTGACTGAAAGTGGCTACGGCTACTCTGGTTTGTCTGGCATTCAGCTGTATTGATGTCCTGGGAACATGCAGTATCACCCAGGTTGCCCCACTGTAGAAATGCTCAGCGCTGGTGAGCCCCTGTGGGAGATAGTTGCTCGGTCTACCAGGACAGCATCAGGCATGGGTGTACGTAGAAATGATGGGGCATCTCTGTGCAAGGCCTCGTAGCGGTGGATGTGCCTGGCATGGAAAGGGGAAATAGCTTGTTCAGTAGTGGCATGCCGGGAAAACAGGAAAATACAGAGTTTGCCCATGTTCCCACCCCAGTTCTGCTTTCACGTGGGGTGACACAGTGACTGCCCTGTAATTGGAAGGCTGTACGTAATCTCTTTGGGATTTACAAGGCACTTGGTATACCAGGACCGGCGGTACCTTTAATGGTTGCAATGTAACAAATGTTTGATAGCTGGGGAGCAGAGGGCAAGGACTGGAAGCAGCCATCCAAAGTGTTTCAAATGACCTTTTTGGTACTATGTTGGGACATTAGTCCTGCCTCACTAAGTAAGAGATGAACTGTGCATTCATGAGTCAGTTAAACAGCAGCTTCTACCTGCGAAGGGAGATGTAAATCTTACTCTGCTATAGCCTGTTAAACAAGTAGATTTGGGGCAGCAGCTACTACAAATTGCTGTGGCCTCTAAAATGAAGAGTTTTCCTAGGTATTAAAATATCACTCCTTTGTATTAAATCACTTGGTATAGTTTTGCTGCCAAAGACAAGGACTGTCTATATTGCTCAAATCACTGTCAAACTGGAAGGATCTTTTCGCACCCTGTTCGCACAGTTTGGCTTAGTCTGGGACTCATTTACAAAGAAGTAGATGTCTGATCTGTGTTTGCTTGCTAGCAATATTCCATGTGTCTGCACTGTTGAAGCTTACTTTGATGTACTCTTCTACTCTTAGAAATGGGAGGAAGGGGGGTGGCTTTCAGGGGACACACTTTCTTGTGTGTTATCAGTACGTTGTGTGGATAATGGCTGTCTTGAAGTCTTTTGTGTTCAGAGCATAGTTGTACACTGTTTCTTGCTACCCCAGATAACAGTGGCAGTTGTATGTCATCGGATGGGATATAAATTGATCAAGCTCGACAGCAGTTTCCTTGCTAAATGGAAGGCAAAACTGATTAAGGATGGATTAATTTAACGTGAGATATGAAGGACTCTTAGGTCTGGTGACCAACCCGCCATTGGCGGAGGGTGCTGAGGGTTTATTGAAGTCAGTTGGCGAGGTTTGTCTGCACCTCTGCCTTCTGTCGTCCCTTGCAAGAAACATGTCCCTGCAAATGAAGCTGCACAGCCGCTGTTGATTTGTTTCACATCCCTCCAAGTGCCTTGCTACTGTGAGAGGTAAACAGCCCAACGAGAACAGCGAAGGATGTGGCTTGGTCCAGTAATCCTTCTGTCCTTTGTTCACCTGCCTAGCTTGAAAAGCAAATGTTCAGCCTCCAACTGGTGTACTTAGGTGATGGGTGTGAGCTTCTCTGTTTTGTGCCTGTCTTAGTGCCTCTTTGTGTCATGTCCTCTCTCCTTTGCGCTGGAAGGCCCTTTGGGGCACTGCGTGCTCAGACAGACTCTGTTCTCCAGAGTAAAGATATTGGCTGGGACCTCTGGGCACTACTCTAATAAAAATAACAGGAACTTGAGGAGGAGCCAGATCTGTGTTCTGTTCACTGCTCTGGTGGTCACAAAGTGTGATGTGGGTGCTGGGCTTGGGGTTTTTTTCCTTTTATGTTTTATATAAAACAACTCTCAGAAGAGGGAGCGTATGAATACTATTATTTTTGTTGCCTGTTCCACTGGCTCTGCATTTGTATTCTAGCCCAGCTGCCCCTTCTCCCTCTTGCCTTGTCTCGCTGTGTTTGATAAAGGAAGACTGATAACCTCCTTCCTTGTGTTGTCAGTCATCTCTCTCGTGTCTCTCTTCCTCCCCTTTGAGGAAGAAATCTGATATTACTCCCCGTAGAATGTTTTAAAAATCATAGGATGAAAAAAATCTGCAAAATATTAATGTTCTGCATGGTTAGAGCAAACACCATGTTCCTGTGAGTCACGGATGTCAGTTTTGTTTAATCTTAATAAATCTATGCCACAATAACACTTTTAAACAGGAAGAGAGATGGAGGCATGAAGGAAGAGTTGTGCTGGGGTAGAGAGGTTTCTTGGCCAAAATCTTGTTTAGTGGGGGGCTGGGGATGAGGGGGGCATGGACACAAACCCAGACACTTCCCACCCCCATGCTCCATTAGGTAAACTTTGAGACCTGCCATTTGGGCACTGCTTTTCCAGTACATATTTCATTTTTTTGGTATGTTTTATGATAGATTGTGTTTCCATGTTCAAGTCTTAAGAGTACTAGTTTCCCACAGCATATTTGCAGGAGATGAAGTAAGGCTTTTTACATAGCACCCTGTTGGCAAACAGAAATAGCATTTACTCCTGTGAGCGCTGCCAAGTATGAGGTACTTCCGAATGAACTTCAAAAGCTCTGAAACAAGTATTAGCTGCTGCTTCAAAAATGTGAACAATGCCATTGCTTTCTAGCAAGCAGAACTGGTGAGAGCGGGGATCGGAAGGAGGAAAAATAACAACTGGATGTGATGGATGTTGTAGTAGCACTTGGGATCAGACAGAAAGTATAGCTCTCTGTCACTGTGGGATTTGGGGGGCTCTTGTAGTAGTACCTAAAGCGCATACTTTGCGCTTGAGGAGGAACCAGTTTACTAGCTTGAGGAATGTATAATCAATGGAGACTTAGCAAAGTGCTTGGGAAAGTTCAAGCTGTTGGGAGGGCTGATGGAGTGACTTGTGCTGCTCCCGATCTGGTGAGGAGTTTTCTTACCAGCACTCCTTCCTGGTGCTACCCCTCCACGCTCGCTAGGGATGGAGCCCAGCGCACACAGGAGCCTCCAAGCGTGGCCCATAACGTGCACCAGAACTTGGAGCAGAACGTGAGGGAAATGGGCAAACTGCTGAGTTTTGGTACAGCAGTGGGGCTGGCTGTGCTGCTGGTGCTTGTGCTGGGCTCTGGGCTTTAACTGGGGTTAAATAGATGCTTTGGCTTGAGAGCGGGCGGCGTGGGGCTCTGGGCAAGCATGGTACAGGGGTTCTGGTATGTCATCTCAGTACAGCTCTTAGCAGCTCTGTATTCCAGCAGGTCCCTTCCACGGCATTCACATGATGCAAGCAATCTGTCCAGCTCAAATTTATTATACTGTCCTGAGCAGTTTCCTTGTTCTATATTTATGCATACGCACCTTCTACTTTTAGATGAGGAATTGACCTGCTGAGACCCCAGAGTTGTATGGGCCCTTCCTATGTTTGGAAGGTTGCTTTCAAAATACAAATGCAATTTATCCTGGTGCTGTTCAGTTTTTTGTGGGTAGAACGATGGGGTATTTTTGGCATAGGGAGATCTTAAAAACCAAATGTTTGCATTTGCACTTGAAACTTGCGAAGCTGCCTTTTATTGTTGAAATGTTGCATTGCTAAATAGCAGTTCTGCCTTCGCTGTTACGGGAAATAGGTGTAATCAGTCAATGAGTAAGGAACCCGCATAGTAGCTAATATAATACTTACTACAGAAAGACTTCGGCATGTAAGAGCTCTGACTTGCTGGTATCAATATTGCCTAAGCTTTGGCATATGCTTTATCTGAAACTCTAAATCAAAGAACACCCTTGTACAAGAGTGTGCTTTATCAGCAGTAACAAGTTGCGGCTGCATGCAGCACACCTCTGTGGAGAATGTGTAATGTCTTATGACAGCTCAGGTGAATTTTTGTTACTTGATCCCTTGTTAAGTTAGTTAACTTTCCCCCCCCCCCCCCTTGTTCTTGTCCTTAACAGTTCCACCAAGTGAGAAGAGTGATGACCATCCTTTTCCTTACTATGGTTATCTCATACTTCGGTTGCATGAAAGCTGCCCCGATGAAAGAAGCTAGTGTAAGAGGACAAGGCAGCTTGGCTTACCCAGGTCTTCGGACCCATGGGACTCTTGAGAGCCTAAACGGGCCCAGTGCTGGTTCAAGAGGACTGACATCGCTGGCGGACACTTTTGAACATGTCATAGAGGAGCTTCTAGATGAGGACCAGGACATCCAGCCCAGTGAGGAAAACAAGGATGCAGACTTGTACACATCCCGAGTCATGCTAAGCAGTCAAGTGCCTTTGGAACCCCCACTGCTCTTTCTGCTCGAGGAGTACAAAAACTACTTGGATGCTGCAAACATGTCCATGAGGGTCCGGCGCCACTCTGACCCAGCTCGCCGTGGGGAACTGAGCGTCTGTGACAGCACGAGCGAGTGGGTGACGGCAGCAGAGAAAAAGACTGCAGTGGACATGTCAGGGGCGACTGTCACAGTCCTGGAAAAAGTCCCGGTACCCAAAGGCCAATTGAAGCAATACTTCTATGAGACCAAATGCAACCCCAAGGGGTACACGAAGGAGGGATGCAGGGGCATAGACAAGAGGCACTGGAACTCCCAGTGCCGAACTACCCAGTCTTACGTGAGAGCTCTCACCATGGATAATAAAAAGAGAGTTGGCTGGCGCTTTATAAGGATAGACACTTCCTGTGTATGTACATTAACCATTAAAAGGGGAAGATAGTGGATTTGTGTTGTATAGATTATATTGAGACAAAATTATCTATTTGTATATATACATAACAGGGTAAATTATTCGGTAAAAATAATTTTATGGACTGCATGTATAACTGAAGTTTATACAGTACAGTGGTTCCACAATCTATTTATTGAACATATCCATGACCTGAAGGGGAACAAAAGTCATTTGCGCACAAGGTTAAAAAAAAAAACCAAAAAAAACCAAAAAAAAAAACCCAAAAAAAAACCCAAACAAAAAAAAACCCAAGCAAACAAAAACGTCTGCATTACATTCCTCGATAACATTGTGGTTTGTCGCCGTTGCCAAGATCTGAAAATATAAAAAGTTAAAAAAAAAAATCAAATTGCATGCTGCTTCAATTGTGAATTGATGATAAACTGTCCTCTTTCAGAAAAATAAATTGAACCAAAACATTCCGTTTACATTTTAGACAGTAAGTATCTTTATTCCTGTTAGTATTATATCTGTTTACTGCTTTTAACTTCTGATAGCGTTGGAATTAAAACAATGTCAAGGTGCTGTTGTCATAGTTTTACTGTTTTTCTTTTAATTTTGAAGTCCCATCAGATTGAAAAAGAAAAAAAAAATCATTACCTTATTCTGGATTAAAAACAAATTTGGTTTTTTTTGTATGTTGTGAAGGTGTTTGCAATAGCAATCCAACTACTGACAAAAAATAATAATAAAAAAAAAAGAGGCAACTGAAAAAGAATGGTGATGTTCCACTTCACATTGTTGAGCTTCAGGCTTAAAGACAGCACTTATGTAACTGTATGGCAACGTGCTTTTTTTGGGTTATTTTCTTTTTTTTTTTAATTGTTATTGTTCTGGGGGTTTTTGTTTTTCTTTTTTAATTTGCTGTCTCTTGAGACCTGTATTTGCTTATACCATGTTTGTTTGTGTTTGGGTTCCCCCACTCCCCTTTCCTCCCTCCAGAAGGATGTTGGCTGTGATCTTTAAAGTACTTCACTTACCATATAACTGGAGTCTGTCATACAGAAAATATTCTACAGAGTGTTGAGAGCAATGATTTTTCATGTAATAAAAGATGCTGTGCTTGGATCAAATGTCTTGGTGAAGCACGAGAAGAATGTCACTAGAAAAAGGGGTTTAGGAAGATGCTAGTGGATCTGAAATGAGGTTGGTCACAGGACTAAATAGTTCAGCCGGTTCAGGGATCAACAGCAGTGGTTTGGGGTGATGGAGGTGATTCCAGATCTGTAGTCAGCACTGAACCTGGTCTGGTGCATCCTGCAGGGCTGAGAGCTTTGCCTTGTGCCTGGGGTGGGTGAGCTGTGGCAGCATCCCTGCCCTGAGAGACAGCTGGGGCAGGAGGAAGCCCTGCCACTGCTTGAAAGCAATTAGCACTTATGTTTGTGTGGCTCTGCCTCTGCTGTCAGCCTTGTTTTATGAAATGAATATTGGCATTAAAAAAAATACTCTTGAAGTAAGCAAAGAGGAAGTGCTGGAGGAGTTGGCTTAAAGTTGCTTAGGTTCTGGCAGACGTATTTAGCCCTGTGCTATCTCTCTAACTAGCCCAACCGAAGTATTTCTAGTAAGGCAGGCTGTAAGCCTGAGAGCTGTGCATAGCGCCTGCACCGACTACAGTGGGCAGGGAGGCAGAAATAGCTCATTAGTGAGCTCACTGAAGGCAGATGCTATATTTGTAATTCCTGTAGATGAAGAAAAGTAGCTGAACAGAGGGGGAAATGCTGCAAAATAGAACTGCTTCTGTACGCTGCAGAATCTGCGTCAGTCTGCCTCACTGTTAAGTTAAGCTTTGCCCAGTCCAGGTTTTTAATTATCTGAAGTATGATCCCCCACAATAATTCTCTTTGAAGAGGGTATTTAACATGGAGTTTATATTGTTACTAGTAGAAACCCATGCTGGAAGCTTGCAGAGACACCTTCAAAATCAGTGATTTCTTCTACTTAGGGTAGAAGGGCTTCCCCTCCCCAGGATAACCAGCTGTCAGTGGAGACCCATCCCACCCAGACACTGAAAGCCGTTTGCCTTGGCCATGGGTGTCCCAGGCCGTGAGTGAGGAGGGAGGGTTGTGTGACCCACCCAAGCTTCAGACGTCAGCCTTCCCAATCGATTGCAGGTATTCAGGTGCCCTGACAGCAATCAGAAATTAAAAAAGCCTACTGCAATGTCTCCAAACTTCCCCTGACGTGGTCTTCATGCAAATTGAATGGTGGTGTAATGGACAGTTTCATTCCACTGTGGCCAGTACCTGTATGTGTATTATAATTCTTTGCATTCAATAACCCAAACATGGCTCAGGAGCTATTCTTGGCAACACTCCTAAGCCACAGCAGAGAGATGGTGTAACGGTCCCCTCCATCAAAACCAGGGCTGGTGGCTTAGGAGGGGGAAAGGGTGATGCTAATGAGTGAGTAACAAGCAGATCACTCATCTAGACTGGGAAAAAATGAGAGTTAGGACGTGACAGCAGTCTAATTCAGATGCAGGGATTAAATAATTCCCAGTTCAAATAAATTTGATTTCCAAAGGAGAAGTGTTAATGCCTAAGACATGCTAGAAATAAAGTTCCTCATTTCCCAAAGTTAGTTATGGCTCTATCCTTAACTGGGAAGTGCTCACCTGGCACAGGTAAGGGTGGTGCTGGCGTGGCAGAATTAAGGCAGTGGGATGGCAGGTTGGGAGGGGTAAAGGGCAGCCCACCCGTGGGGGGACCAAGGGCTGGAGCTGAGAACCTCCAGGGGAACTGTGTCCTGCAGTACACCTGGAGTGATGCTCGCGTCCCTGTACTATGCCGATTCCATGGCTACTGCTATAAGGTGAAATTGGCAATTAAACCGCAGTCCCGTGGCTCTCACCTGCCTGACCTGATACATCTGTAACCACGGGCTTGGCAGTCTTAGTTAAAACAGAGCTCGGGGTGGGGGTGGGGGGGGGGGGGGGGTGTTGCTTTTCTTTCATGTCACTTAATTAAACTCTTGCTGTGGTCTGTTTGTGACAAAGGTATATCATGCATGTCAGCAGGCCTAGTGCTGTGTTAAAGTAAAGACTCTTGCAAATGTAAGTTAATGTCTGTGGCCTTGTTCTCTATTATTCACCTTGTGTAACATAAATATTTATTGTATATTTATATAATTTTATGTTTTTTGGGAAAAACTGAAATTGGCATTAAAATTTAAAAGCAACCGCGTCATATTGTAAATATAATTAAGCTATATTTAAGTGTACTGATTAACATAATATATGTTTAACTATAGAGTTTTTTATGTTTTTAAATATATTTTCAAAATATATATATATAAAACTTGGGGGTTTTTGGGGGACCATGTGACTCTTTTCTCTAATTGTAAAACAAACTTGAGTTTTACTATAAAGATGTGTGTTCTTTGTTTTAAAACAATTTTTAATTTATTTTAGCAATAAAATCTCCCTCGGAGGGCAGGCAGCCCCCTGTTTCATAGCCGGACAGTTAGCATTGGGAAGGGAGGGGCAGCAAGAACTGGCTTTCTCTAAAATTTGGGGATACTTGCAGAGTAATGTATTTCCATTTAATTCTATCACACTGAGTCCTCGTGAGACTGAAACCCCATGAATGACATATATAGAGAGGTATGATTTTATTCAGCTGTACAATAACGAGCGTAATGGAAGTGAGGGGGAGGGGTTACTAACCTCAGTAACTTAAGGGATAAATGAGACATAACTCCATAGCCATAGTCCAGTCATATACCTGGTTTTCTAAATGGTGTCATGTATATTTATATCCCCTGCACTGAACTTATTTATGACCCCACAGAGGACTAGGAGTGGAATTCCTTGGATTTAACATATTGTAAAGCATTTCTGAAAGAATACTACAACTGCCAATCCTTTGTACATTTAATTATGCTACAGCCCTAGGACAATCAATAAATCTTCATGATGAATAGAAAACTTTCATATAACTTAAGAGGAAAAGAAAAAGCACAAACCCAAACTCCTAAAAAATTCTATTGCTGTGCATTTCCCAAGAGCCCAACGCCAGCAAAGTCTCTGCAAGAACCGAGGCAGCGGTACCTCTGCAGATTATCATTTATATTAGACACACATGCGTGCACGCCGCTTGCTTTATTGTTGTCTTAAAATCAGCTAAGGGAAGCAGTAACAGATACTAAAATCTTTGGTGTGTGGGAGAACAGGGGCACGTTACTAGAGCACCATGTGCCTGCTCCCGGCGGTGGGAGCCGGCTCCGAGGATCCTGCCTCCTCCCCTAGGCAGGGCAGAGACAGGTGGGATTGCTTTGGCTTGTTAAACACATGGCATAGGTACCTAGGGGGTGAAATGGGCACCCTCAAAATACATATTTGAACTACAGAGGAAGATACGGGAGCTAACGGTCCATCCCTACGCTCTACGAAATGCTAGCTCTGTAGGGGAAAAGATATTTCCATAGCTTTTACCACTTGGAGCAGAAATAAAGGCTAATAGCTACACTTCTGAATTACTCGGCCAAGAAAACAATGGCAAGCAGTAAAAGAAGATTTTTGAAGAGAGTATCGAGGCTGCATTGCAGTGCCCTGAGAGGGGGAGGATATCTATTTCAATTTGTCCCAGGTGGATTCAATACACTTCCACAGGCTACTTCTAATTAAGATCTCACTGAGAAGACACCTCCTGGCAAGGCAATTAAAATGAAAAAGGAATGGATGCGCTTCATTGGAGTAAATATAAAGAGCACCAAGGCCCCACCTTGGTGAAGCCATTTTAAAGTTAGGAAGGTTCTGTAGTGGGGTGTTTTGGAAGAGGAGTAGGTTTTTCTGAACTTTTTTTTTTTTTGTGGCATTTTTTTATTATTTTTTAACTACTTGCTACCCTTTTGGGTAGTCAAAGACTGTGGTGTTGGTATCAATCAGTGGAGTTGAACTGGCAGCTTTTTGGGGATGTCTGTGGGAGAAGGAAGCCTGGAGACAGCATAAGTGGGTCTAGCTTTTCCAAATGAGATTTGGATTCACCTGTGGAATTTGAGATGCTTCTGCAAATCAAGTTTTTCAAATCCCACCCTATTAGATGGTGGCAGAAGGCACTCTAAGGTAAGCTGCCCTTTGCTACACCAACCCCCGTTGAGGGAAGTGGCACGTGACTGCTGATTTTTGCTTTGCTGTGCGAGGGTGAGTCTCTAAAACCTACCTGCAACCTGTGGGGTTCTCTTGGGGGTCTATACTGAAGCCACAAATGTGTATATGTATTTACCTAGAAGCAAAACAGCTGCTGGTACTGCTGGTGTGTCCCTTGGTCAGGCTGGTGCTGCATTGCTGACTCAGGTATGGGGTGGCAGCCACCGCACCTGTAGCCACAAGTCCCTGCTCCGTAGGAATAACGTGTGGAGGGAACTGAGGGGTGGCAATCCCTGGTAATTCCCTAGTGCTCAGGATCACCACGCAGGCAGCCAGGGCTTCCCTGCTGCCGGGAGCCCTCAGCCGCCTTGGCTGGCAGCAGACACTGCTGATCTCGTCAGAGCAGCCCTTGCCAGTTTGCTCACGCAGGGATTTTAGAAGATGAGGAGGAGGATTTGGCACAGAGCTGCAAAGCTTGTCGTCTAAATCCCTCTTTTCTGCTTCTACCAGCTGGGCGAAGCACCCATGTAGCAGTGGAAAGAGGCAGGGAGCTGCCTCGAAAGCCCTGAGGTGGCCAGGGGATGCTGCAGTGGGCTGTCCTGCCCGCCACCCCCGGGCTGGTGGCACCTGGCAATGGGACAAGGCTGTGACTGGTCCTGAAGGCCCTGCCGATAGGGCCAGGTAGACAGCTAGAACAAAACGGACTTGGAGTGGGGAAAACAAGCAAAAAAAAACTTTCTTCTCCAAACTTTTTTGCATATACTGATACCAGCGAGCAGAAACTTGAGTTCCCGGCACAGGCGCTGCTCTTATACGTTAGCTCAAGGTGAAATAATGCTCTTCCTTATCCTCTTCTGAATCTGTATAAACTCCCTTCATATCGCATTAAAGAATGCCAAAGCAGAAACTCCAAAAGCATTTGGTTTATTTAATAAAAGTAATATCTCAGGTGATGTGCAAAGGGATGGAATATATCCTGCTAGCAGTGTTGAGGTTTGTGCTTTCAGAAACAGCATCTCCTGCATCTGCACTCTGAAAATGTTTCCTCTTGCTAAAATAATCCTTTCCTTATACCGTCCCCTCCTTCTCTTTATTAAAAAAAGACCCTGAGCAAACAATCTGGTCCAGCTTAAGTCTATAAAGTGCTGGAATTTCCAAGTTAAAGGCACAGTTCATGTACATAAACCACGCTATCTCCTCCTACTGTGTTATGTTGGTTGTAATAGCCTTTAAAACTACTCAGACTCTAAATAAGAGCGTAGGTACTTACTGCACTAAATAGTCCTTCAAATGGCCTCTACGCTAAGGATTTAAAATTGTCCTAATAAGGTTTCCAATTAAAATTTTTCTGACCTTTAACTAAAGACCACTCTGTTGGGAGTCTCATTTTTGCTCTAACCCCAGCACAGTCCTTCATAGAAGTCTCACTATATTTGGATTCCAGTCTTGGGAATCTGTTATTTAAAGACAATATAAAGTGCAGGCAGTCATGTTTGTGTTACAAAAATAGTTACCGTTGCCAACTTCGTCATTTACATCCATGAAACAGCCCAGTGAGGCCCATTCACTGCTGGTTCTACACTCCACTCTTACTCAAGCACGTGTAGTACAGGCACAGGTTGGTCCAGCTGTAAAATTGGGTGGAAGGACGTACGCAAAAGACCTTTGAGGAACATGAAAAGAGCAAATCTAGTGAGGCTTGCCAAAAGCCAAGTGCAGATGATGTGATGCAGTACAGTTGCGTCTGACATGCTGCTGCTGCATGTCATCCTTCTCAGAGCAGGATGGGCACCCCCACCTTTGCCAGTCAGCTCTTTTTGGAGCAGGAATAAGCACAACAAATTAAGGCCTGTTTGTTACAAGAAGTACATTGACTTGAACAAAAAGCCCACAGACAACTCTTTCTTGTCCAAAGTGTGCAATATATTTTTTTCTATTATTTTTATTTTGTACCTCTGGCCTGCTTTATTCTTGGGAGAATCAAAATTTCCATCCTTGGCATCTAGGTATGGCGCAGCCTGCCTGGAAAGCTACAACGCTTGCCTCTGCGACAAGAGAAGTAAATTTATTTTAAAAATAAATAAGTAAACCACTACATCACCTTGTAAATTAATTTCCTTTCTGCCCCATTGGAGCTACTGCTCTGGAGGGTATGGCCAAGTGGATGGGATGTGATGCTGGTGTAGGTGCAGATCTCTCTGCTAACAGAAGGCACTTGCCAGTGCTGGGATGCAGCTGTGAGGTGACTTGTGCTCGCTTCGTCTAATGTCAAACCACTTCCTAGCTGGTTACATCTTTTGGCCACTATTCCTTTGCATTTGATCAACATATTAGTCTTAGAGATGCCATAGCCTGGCTATTTAATTCTGAAGGGTACAGAAGAGAGCCTCACTCAGCTTCAGCTTAACTATTCGTAACAGACACATTATCTTACACTTTCCTTCGTTTACATTTCCCCTCCTTGCTGCTGGCTGTGCTGGTGTGGAGTACTCACCTCCCCATTTCAGGGGGTATAAGTTCAGACATGCTCATCCAGGCTCACTCATAGCTGCTGGTACATGGCTCCGAGCCCTGCAGGGCTCTGCTGAAGAGCTGTCATGGCGAGAGAGGGGCCGTGGGGATGTGGCTTTGGAAACCAAAGGGGACCCTCTGCCTGGGAAGCAGGGCACGGCAGCCTGCAGCTGGCTCACCTTGCTGTGCAATGTTGCAGTAGAGCTGTAGTGGATATAAAATGGGAGTTCTTGGTAGCTCACTGCAAAGGATGGCGTGGTGAGGATGACCCCGCAATTAAATTCTGACAACTGGTAGTCTCTGCTTAGCGCTTCAGGAGGAACGAGCCGCGTCCCTATTTTCAGGAGTCTCATTGCAAATGAGCTGTCTGGTGACATGGAAATTCATCACCTGAAGTGCTAAACAGCAGCTTTGTTTTCCAAGGGGAAACTAGGGCACACGCTCAGAAGAGGCTACTGGAGGCAAAGCATCGGTTTGCGTGTTCCCTTAGAATATACATTACCTTTAGCTTCCCAAAAAGCTGAAAGTCTTCATGTGACTCCATCCGTTGAGGCCTCAACAGTCGGGTATTTCATTCTGATAAACCCAGCGAGCTCAGGGGCCGCAGGACCCTAGTTGCCAGCTGTTAAATTCAGCTTGCGCAGCATGGGACACGGGGGAAAGGCAGATGAGCACGTGGAATCTCATCATAAATCTGCCAGGTAGGCATCTGCGGCCAGCAGTAGCCGTGCTGCTCTCGTCTGTGCTTCCTCTAAATTAAACCAGAGATTCCAGGCATAACTCTGCACGTCCTTACGGCTTTATAATTGTTGCCTGCATGGCAAGTCAGAGAAATAATGAGGATAAAGTAGTGCAAACAATAGCTATACAAGCTAATTAGCCCTGCCTGTCACTGAAAATAATACAGCGGATGGGCTGATGATCTAAAGCCTTGCTTGAACTTTCAAGGCGGGAAGTTAGTATGAGGAGAGCCTGAAATAAAGTGTTCCTGTAGCCTGGGATGATTTTAGGGGTCTGCAAGCCATTACCTACTCAATGGTACCATCATAAATTACCCTTTAGAACCACGGTACTCTGTTACGTGCTTCGCAACACAACAGATATCCACGGTTTCTAAGAACTGGTGCAACATCTCTAATAAAGTATGTGTCAAGTATTACACAGGGCAGTAACTACGGTATAATTTACAGTTTGGTGCCAGACTACCGAAATGGCCACCTACGCAGTGATGTGTTGGAGCATTTCAGAACAAAACTGCAAGCCCGGAAACCTCTGCAAATCTCCCTTCTTGGAGCTTTCATTTTCTCTCCTTTAAATAGGACAATCTCTCTGTAATCGCAGAGCCTAATTCTGCCTCTGAAAAGGACAGTGTCTACTGAATTTAGTGGGAGGATTGAAGAGCAACTCAATAAATCAATAGAGAACAAACCTAGCAGAAGTCATTCTGCACAGTATCAGTTTCAGCTCAGGAGGTGGCTGGGATGAAGGTCGGTGGAGGAGTATTCTGGGGGGCAATTGCTAAGAAATTGCCTCATTTCTACCCCTACCCTGAGCATCGGCTGTTGGCCACCGGTGGGAGGTCAGGTGTGAGGGTGGCTGGACTGGTGGTCTCAGTTGGTGCTAGATTTTTCAGAAATGCATTTTTTGTGCTTCCCGGGTAGCATGAAAAAACCCCCGTGGCAGGGGGCACTGGCAGTAGGACCCAGACCCCCCCCCATGGCATGTGCCTGCGTGGCTTCCAGCCCTGCTGACCACTGACCCACCCCGGTGGAGGAATGAGCAGGACCTGGCCTGAAAACAACCACATGTGTAACTTCTTCCTGCTACTTTGGTCTTCACGCTCCTAAATTTTGTGAGTTGGGCTTCCTGGCAAATTGAAGTCAGGCCAGCGGTCTGTTTCACATTTACATGGGTGTATTTGAGATACAGCTAGCCTAGGGAATGGAGCAGGGATGAGAAACCCGTTTTGTCTCAGTGGTGACACAGATGTGACACATGGCCTCAGGCACACTCAAGCTTCCCAGCTCTGCTTTCCCACTAGGTTTTGGCTTGTTGTTGTTGTTGCTCTGAATGTTGTCGATCAGATTTTTTTAGCAGGTTGCTAGCTGCACAGCCCTGCACCCAGGCGTGGGCAGATGTCCCACAGCTGTGCGGCCCCGGCCAGGATTTCCCACTTTGCTTTGAAGCAAATGAGCTTGTTCCACCCGGCAGTCTAATCCCTCACCAGACAGAGCACAGACCCTCTGTTCTGGTTCAGGGCTGTGGCCACCATCTATTTCTGCTCTTGATGTGCTACAGATCATAGCCAGAGCTTTCGGTCCTTACCCAGGAGGGGGTTTTGCTGTGTCTGTCCCTAAGCATCGTCAGGTCCCAGCAAGGAGGCACTTAAGGGCTCACCTTTAGGGTCCTGCAGTGTTTTGTGATGTGTGTGTGTTAGAGCAGTACAATTATTTCTGAGCTGGTGCCCTGTTTGCTTTGTAGTAGGGGAGGTCGGTGTTCTATCAGCACCTGGGGTGTGAGTGCTGTCAGTAGCCTGTTGGGTGCTGCCTTTGCCCAGCAGCACCCTGACGGAGCGGCAGTGCAGGGCATACACCCGTGCTATGGGCGGGCATGCCACCGCCATGCAGGCAGCACCCTCCATCCCCTCCCAACCCACAGCCCGGGGAGCCCCAAAACTTACTGAAAATGAGCATGTTTGGGGGCTGGAGGAAAGCCAAAGCTCAGCTGCCACAGGAGGAAGAGGATGGGCTACCAGACCTGCTGTAGCAAGCAAGGGCTACCAACCGGGTGGGCGCTGCACTGTGCCAAATCCCACAGGGACCCTTTTCCCCTCGGAGTCCACGCTGCTCAGCAGCCACTGCAGATCCACCTTCAGATGGAGAGGTTTTTAATAGTGACTTTTTAAAATCCTATATCATAAAGCTATCCTGAGCCCAGAAAGTGTTCATGGGAAGCCTCTGTGAGCCATATGGGTGCAGAGCTCCACCAGCATCCCACAGCTGGGTGATGAGGTTCCTCTTGCCTGTGGCAGGCTGGTGTGGGTGTCCTGTGGACCTTGCTGCATCTTGTCCCAGCCTGCCCCAAATGCCATGACCCCCACAGATGCCCATCCCACCACGAATTTCTTCCTGCCTCCAATCCCATCTTCATGCGCCCAAAGGCAACTCCCTCAAAGCGCTGCATCCTCAGCAGCACAGCAAACCCCAGGGCACAGGGTGGGGTGGCTGCTGCACATCTCGCTCTGTCGGCTCACCGCTTTGGGTGCGTTGGTTCCGTTGCTCAGCTGTTGAGACCCAGCACCCAGCCAGCAGCTCTCACATGGTGCTGGGGCTTGCAGGGAGGCAGCCAGGCACGCACCGGGCAGCAGGATCACTGGAAAGAGCGTGCTTGGGCACCTGTGAGCCCAGTGAGTGTGGGAAAGGTTTGGCACCTGATCCAAAATGCTAGGCATTAATTGCGGCTCAAAGGATGGGGACTGAAAAATACTGTCTCTTGGAGGCACTGAGAGGAGCTAGTGTGAAGTTGTATTTCCCATGAAATGCTGCATAACCTGGCAAATCTCTGTCATAGGGAAGCTATAATTGCCCATCCTTCTGAAGTTTCAGGGAAAAAAATCAGTACGACGTTTTGGAGAACTTGTCCTTTCTAGTGGCTAATGAATGTTTTGAAGCCCCTTGTGTCTTGGCTTCCTTAAAAGGAGAGGCTTCTGTGAGTTCGCATTAAGTGCTGTGGTGTCTGCCCTTGTAGATGGAAACGGACTCTGTTGAACATGTATATTAAAAAAAAAAAAAGAAAAAAAAAAAAGAAAAACAAAGCTAAAAACCAACAGAAAAAAGCAACAAACAACCAAAGTAAGAAAACCCAATAAAAGAAAAGACCTTCTGCCAGACTCTGGTTGCTGCAAGTAGTAACTAGGGAGTTGCAACAACTTGTTTTCAAAATACAGTGCTTGAGCCATGGAGATGAAACTGCCTCCTCACCTCGCACGGCAGGCACACTGATCCATCTTTGTGGGCCAGCTTGGTCTACAGGGCAGCAAACCTGGTGTTATTCCTTAATAACTCTGCTCTAGATGTAGTGAGTGTGCCTGGGAGAAGCATTTGGGCCAGTGACACCATTTGGGTTGGGAATATACAAGAGGATTTGACTAAATATTAATGTGATTAGGAAAAGCGTTTCTTTCAACTACTACCACCATACTTCTGACCTGTAGTTTGCCTGCTTTTGAGAGGAGCAATATATGATGCTGAAAACTTTTTTAAGTTTTGAAAAACATATTTATGAAGAATTTAATGTGTCACTGGACACCAAACTCTCTCCTTCCTATAAATATGTACTGCGAAGTATCTGTTAATTGATGTTAAAATATCCACAATATAAATATTTTTTAATATAAATATAAGCCTACATTAAATAACTAAACAAGACCGATGACAGGCTGCGTGAGTCACTAGTGCAGATATATGCTGTATTGATTGCTGATGCAAAGGTCCACTTTGTAGGCTGATTTTACTTATCAGAATACACGCACTGCTCCAAAACTGGAAAAAACTCCTACCCACAGAATATTTAAAGGATGTTCAAAATAAAATCCCCCTCTGCAAGTATAGAGCTCTGTCAAAGACTTCAGACTCCTCAAGTATACTTCAGGCTTGAAAAGATGGAAAATATGGGCTCCAGACTATATAAATATATATAGGGTTTTCTGGGGGGGGGGGGGGAGGTTTTGGGTTTTGTTTTTTTGGGGGGGCGGGCGGGGCTGGCTGGCAAACAAATGTTGTGACATCTCCTGGTGAGGTCCCTGGATCCAGCCTTCCCCTGCACAGAGCTGGCATACACAGCAAAATAGATCTTGCGCTTGGTGTTTGGATGGGTCCAGCTCCACTGGGATCCAGGCATTTCTGTGCTCATTTCCACAGATACACAATTCTAATCTGTAGCTGGCTGTATTGACATCAGCCCCTTGAGATGGGGGCATGTGAGGGTCCCAGCATCCACCTTTCATGAGCCTAGGCAATCGGGGACTGAGAAAAATACCAGAACCTGGTACTAGCTGTCCAAAACCCCCACGGAAATTTAACTAGAGCTATTTTGTGACTGCACCATCATTGGTCTCATCTCCTCAATCCACTTCCCTCCTGTTCTTTCTCTAACTGCTCGTTGGAGCAGAGCCTGGGGCAAGGACAGGCTTGCTCTGTGGCCACCTGGCCCCAGGGATGTGCCATCTTAGGGGAAAGCCACTCTCCCTCCACGGGACACCTCTGGATAGCCTGTCCCCATGAAGTGGCCGTGGGACAGCCTGCAGGACACTTGCAGGATGGTGGTGGCTGTGTAAGTCTGTGCCTCACTGAAGGAGTAAGACCTGTTAAAAGTTTTCCAGGAAGACAAAAAACAGGACAAAGCCATTTCAGGCAGAAGGGACAGGATTTGCCCCAGGAAGGAGCAACCTGGCAAGTAGATGGGAAATCACCTCCCTGGCTGCTTGCAGCCCGGGGGAGAAGAGGCTGAGATGCAGCATGTGGAGGCAACTAGACAGAGCAACTGGAAAGAAAGTCAGAGAAACTGAACATGGGGGAAACGCTGGTAGCTGGGTGAGCATGTTTGCAGGAAGGAGAAAAAGAAATGGGAGCAATGCAGGCAGCCGGGGAGGGGTCAACCTCGAAATACCATGTTTTGCAGCAGGCTGGGGATGCTGCTGAGTGCAGGGAGTTCGCCAGAGCCTGCAGGGGCCAAGGCGGCCGAACACAGAGGCCACAAGCTCGACATGGGGATTTAGACGTGAGCAGCCTTTGCTCAGGGCTTGTTCATGCTTGCGTGCTCTCGGTGTCTGAAATGGAGTGGCTTTGCTAATGAGCAGATGTTTTCTGCATGTGGCTGTTACGACATCCTTTAGGGTTCCTGCTAGGGATGTGTAACCCGTCCCTCTCCACCCACGCTCCAGCTTTGAATGCAAGCCGTAATACACAGTTGTGCAACAGCACTCACTTCATGCTGCTCCTGACAGCCCAAGGTATGTGCAGAAACCGGAGCTTTAAAAATAATCCTGCTACTGCTAAAAACAACTTGACGTTTCTGATCTTCAGACGTTCGGCAGTCTGTCTTACCCAGAGACCCGAATTTTGGGTTCCCAACGTGCCAGCCACCTGCGCTGCTGGCTTTGCCGTTTCTTCACACCTGGCTCTGGAGCTGCCTAGTAAGGTCACCCCATTCCATTCTGCACCCAAATTGCGAACAGGGCAGAGAGAACAGTACCAGAGACACAGCCCCATCCATCTCCTCCAAATTTGCCAGCCGTTCAGCATCACGCGGCAGCCAGCTCAGCTGTGGGGATGCTGAGGATGTAAAAAAACATGGGGGTAGCATAGAGTAACGACTAAACATTGCTCACGTAAGCCATGAGCGCTACAATGAGATATCACAAACTTTTCGGAGGAAATCCCCAGACATCTGCATGCACCTCATCAATGCAGCAATCAATTAAAACCACTGGCAGAGACATTGTACAAAGGACGTTGTTTATACCACATCCAGCTGTAAAGCAAAAAACCCAACCCTGTGGGGTTTAGATAGTGAATACTGTAATTGATGGCTTAATTATAGCCTACCTGAGGCACAAGCCTGATTTCTTCCATTTTTCTGGAAAAGTCTTGTTTGGTTTCTCATTTATCACCTGAGAATTAGTGTCTTGCATGGACGCCACAGAAGGCAGAAGAATAAGTGTGAGAATTAACATCTAGCACAGACACCGCAGAGGGTTGAAGTGTAAGTATCTCTTTAGTGCTAAAAACATTCTCATGAAGACGGAACAAATAATAACAATAAGTGCTTGTTTGTTTTTCCTAATGGCTTAGCTGGCCTTTGAAAATAGATTCCTTTTCTTTACTAGTCTTGCCTTATTTAAATATGCAGTTCTGTGCTTTTCATCTTTGGCTCTCCGTGTTTGAATGGTATTGCTGAACCTCCCTAATTGCCGCCGTTATTTGTGCCCGAGCAGGAACTGTGAGGAGTAAAACTCTGCTTTGATTTAAGCAGATGTGTTTGCATATCGCCTAGGTTACCATTTGCATGGAAGGGAAAAAGATCACAACCATGGCATCCTCTGTCTTTCCTGGCTAACCATGGCCTGTGGAAAATGCTAAACGCTGAAGAAATCATCAATAAATCGTAATGCTTTTCCCTGTTTGAGCAGTTTATCCTGGAAAATCTCAAATTGCTGTTATTCTCAGAACACTGCTGTGAGGTCTGCAGGCGTTTTATGGTTGGCTAAACTCAGCACAGAGTGTTTAAGGGATTCACTCAAGATCTTGCAGCAAAGTATTGGCAGAATCACTGCATCCCCTTTCTTTTCCAAATTGGCCCATCACGTTTCATTAGAAAGAAAATGAGAAAAACCTTGTGTCTCCCTTCCCTGTGCTGCAGTAAGGAAGCAGTGTTTGCAAGGGAAGGGCTTGGTTTTGGGTGCAGAGGCAGCTGTCAGAAAGAGGTGAAGGCAGTGCAGGCAGCCTGGCTGGGGCAGGATGAGGCTGAACCCTCCAGGGCCACCGCCATGCGGGACAGGGCAAAAGTGGCACTGCCCGGGGACCTGCTGGTACCCCAGGGACGGCCAGCCACCCTCTTTTTCTTCTAGCCCAGCACTGTGAAGGTGCAAGGAACCTGGTCTTTGTGTTGCACCCTTGGATTTGCACCCCTCCATCTCTGCCCACAGCTCAGCTGGAGCACGGTAACCTCAATTTTCTTATGTTCATGGTGTGATGGCAGGATCCACTCCCCTTATGTTTGCTCTGTTTGAAGTTCCTATGGACACTGGCAGGGGAGCAGGCAGCTTTGGGATGCAAGAGGCACCAGGAAGGACCAGCAGGTAATGGCAGAACTGATGCTGGGGTGGCTTTACTCCATGGTGTAACTTCTGTGCTGTACAGGACCATGTTTGTAGCTCCTACTGTGAGTGTTACACCAATGTGTGTACACTCTGCTGCTTGGGGCGCTTTTGTAGTCATCTTTCTCCTGATGTTGAATTAAGGTTCCCATGCAAAACATTCAGCAAAGATTATCTTCTATGCAAAGCGACAGTATCCTGTTTGCAAAACTTGCCTCTGCTGTAATTGCTGTTGACATTATCTATCAAGAAGCTGAAGTTCAAATGAGAAACAAACTGTCTTGGGAATGGGGTGGGGGAGGACCAGGGCTCAGTGAGATGGTGAGGAGGGAAGGAAGCCAGCATCTTCTAGCGAGGTTACAGCCTTGCCTGAAATGTTGGAATTAAAAGGCTATCAGATGCACAAATAAGACAGCTGCAGTTAAATTAATCCTAGCTCAGTAGAGTGGAATCTCTTCCACAGGCTTCACCAGCACTGCTGAAGGACTTTAAAGCCTGGATATGTAACGATACCTGGAGATGGGCATCCCCTGATTCAGGCAGGGATCCTGAATGGTGGCTGCTCAGGTAAAGGGAGGATGACTGAACCATTTTTCCCCACTCTGCGTGTAGTAGTGTGTTCTCCCACACAGCTATACTGTCTGTAACGCTCGTGGTTATCGATGCCCAAAGTGCAGAGCTGTGTTATTATGGCTGTTTAACAGTAGATGCTCAGGTACCTCTCATTTGCTTTAGAAGGCTTTGGAATTGACATTTGTTCTGTAGCCACCAGGGCTGGAAACCTTTATTCCCTTAATAAAAGCCGAGACTTTCACATAACAATGTGATTCTGGTAACTAGAGCTTTAAGAAAAAAGGTCAGATAATGTGACACTTGCAATGGAAGCTCAAGATCTGTCAAAGCCATATTTAGTGCAGTTCCCAGCTGAACAGGGAATTGCCATTATGCATTCGGTTTAAAGTACACTTACATTTATTCCAGGAAAGCTCTAATGTAATCTTTTCCTATTAGCTAAATAAAAGATTAAGTTAATGCTGCCACTGATTTTAAAATGTACTGAAAGTATCAGGGGAAAAAACAGGCAAAGACTTGATGAGTCGCTATAGTAATACGCAACGTTGGTAAAACTTTGCTCGGCGTCATTCATTAATAATCACAGTAGATTTCACTAATTATAGTCTGAAGCAACACTTCCTTGATGTATTTTTTTACCTTTGGGGTAATTTCACAGAATTTATGGAGTCATTTCATTAGTCAGCGTGCGTGGTTCTCTCTCTTTGAAAGCAGGGGCAGGAGGAAGAGTTTTAGGGCATGCACTGGTCAGAGGCAGTGAAGAGGGCGAAGGTTTTGAATAGGGATGTCTCCAAGCAGGTGCTGTCGGTCCTTATCCTGCCAGGGGATTGATATATGGACAGGGGGCTCCTATGGAAATAAAGCATCCTGCCTCCTTTCACGTGGAGCAATTACTTTATGTGGGACACCTGGAATCAGGTTTTATCATTCCGGTACTTCCAGCATGAGCACATAAAAAGTGTGACTAGAAATAGCATGAATACAAATTTGGGCAAGGAACTTACCTTTTCTTTCCAGTACAACCCAGCTCAGAGTAGGAGAAAATTTTTTCCATGCTCTCTAATGGATGGCAGGTTTTTGTGTCCACAGCACAGTGTGCACGGGATATACAGATTAAAATGGCTGAGAAATAATATAAATATATATACATTTATTTTTCTTTTTAGTTAAACTGTGTCCTTTGCCCCAAAAGATGTTGCAAGGGTACCTATGACTCTTTCTTTAATGAAAAGAATTCCACCAAACACGATTTTGGTGGGGTTTTTTTTTATTTAAGAAAAGCAGAGAAATATGTCAAAATTGCTCAGAAATAGCTGTGCAAATAACATTCAATATTGTAAATGGGAACATGAAATGATTTGTGGAGAAATGTATGTTTATATTCATAAAGAATCTTTCAAAGAGGATGTTTTATTCAATTTTCCTTTATTTCACTACTGAACAACAAGATCTTATTGCTTCTCATATACCCACGCTTGCTTTTTACCAGCACTGCTGATGTACTATGTGATTTCACATATTCTTGCTACCATTTACCAATATGCCTTTAACTTAGTGAATCTGCTCCTCTAGTAGCCTTTCACCATGGGCTTCACCGGGTAGGTGTAGCACAGGATCTGGGTCATAGCTCTGCTCCTTCCTTTTTGCTTGTTAATTAATCAGTTTCGTACCATTGATCAATTTTTGATGGCTGAAGACTGTTTTCCTGTATTCTGAAAATACACAAAGAAACATTGCTGTAAAGGTCTGGCGTTCAGGGAAGGAGCGATTACTGGCTCCAGTGAGCATCTAGAGTAGAGGAGCATCTACTGGAAATTAAATGAAATGACAGCTCAGAAATGCAAAGTGCATTAAAACCTTGGCAATGCAGGGGAGGTGGCTGCTGCCACTCCTCAGGCGTAAACTTTCTGCAGCCCGTGGGACAACGTGATTAGGAGACCAACCTGGATAAACCCACATAGCCAGGCTGTTTGGCACGTTCCTCAGTTAGGCTTTATCAAGGCTCTTAAAAGAGAGGAGAAGCCATCACGGGGGAGAAGTCAGTGCCTGGTCCCAGCCGTGTGCCTGCCCCATCCCCTCTCCACAGGTTTGCAGGGGCCAGTGTTCCAAGAGCATCCGTGGGAGAGGAAGGGATGCTGGCACAGCCCCTCCTGCTCCCCCACTTCTGCTGGCCAGTCCCTGCGTTGTAGTACGTCTGGGGGGTGGCACCCCCCTCTCCCAGAGCCAGGCTTGGAACAAAGATCCTCCGCAGGAAAAGAGGAGACATTTTGTTGGAGCTGAAAGTGGAATCGTTCAGGGTTTTCCCTGGGATTTCTGTACGGGGCTTGCCCCCGCCCCCAGAGGTAACGCACAGCAGCCTCTCTGTTAGCGTTGCTCTGCGTAAGTAGCTCAAACCACACGTCTGAAGCGAGAGAGGGGAAGGTACTTTCACTAAGTGGGCTGACATTGATTTTCCTATGTTCGTAGGAATTAGAGAGGAAAAAGACCTATTAAATCTTCTAGTCAGTATAATCAGTGCAGAACTGTTCCCTGCTGGACATTTACTGGTGGTTTGTCAACTCTAGTTCAGGAAATTGAGTTGTAGTGTTCAATATAATGGATTCTAAATTTCCATTTAATATCAGTTTTCTTTGGTTTCTGCTCTTACATTAATGCATTGATGTGCTTCATATTGATTGACTTTTCTTAGTGTAATGAGAACAAAATGCCACTTATCATTTAAGTCGTTTAACTCAAACTAGCAAGCTACCAAGCTAGATCCTCCCAGGGGAAAATCGTAATGGCTATAGCAGAGAGCCCTGTCAATACAGAAGTGTTGGTAAGATAGATAATTCTACAAATGTTTTAATATACTTCAGAACAAAGGTAGAGAGTTATACAGCTGAATATACCATCAAAAACTACTCAATTAATTAAATCCTCAGCACTAATATTGCCAATCCTACTTGTCTCCCTGCTTCCTAGCAGTTCTATGCATCTTATGTGCTCAGTTGTCTTTGCAAAAATAAGAGGGAATTCTTCAAAATCACGCGAAACAAAGCAAATGGAGCATTTAACCTTTGAGCCAAGTCCCTGCTTGGTTATGACCACTAAACCATGGAGATCTGCTTGAGGAGGACTGAAAGAAGAAGAGTGGAACCTGCTGCTTTCCCTCCCCTCAGCTAGTAAAACCTGCTGCTGCTAGTAGTCGGCTACTCATAGCTTTCAATGTGGCAGCAGACCTAGTGTGAGAATAGGTGGCAGGAGCAGGTTTTGATCTTTATAAACAGGTTGCTGAAAAGACACTGTGATTACTGTCATAGGTATCGTTACTTGATACGAACAATATCATCCCCTTCTAGTACCAGGCTTTTACAAACGTGTTCTGAGTTTTAACACCCCGACTGTTTTGCAAATGCTGCCAAACTGTTAGCCGCTGGAAGAGCACCTCCGGCTTAAACATCTGTAGAGCGCAGATGCAGCGCAGGGGAAGTGCAGTCTGGAAAGCTGGAAATCTGCTGGAAAGCAATCAAAATCTTAGCATTCTTAGTAACATATCACTGCAATTATTTATAACATGAATTTTGAATACCAGGTAACAGCCTACCTTATATGATGGGTAAGAAATGGTCAAACTGAAGATGTTGTACTCCTGTGATATGTTCCTTGCGCCAGATTTTTATGAACTTTTTGTAAGTTTGGGATAAAGAAATAAGGCAAATGATACAAATTTTTCTCTTTGCAGAATGATGCAGTTGTTTTCAATTATGAATTTGTGGGAAGGTATGAGGAGGAAAAACATCCAGATCCTTTCTTCTCTTTCTTGTGTTGTCTACCTTCATATTTACTGTATTATGGTGGTCTACATCTTGCCTATAGCATGCAATTACTGCCAGGAGTTCAGTTTTTACTCAGTATTTCTCGGAGGTTTTCCAATCCAGCCTGAAAATATAAAAGCCTTACGACCACTTCCGACTGTCAACAGATCGGTTCTCATTCCCTGCCAAAAAAAGTTAATTACAAATAAACTATTTCAAGAGAAACTGAAGTGCACTTAGACCAAGCAGACTGCTGTCAGCAATTCTCTGCAGAAGGTGAAGAATCAGAAAATTTCCCATGACTTGAGGCTGTTTCCCTGGAAAGATGTCAAAGACTGAACAGAGGAGAAGGTGGCTGGGAGCATAGCTAAGTCACACTACTCATTTCCAGAACTAATTATACTATTTCCATATGGCTGCTCTCCAAGGAAAACAAATCTAGCCATGCTTTCTCCATCTATCTTACTTGATTCCACAAGCTGCTTTTGATTCATCCTCCACAATCTTATAGAAGTCAGAAGGGAACGTAAGGGCGGCCAGGCTGAAGGTCCCTGCAGCCCAGTAGCCCATCTCCAGCAGGCTACGGAGGAATAAGACCAGAGCACGTAAAGATCATCCTTCCCCTAATGGTTTTCCTGCAAATGAGTTTTTGCAGATGAGGGAACTTCTTGAGCCCGTACTCGCTGAGGCTCCTGTTGGCCCCACAGATGTTGCATCCTCGGGCAGGGAATGCCAGGGACCATGCCTGCATGCCTCTTTCAGCTCTGGCTCCTCCTGGATCCCTCCAATGCTTCCCAATGCCTGTAGTGAAAAAAAGAATGGTGAATGCTTGAACCTGCTCTGCTCCCTGCTCCCATGATTCGGGGCCTCTGGGTTATGTCCCCAGTTGCCCTTTTGCCTTCATTTTCCCCAGTTCTGCTATAGCTATTTGAGACCAGAGCTGCACACGTACTAAGAACATCCAATCCATACTAACAGAGTAAACTTCTAGTAGCAACGTTGACCTCAGAACTGAGATAAAACATGCTTTTTCACTTCTTGTTCTTTGTAAAGTGGGGACACCAGACACAAAACCAGAAGCAGCAGGCGGAGCTGTGTACCCCACAGCACCAAGAAGCCATCATAACATGTAGTCCTGCCCGTCCATCCACTGGGCTCCTTGCTAAAACAAAAAGGATTTTCTGCTCCCATTCTCCCGCTCTTCATCCCCATTCCTGTTAAGAAACTTTCTCACACCTTTGTTCCTTTTTTGGGGTTAGAAACCTTTTTTTCCCCCCCTTCATTTTTGGTCTAACTTTGGTCATGCTCAGATTATATCTCTTATTCTTGTTATGGGGTTTTCTTTGGCTTACGGCTATTTGTCATGTCCCCTCTCAGCTGTAGTTTGGCTAAGGCAAGTGAAACAGGCTCTTCTAACTGTTGCTTAGGATAAGCAAATGCTTCTGGGACAGTTCAAGATAAATCACTAAAGCCAAGGGTCTCTCCGCTAATCATGGTACCTTTGGCTCAAGCAACTGTCCTATAGGTACAGTTTACTCTCCTTTTATTTTAATCAAACAGAAATAGTAATGACATTTAGTGTTCAGCCTTTAAGCGATGCAGAATTTCAAACACACATAAGAAGAGCTTGAACTAAACTAATCGAGTCCCTTAGCCCTGTTGTGTCGTGTGGGCCTGGAAGTCTTTTCCAAAACATCTAATCTAGTTTTACTTTGTGTGATGGTGGTGAATCCTTCAGCTGTGGTTGTTGTGGTTATGGTATGGATTTGATCTGAGTTACTTCATCTGTTATATTTATTATCACCAGTGAACCCTATTGTGTGACATAATTAGATGAGAAGTGCAATAGCTGTGACGTATGTAATCATTCATTTATCCATTATATCCTCTGGTGAGGCTATCCCAGGGGAATGAGAATTATCTTGGAAACATTCACTGCAAAGAAATATATTCCTATTTCATCCCAGAGACCAATTTTTTCCTCTTTGGGTATGGGTTCCCCTGTTTGACTGGTCCTATATCATAACCACATATATAATGTCTCAGGAACGTTTCTTACTGTGCCAAAATTATTATTTAATTTGTTGTCTTTAGTCAGGCTGGTATGTTGACCACCACTCTGGATTTTGCTCTGCTAGGTGCTCAAATACTTAGAAAGTGTGTCTGCAGTCATGGAAGTTCTTATAATGTGTGTACGGTTTGTATATGGCTGTATCTTTGCTCCTGGGGATTTTCCTTGTAGATATGTCAAGAGCTATTTTTCCAATGGCAGTAACACCAGTTTCAGCAATGGTGATCTTCTCAAAAGGTGGTGTTAAACTTTTTACAGCCGCAAGCAAAACCCAGATTTGCCTCCTCTGAACATACTTGCATTTCATGTTTTTAGCACCCAAAATCTGGTGCCCTGTGGTTAGGTGCTACTGCTGTTCCTCTGGTGGTCCTCTTGAACCTGTCTGTGAGGACATCGAAGTCTGCCTCTGATGAGAGATGGTCAGAGGGTATCAGGAGCGGGGCCTGGTAAGTGAATTTAATAGTAAGTAATTAACTTCTTATTAAAATTTGCATCGTATAAGAAATAGCCATCGTTTTCCTAGGGACTGTGGTTTGCTACCTTAAGCCCACATTTACCATAGCAAGGAAGGTTTGCAGTGCATCCTTGTCCCATGATGTAAGCCCATCACCATCACCACCTACTTCACTGGCTCAGTGCATCTCCCAGGCCAGCCAACTCCCTACAGGTTTTTAGACCTAAGCGTTTACTGCCACTCCGTGCTCGGAGGTGAATGCCTACGTGGGTGGCGTGATCTGGGTACTGGGCCCTGCCGGGGCTGGGGCAGCAGGCTGGGACCCGGGGCCGTGCTGCGGGTACATCGTTCTGCTTACGGACCAGTTTCCATAGACGACTCTCTCGTTTCTAGCCTCTGCCATGGCATGTTCAGTGCTGGAGGAAGTTTGTTGCTTCTGATGTCTGCTTGGATAAATGGCATTTATTATACTGTATTGACAGTCTTCATGAATCAACCTTTGAGGTGCAAATCCCACAGTTGTGCCTTGCATAAAACACAGGTGAAGCCCTTGGCTGGTGGAACGCAACAGGAAAAATACAGGGAGATGACTTCTAAGCTAAAAGCCTTAACCACCTCAGAAAAATCCAAGAAGTGTTTAAGCTCTTTCCTTTTAAGGAACACAATCTTCTTATTTTAAACCCAGAGTTAGTACGGACATGTCCTGTAGGGCCATAAATCAGAGCGGGCTGTCTCTTTGCCAGTACAAGATGGATGCCTGCTTCGTGTTAATGACTATTCAAACCGTACTCGGGCTCTGGAAAGCAGCGTGGAAGCACAGGGCTGTCAAGGCACGGTGCTGGGGCTGTATTGTCTGGTTCTCTTTATCCCACGGAGCAGGAATATACCAGCAGCTGCCGCGGCTGTCTGGCCCCGGAGAGGCTGCCCGCCTGCTCTGGTGCAGCTCTGTAGCTTGTTTAGTGCCTCTTGTCGAGCATCTGCTCGTTACTCACCAGAAACTATTCCTCAGTGCTTTCCCCCCCAATTATCTCGATTTCCTGGATGCTGTATGATTGCCCACCAAAATGTTGCTTCCATTACATGCACAGCCGGGGCAATTTCTGCAGCTCCCCCGTTTAACTGGTGCGCCACGCCCCCGCTGGCGGGCCGTTCTGGTGGGTTTTATTGCTGGAAGCTGGTGCACAGCTGCTGGAGGCCAGCGAGAGCCTCTGCAAACAGAGTGCAGGAGCATAACCACGTTTTCCCAAAACTGAGCCTTTCCTCAAATGCCAGCTACGAGAGCTAAGCTTTTCCTGGGCCTGTGAGAGTTCCCTGCTAAGATCCTGCATAACGTGCTGGGTAACAACATAGGGCAGGTTCCTCACCCCATGGAAAGGAATTCGTGGTGCTTTCACAACATAGAACAGAGAAAATATGCCAGTGGGTGGCAGGGAATGGTGCTTAGTCACTAGCTATTAAGCAACGCAGGACAAGGCAAACAAGGATTAGAGGCTCTTCGGGGATGCCACGTCAAGTAAGTGTTTGGAGGCAAGCGGGAGCCCTCGCCTGACACCTGCGGGCACAGGCATCGGTCACCACAGCCATACTCCGGCCCAGGGCAGGGAGGCAAGAGAGAAGAGCTCCTCAACCACAGTGGCTGCGTGCAGCTGCGCAGGGTCTGGTTACTCACCCAGGGAAGGTAACAGCAAAAGACTAGCGAAGTCTGTCTTAGAGCTAGGAATGCAGCTAGCTGCTTCTTCCAACAAGTCCTGATTTTTTTGATTAATTTTTTTTAACTGTACTTTCTTACATGAAGAGTTCTTACATATCGCCCATATGTCTTTTATTCAGTAAAAAGTAATAGCACCCTGATTTCCACCAATGTGGAATTTTTTTTTTAAAGCTGATAATGGATACTTAATTGCTATATTTCAGCATAGATATTTAAACACAGTCTCTACTCTACCTTCAGCTACATGTTATTTTTTTTTATATTCCCTTCTGAAATACTTATATATTCAGGCATGAACAGAGGACGGCCTCAGATGCCCTCATCAGAAAACATTAAATGCTAAATGTACACAGTAATTCACTTGTTCTTAGAGAACTTCCTATGAAGCTGTTGCACAAATCCAAAATAACAGCAGCAAGAACTCCTTCACAGTTTATATGCCTCATGACATCCTGACTTTTTACTCCTGTGGACAGAAATAGTCAGAATTTTAGCCAATATTTTTTACCTGTGTTTTTGGAATAGCATAACGTTATAGATGCTAGGGGAAAAAAAAAAATGTGCTCATGTGCCACAGAAGCCAGGTAGCAAAGAGTCTTGTGGGGGAGCGGGGGGAACACATTCTGAGGAACTGCAAGTGTCAGGCTTGCTAGCGGTTGGGCTTCTGTGGAGAAAAGCACCAAGAAGGCTTCTGAAAATAAGTCAGAGAAAATTTTAGTAGAGATTTCCTCAACCTCACGCAGCCAGGCTCTGGGCTGAGTAAGAGACTGCACCTGGCTGTGCTCAGTGTGAAATGGCACGTGCAGAGAAAATAGCCATGAAATGTCCGTGTGAATACACAAAGTTTTGCTGAGGTTGACGAGGGACTCGTTGCTCTACATTTGAATGCAATGGGATTGCAAAAACCCTCTCTGAAAACAAAAGGCAGCTTCCCAATAGTAGCAGCATTTTCAGGTCCTTAAAACATTATGAACTGAGTTAAAAGGTGCCCTCACTTTGCAACTACGGATTTTTGGGTGCCCTGCTGCTGGGGAACACCCATGTGTGAGTTCACATCACACCTCACCTGAACCCATGAGCAACTCAACCACTCCCAGCTTTCAAAGACCTGGGAAAGCATGCCCTTAAAGCAACATCATCAACAGAAATACAGAGAATACAATTGTGCTGCTGCCCCACAAATGCGCTACTGCATAAACAGCATTTTTGCTGTTTATTTTTGCTATTTAAACCGATGGGAAGTGATACCGAAACAAGCAGTGGGTCACCACTTCCCCTGACCAAGCCCCCGGTGTGCGGCAGGAGGGAATAGGGCTCTTTTTGCTGGGTTTTCTCAGCAGGTTCAGCATACTGCTTCTCCCTTACCTGGCTACTGCTGTAAAAGATAATGAAAGATGTGGCTATAAATACATTAGCAACACAAGGAGGGGTAAGCAGAATCTCTGTCCTTCAGTGGATGTGGGGGAAACGTGGTGACAAAGGATGAGGAAAGGGCTGAGGTACGTAACGCTTTCTTTGCCTCAGTTGTTCTCCAGGTACTCAGCCCCCCTGAGATGGAAGACAGGGACGAGGAGCAGAATGAAGCCCCCACAGCCCAGGAGGTCAGTGCCCGGCTGCTCCACTTAGACACACACCCGTCTATGGGGCCAGACGGGATCCACTGAGGTTACTGAGGGAGCTGGTGAAGGAGCTCGCCAAGCCGCTCTCCATCATTTATCAACAGTCCTGGCTGACTGGGGAGGTGCCAGAAGATGGGAGGTTAGTCAGTGTGATGTCCACCTACAAGAAGGGCAGGAAGGAGGACCTGGCCAACTACAGGCCTGTCAGCCTCCACGCGGGGAAGCTTACAGAGCAGGTCACCCTGAGCACTGTCACACGGCACATGCAGAACAACCGGGGGATCGGGCCCCGCCAGCGCGGGGTCGTGAAAGGCAGGTCCTCCTTGACAAACCCGATCTCCTCCTACGACAAGGCGACCCGCTGAGCGGGTGAGGGGAGGCCGCGTGTGCTGCCCACCCGGAGCCCAGCGGAGCCTTTGGCCCGTCTCCCCCAGCACCCCCTGTGCCAGCGGCTGCTGCCGGCCGGGCGGGCGAGCTCTGCGCTGGGGTCAAAGCTGCCCGGGCGGCCGAGCCCGAAGCGCGGGGGTGGATGGAGCCACCTCCCGGGGGCGCCGGGCACACGGGGTGCTCCCAGGGCTCCGTGCTGGGGCCAGCCCTGTGCCATGGCTCTGCCCACGGCCTGGGCCAGGGGGGCAGCGCCCTCAGCCAGCTGCAGGGGACCCCGGCCGGGGATGGGGCACAAGGCTGGGGGGGCGGCGGGGGGAGCGGGGGGGTTCAGCCCGGAGAGGAGGGGGCTCGGGGGGGGCCTGATCCCTCCCTACAGCTGCCTGGCAGGGGCCGTAGCGAGGTGGGTGTTGGTCTCTTCTCCCAGGTAACGGGCGACAGAGTAAGAAAAAACAGCCCCAGGTTGCGCCGGGGAGGTTTAGATGGGATTTTAGGAAAAATGTCTTCACTGCACGGGCTGTTGGCACTGGCACAGGCTGCCCAGGGACGGGGCTGAGTCACCATCCCCGGAGGTGTTGAGAAGACGTGTGGATGTCACACCTGGGGACAGGGTTTAGTGGTGGGCTTGGCAGAGTTACGTTAACGATTGGACTCGATGATCTTCAGGGTCTTTTACAACCTAAACAACTTTATGATTCTATGATTTCAACTCACTGGTTTACTGATTTTTTTATTTTTTTCCCTTTAAGACATAAATAGTTTGGAAAACACTTTGGTAGGCGTGCAAGCTGGGTCTAGCCAGAAATGGTAGACCAACCTTCTCATGTAAGTAAGAAAAGACTAAGTGTGTTATTGACCAAATTTTGAGTAGGGTCCTTAGAAATATGTTTACCACTAAGTTGCTGGGCTCACACAAGAATTTCTAGTCAAAACAACAGGTATGAGAAAGCGGTGAAATGATGGAGCAGTTCCAGAACAGGCCATATCCTCTGATTACTTTATTTACCTGGAAAGCGGTAGCTTAGGACCCTGATTTGGAACTAGAACTAGGTGGGGGCTACATTTATTTATATGGTTATATATATACACATATACATATGATTATATGTGTATATGATTACATGTAACTGATGATATACTTATGTATGCAAAATTAAATAGCTCCATTCATAGAAAAACATATGTCAATATACATCGAGCCGAAGACTGTAAATTAGTCAGTTATTTTCACCAGAAAAAGATGAAGAAATAAATCTGTGGTTCTTGTAGTTGGTTTCGATCTGCACTGGAACAAAAGAAAGCAGTTAATGGGGTAGGAGCAAATGGCAAAAAGGCAATGGATGGTGGAAAAGCCTTAGAAAATACACTAGCCCTGTGACTAGTGAGCTGACCTCAGACATGGCACACCTGAGTTTGACTCCCACCTCCTAGCCACAAAATTCCTACGTATGCTGGAATCTCTTCTCTTATCATTTACAATATTGAGCATCTTGGCTTCATCTTGACACAAATGAAATTAAGTGCCAAGCATTGTTTTGTTTGTTTGCTTCTTTTTTAAATTACATACCACTTTTTCCTACCAAGCCTGCTCCTTTGCATTCACTCCTAAACGCATCAGGCTCTTCCTGGAGTGCCAGAAACAGTGTCTGGTTTTTCTAGTTTTTCCTCTTCTAGAAAATCCTTTATACTTGAAGAACCACAAACCTTTTAATCCTTCTCTTGATGTTTGAAATGTCTTATGTAACCTTTAATAAAATTATGGCTATGCAAATCTGCCAAATACTGCCCAGACTTGTGGGTGGTAGCTTGGGCTAGGAGTCTTGTGGTTCTCGGCTACCAGCACATGTTATAAGTGAGGAGGAGTATCTCAGGTTTTGGACTCTGGTAGGGTGTTCTTCACAGTTCCCTGAGCGGAAGGGATTTCCCCAGTTGTTCTGAGAACAAGAAGACACAAAACAAGAGTATTCTGGAGCGGAGTTGAGCTCCATGCTGCCTTACTGCACTCCAGAGGGTCGGTAAATCCAGCCACTGGTGGACACTTATTCCATCATCTACCGCATAATAAACTTGTGTTGTAGCTACATATGAATACCCTTTCACCCGGAGGACATCACAGAATAACATCTAGTAACCTGTTTAAGTTGACCATTTTGAGGATCATTACACCTGCAGAGATAGGACATTTCACTATGTGTTAGACCATTCTGTAAGTTTTAATGTGCGGTGAGTTTTACAGGTATGTGCTCACTTTAAGAAGTGTGGATTTTTGCTATAAGAACAAAGATAAAACAATAAATATCACCATTATGATCATGCTTAATACTAAACCTTCTTTACTCTTCCAGCTAACTCACCTTTTCCTTTTTTTATTAAGCTAGAATGTCCGTAGCATCAAGACATCCAAGTCATAAGCAAAAGCACAATGCTGCTGAACATTACTGATATTATTATATATTTATACATATAATATTTTAAATTAAACTTCTTCTGAGGAGTTCTCCTCAGGAGGAGAAATACTTTTGAGAGAGGTCTCTTTGGGCACTGCCAGCAACCTGCAGAAAAGCAGGACTTCCCACATCCACTCCACTGGCGTCCCTGCGAGGTTCCTAAGCACTTTCTGACAAGCGTAACAGCAATAGGAAGCAAGCTTTAGTCTTTATGGGATTCCCACTTGGAAAGGAAAACTCAATGGATAAATAAATCATGTCCAAATTCAAAGATCCTTGCCAATTTGGCAAGATGGTTCATTGGTCAGGTTGTGAACTAGGTGGTATTATAAAACAAGGCAAACTGAGTGAGTCTAGATGTATATTGTCTCCAGCTGAATGTTGTCGTTTTAAACCCCTTGTGCTCTAAAATCTACGCTGTCCCTTTACAGCATGCACTGTCTTCAATGATGCAGTTCTTTTTAGCTGTGGAGGAAAACTAGTGGCAACAGGACAAGATTAGCTGCCCTCAGATTTTAGTGTTCTGTATGTTTCTTGTGTGGCTCAGTGCAAAATCCTTTTTTATTTCTTGCTAAACAGAAATGGCAGGGTGTGGAGAAGAGGCGGTGTGTTTGCACTCCAGAGGATGGGAACTGGCTGTACTCCTTTTGAACCACCATAAATTACCAGGAGCACAGGAGAGAAATGAAAACTACTTCGAGTCTTCCCTGAGTAGTTGAGAGATGGTTTGTTACATTTTATTTTATTTTCTGTTAATATTAGGGGCTGCAGATTCATTGTCATAAAGCTCTCGGCATCTGGGGGGTAAAGCCTGAATCTCAGCAGGGTTTCTACATGTAAATTCAGGGTTTCTATATGTGTATTTGCTAACACAATCTTAAGGATGTCTTCAGGTCCAAGATCCATTCAGGATTCTAGATCAGTTTATCTACTGATCTTTTTACATTTGTATTTTCTTAGTATTTTTAAATGAAAGCATTTTACTACTGCTTGCCTCCTGACTTTAAAGAGTATGTACTCGGTATACAAAGACGTCTTAGATATTTTCATAATGTTTACTTTCTAACTGTGTAAGCCAAAACCAGACAATATGACAGGCTTGAAAAATAAATCCACATCTATCTTTCTGAAGTATAAAAAATACCAGTTTCAACGTACTCTTATATTTCAAGATCACCTTAAAAAAAAAAAAAAAAGACAGAAATGAAAGACTACTTTAAAAAGGGTGTTTATATCATATTGGCTTACGTTGATGAGACTACATGGAGAAGTAAGAATTTTCAGACCATTTAAACAGGCACATAATCTGCCATAGACTGCTGCACTGTACTTTGTAGAGAGTTACTGCTAGGATTAGGTAAATGTACAACAAGAAGACTGTAAATTCTTTCCTATTTAATGAAAAGGGTAAGACTGAATGACATTTCCATTCTCTTGTAGATGTTTCTGCCTCGATGGGTGTTTCCATTCCTGTTCTGCCATGGTTTTTACTGGAGTAATGCTGAACTAGTTGTGGATGAAGGTAATTCTTGGTTGTTGGAAAGCTGCTAGAAGAGCTTCTCAGGGCAAGTGATAGAAACTTCTTGAGAACACTGGGACTGAATGTTATCATGGCAGCATAAGAGGCTCTAAAATCATAAAAAGTAGAGTTAAAACGCAGACACCAGACCTGAGTGTGTTGGAGGCTTATGTAGCTTAAAAAGCAGGTATGTGCAATTGAAAATAAACAGTACAAAGCAGAACATAGATTTAGGTCTTCTGAGGAGAATTATTATTTTATCTTGGTTTATTTTATATATTTTATAACTTTTTATACTTTTATATTATATTTATATTTTATATTTATATTATTTTACTTATCCTTGTCCTGCAAGAAGAAAGGGAAGCTATGAGTAGAAGTAAGGCTGGTGTTTATAAGCCTTGGAAGCGTTAGCACCGAAGCTTTTTGGTCAGGAGGGCAAGATGCCTAAGGATTAGCTCGCAATAAGCTTTCTTGACAAAATACAGTGGAGCTAACAAAAGCGCTTACACTGAGCTGCAAGCACACTCCCGCATTCCCAGGGGAGAGGTTAGTCTCCCAAATCATGTCTAGCACCTTTGGGAGATGGGCACAAACTAATTCATCCTACAGAAAAACAGACAGCGTGGTAAGTCGGGTTTGATTTGCCAGAGTTGAGCTTAAGGTGAAGGAAGGAAAGCATGTCATTTGCCATTGCTGTTGCTCTCTGCTCTGCAGATAGGCAGAGGAAGGACTGTCACCTGCTAGTAACAGTGACATTGGGATTGCTGCTTTGGAGAGCCCAGCTGTCCTACTGGGCTACATGCAGGGGCTAAAGAGAGGCAAAAAAAAAAATGGTGCAGAACTCATCTGCCTTAAAAAGGCACTGTGGTCTTGCACCTGGGTCAGGAAATCCAGTCTTTTGGTATTCCAGAACCATGTCACATATTCCCTTTCAGAAATGAACTGATCTTCCTTCTAAAGGCATGGTTTGGGGTTTTTTGCCTGTTTCAGCTGCAAAGCTTCTTCAGAATCAGATTTCATTAACGGCAGGCAGCTCATTGATGATTTCTAGCTTTACTACTGGCTAACCTCTATCTACTTGTTGTCACCTGTCACCCTCCCTCGATCCCCAGCATATATTCCCCAGTATACGCTCAAAGAAAGTAGTTCTCATCCTTCCTTGTAAGTTAGGCTCTCCCTTCACCCAGTTATCTGAGCAGTCTTTCTTCCATCTGTTACAAACCACTGGTCTTAACACGTTTGATGGGAGCAAGACAGTAGAGGTCTTTTTTTTTTTTTTTTTTCTCCCCCCCCCCCCCCGAAGTTGGAGGATTCTATTTTCCTTGCTGTTACAGGAACTCACATCTCAACTTCTGGTATTTGAATCTGATTTTGAAGCTTTTTCATGCTGGGACTCTTCAAATGGGTGTTCCTCAGCAGGCCAGGGCTGTCACACAGAAATATTTTCACTGAATTACAAGGCTAAAACCTATGGGGCGCGCACCACTGAAACGACAGAACAAATAGGACCTGGGGAATACAGTCCCAATCTGTAAACACTAATGCACCACTCTGATTAAAGTATTTATGTTCAGAGGTGCATAAACCCATATTAAAGTGTTTCAGAAGTGCCTAAGTTGCCAATTCTCACTGTCTTGCAGCTTTTGGTATTACTTGAAGTTCTAAATTTCATGAATTTACAAGCTGCCGTGGAAATCCAGTTTGTCATAGGCTGAAAATAAGTAGCAGTTGCATGTACTCAGAAAACTCTTTTATTGCCTTCCTACACAACTTAATTTCAGTCCTTCAGCTGAAATTTAAAACACAAGGAAGCACAATTTAAGAAAACTAAAACCCCATGTTTCTAAAATGTGAAAAGGCAAACAAATGAATGTTTCCAATTTCATTCTGTACAGATCACTAAAATATAGCTTGACAAATCATATTATGAGTTGAATTGCTTCTTCCATTTTTCAGCCAGGAAAAAAAAAAAAAAAAGAAAATGTCAAAACAGTTGCAATCCTTTATTCTTTGAGCACAGAGAACACTTTATCACCAAACTACCAAGTATTTTCCCATGTGCATCATGCTCCCCATATGTGTAACTACAAAACAGATCAGAAGGAAACGGTAAAAGATACAGACAAATAAGACTTATTTCTCCCTTCAAGATATAACCCTAAATTCACAATCTGGAATAATTAGCAGCCTTTTACACTCAGAAACAATTGTAATATAAATGATATTGTAACCTGGGGCCCAAGCCTGCAAACATTAAAGAATATGAGGTTATTTTATGCATGTGAGTAATTCCTCTTAAGAATATTTGCAAGATTAGAAACTAGAGTAATGGGATAAAATAGTATGGAAGGAGATTGTATTACATCTGTACAGGCTGTACCAGTCAGATACCACTCACTTACTCTATTTAATATTAGTCAAACTCACTGGCTTCGTAAAGATGACGAGATCAGGTAGTTTAACGGAACAAAATTAATCTATCTCTAGCACTATCAGTTTGGCACGGGGAAAAAAACCTAGCTAAAGACTCCATTTGGGGAAACAATCACTATATGTTCTTCCAAGGTATAGAAAGTAAGCTGTGAAAATCCTTCTTGATGTGGAGAAAACATATTAATGGTATATACTGCATCGTATACACAAAGAGGTGGCATACCTCCTTGTCACCTGTTTAGAATGGTCCAGCCCTACTGCTATTGCAATTAGCAGCAAAACTCCTGGGACTGTAGGAACCAAACCCTGCCTATATTGTCATTGCAGCTATAAGATGCCAGTCTTATATGCCACAGACTTAGAGACAGCAGGGTTGCATGCATCTGCATCAGCAAGTGATCTGGCCCTACGCAAGTCTACAAGAAGATGATGCTAATTATTCAAATATTTTAAAAGGAAATTTTACATATACACTTTAAATGCTTTTCACTCAGTTTTCAATGTGCAGCGTTGTGCAACAGAACACTTCTGAGATCATTAAACTTCAGCGATATTAGTAAAAACACAGTCAACATCTTTGAAACTTACATTCCTTTCTGTACGAGAGGAGGATCTCATAATACAGAGATGAAGAATCTGGGGACCCTAAATGGTGGATGCATTTTTGTAAGCATAAACAGTTTGAGAGTAATTTCACGTTAATGTTACATTAGCAGTTTGTATCTGTTTTGTTATGATCAGACCTTTGAGAAATGGTATTTACAAACCATTTTTGGCCAAAAACACTGGACAAAAAAAAAATAAAAATCTCTTTACAAAGCCAAAAATGTGTTACCCATCATACAGCCAAGCCCATCTGCTCTTCAGTCCTAAATCCTAAATATATAGCTTAATTGTATTCAATTTTTTTCACTTGCACCAGAGGAGAGTGAGAATCACCTTACTGAACATGAATGGTCTTCAGGGGCTTAGTCTAACTCCCACTTAGGTCAATGACATACATTTAATGACTTTAGCAGAGCTTAAACACAACAATTTCAGATCTTATGAGTCAAACCTGTGTTTTCTAGAGACTTTTCTGATCCCGGCGAGCTTTCTTCTGAGATAGCTCATCTAAAGGTACACAGAAAAACAGTTCATCGCAGGACTAGCCAAGGAACGTTGGAGTCCGTGAAAGGCTCAAAGGCAGCCTGAGACAGTGCAGAAGTTACCACAACGCAGGGAGAAAAGCCAAAAGGTGAAATTAAATTCCAGTCCAAACACTCACAAGGTCGTGAACAGCACAGATGCTTTTTCTGTACCGTGACCCTTGCTAATCATAACAGTTCATCTGCTCAGGATAGCTATTCTCAAAAGATGTGAAACAGCAAACTTTTCATTGCCTGTTGAAGACATACAATGTAAGATTTCATATAACCCTGATGGGTTGCAATTCCTGCTTTTGTTCTATAAAGAGGAAAATCTCTCATACATATTGTAGGAAGAACGTATTAGTCTGGCTAACGTAAAGTCTACTCTGTGTTATAAAACACTGAAATCATTATGTATAGCCGGTCTTGTCTAATAGGTAGTAGAAGTGTTTTCCAACTATTATTTTGTAAGTGTGATTTTTTTGTGTGTGTGTGGTAATCCAGATCTGGGAAGTTTTCTTTAAGTCTCTTTATGAAAGGCTTTGTGGATATTTGGGTTATACGTTAGGGGGAAACATTCTCTCCTTACAAACTACTCCCTTACAGTGAAGTCAAAATCCAATAAAAGCTGACCTTTGGAATTCACTGCTAACTCACACCTGTATTTGTGCAGGACACGCACCGAATTTGCAATTTCCACCTCTTTCCTACTCAGAAAGCCCTGCCAAGTTACAGCGGGAAGAAGAGCACGCTGCAGAGGCAGAGTTTCCTCTTTGGACCACCCTTCCCAGAGGCTGAGGCCACACATCGCTTCCAGCAATGACAGCAGAGGGAGACTCAGCGTGGTTATATTCTGCTATCAGAAGGCTGTTCTGTCAAATCTGTTTTGGGTAGCTTTAGTTTAAACCTAGTTCTTTTTTAAAGTAAACTCAATCCTTTAAGGCTTCAAATAACTTTTCATAAAATATAATGAGATTTTTTTTTCAATGTTGCTGTCTGTGTACCGCTTGATCTCGTAAGCTACTTCAACGTTTGCATTAAGCAAATCACTTGAAAGGCAGGCAGATGTTCCAATGCAATCTTAACTCTTCCCTGTGACTGTACAGACGCAACTTAATACTCTTTTCAAAAACATCCCTGTCCCATTCGAGATGAAGTTAAACATCCTGCATTTCCTCTGAAATTCACCAGTTATCACCATGTCATTCTCTGAATGACTTCAGTTGTGCACCAAGGAAAACACGCTCATAGGTGAGAACTGTGCCAACTTAATTATTGTACTATGACCACTTGCATATGGGAAGTGGTAAATTCTGTCAAATTAGAGCTGGAGAGGAGGTTTGTTTCTGTATAGAACACTATACTATGCAATAATAATATTAATATATAATACTATGAATATATAACAATACTATTCTGTTTTATAAACAGAAGTTTGCTGTGCTTCAAAACTTAATGGTGAAGAGCTTCTTGCGAAGCTGTACCACAGAACACGTGCTTGCTACATCATATAGTAAGGTGAGCCCTTTCACTGATATTGAACATTTTACTAAAAAGGAGCATTTGCAAGATCAAATACTTCCCTCTGGGCAAAAAAACCCAGATGCATTTAATTTAATTATGTCTGAGTATTAACTGTAATTAGCATTTAGATGCCTTACCGACTCTCCAGTTTGATTTTGCTTCTTCTGTCACTCCTGTCATCAGTAAACAGCATTACCATGTACAGAAAAGGCCGGGGGGTGGGGAGGATGATAATGACAAGATTTCAAAAAAACTCCTGAGTAACAGGCAGCACTTTCTATACGCCTGCTACATGCTCCCAGATTCGCCAGGGGTGACTAGAAAAATTCAGCGACAACTCAGTCAAATTTTATCTGGACAAAATAATTGGCATGGAGATTAGGTGGCACATAACAAAATGCTGGACTCCTTCTACACGTTACTCAACCACTGTGTGAGAGATTAATCAAAATACAAATTCTCTAGCATCTGACAAAGCAAAAATCTCTTCTGTCAAATGAAGACAGAAAATATTGCTGGTATGTGCATGACCAAAAAGGTATCAAATTCTTCAATAAGTATAAAAGCCTGGACTTTGACAGGGACAATAGCAATCAATCACAGCGTGTGGCAGACCATGAAACTCACTCTGGACTAGGCCAATGAATCAAAGTATTGCTGAAATTGCAAATACCAATCCAACTGTCAGAGATCTAAAGTGATTAAATTCAGCAGTATTGAAGCAATAAAATTCTACCAACATGGTAGTCCTGAGGCAAAGGGATGTCTTAATAACCTAAAAATTGAATTTGCACTCTCTTCTCTGCCCTGAATCATAAATAAAGGTCCTACCATGGTTAATTTGGCCTTTCAGGTTTCCTAGGCAGACATTGCTCTTTCTGGACAGCAGAGATTCCTCTTCAATTTTTATAAGCATATATTGTCCTGACACCCATTACTATCCTTTTTTTTTCCCCTCCACATTGGTGTGCTGTGTAACAGAATTGCCATTTCCTCCTTAATGATAACTGAATGCATACATACCATCTACAGCAATTAGCTAGGTAATTATTTAAGTAAAATTCCTTTCAGTTTGGAGTTAACATTTGCCTAATAACGTTAAAAGCACTTTAAGATCATTGTTGACTATATGTATGTGAAAACACATACACAAATAAATGCTGTAGGTGTGTGATTTGTACTATCTGCGCATTAAAATAATGCATTCATTGGCACTGTTACACTTCTAAAGATGTGATTGGGACGATGAAATTTTAGAAAATTGTGTTCCAATGTTTTCTATAGCATCTACAGAATCTTATAGTTCCTCCTTGTGACTAAATTAATTGTCAGCTGGATGTGAAGGAAAATACTACCTAGCTACAAGATTGATATGGAATGGTCCTGCTAACACAAGAACACTTGTACAAAAAGCACATGTACACATACACAGGGAAAGTAATTTTCCAGAGAATTAAGACATAAGTTTACACAGATAGAATCGTAGAGAGACAAAGCTTGCCACAACCCATGTGTATTTTCTTATCCTTCTGATGGCTTTTGGGGTTTAGCACATCCAGTAACAAAGTATTTAAGCTACACCAATTCAAGCTATTCTTGTAAAAAAAAAAAATCCAGGTGAAAAAGGCTCATGAGAACGACTGCTTGCACAGTTGTAAACAGTGTCTCTTTCTCACAAGAAGCTCGAGCCCAAACCTTGCACCCAAGCAGAAGCTTGAAGGAAAGCAAGCAATGTTTCTTGAACTGCTCTTCTTCCAGCATTTCTCCTAGCGAATCATAGGGTATATCCTGTCATATTCGCATTCCCTCCACCTGTGTCTAATGTCTAGAATTCAAGGGCCCCATGTCTGGCTGCCTGGCTAGACACTATGATAAAAATATTAAGATCTTACTAATTAATTTATAGAGGAAGCTCATCCTCTTATTCAGTTATGGATTAACTTCTTACATGCTAAGATCTCTCACCTAAAACAAATTGTGCTTTCATTTAAGTTAGCTTACACTAGAGACTGATTTCCATTTTCTCTTGAACGGGTAATGAAACTGTTTTCCAACGAAGACATTGGCTATTACCATTTGTTTATTGATAATCCTTCAACAATAACTCTAGAGTGTCACACACAAAACAACACCTGCAGGATGTCCTTGCTCCCAGAAGCCCTACTGACATATACTACAGCACACTGCACTGATATTTTATATGGCTTTAAAGTACAGCTACTAACACCTAGGCTAATTCATCAATGAAGATACAAGTAAATAACTCTGGTAAAAAATGTCACAAGCTGAAGTGACACAAACAGGTCTAATTTAATAATTTCATTGTCGTTAGAAAAATACATCAATTGAAGTTTAACGCTTAGATCTTTCACGCTTCTCACACACCACTGTGAAAATACATTTACCTAGTCATTTAGGAGGAGCACCCCCCACCTCTTTGGGAATCTCTGCTGGGACCCATTTTTCCTCCAGACACCCAGATAGGGATTCCCTGACTAGGGTGGCACAGACAGTTTGTTGTGACAGGATTAGACCTCTGAGTCACATAGTGGCTATTCTTTTAATTCAAATAAATTTTCTTATTTTTGAAGACAAGAGGGTGCTCTCTGCCACAGCAGTGCCTGGCTTTGTATCTTAAGACACCACTTCAGAAATCTGGTGGTCCTGAAAAAATACAGCAGCACATGTAAATGTCACCTCAGCAAGGAAAAAGCAAACAGGTATGCGTGCCATTTCTTTTTCTGTATAACCTGTAGCCTTATTTTCCATCCCTCCGTTGTGGTTCTGCACTGGCATCCCACCACTTCTTCCACCAGAATATGAAACCTGTCTTTCTTTGGTTCTCCTGAGGGACACAGAGAAGTTGTTTGTGCCAAGTTTTAGCTTTTTCATTAAAATAAACAGCGATGTCAAATTTTATGCTAAAGGTTTATTTCTCTCAGATATTTTTCAGTTGAGTTCTATAGCTGTTACAAAAAAGCAAACACCACAGAGAATAAGCAGTCATTTTGACTGCTTCTTTCCCATGCTTTTTTAAGATTCTAACCCCGCTAATTTTCCTGCTATCCACAGAACTTCTCGTGTAAAAAGACCTAGCTTTCTCAAGTAAAAGATAATCAGAGAAAGTAAGTTCCTCTTTGGAAACAAAGAACAAACAAATTCAAATTACCAAGTAACTACTATCAACAATCTTCACAGATCACAAATTAGAAACCCAAACTTGTGGTTTTTTAATTGCAGTTATGTGTCAGTGCAAATTCCAGGAGCAATATGGTTTAAGCTGGACAGTGCTGTGAAGCAGATAGTGGAAGCAATAAATGAAATTTGCTTTTGAGATTTTCTTGTTCTCATAACGTCATTGTCCAGTTCACTGAGTCTACAGGAAAGCTAAAGCAGCTGCTTTAACTTCTGATTCTTTAGCCTTCGCTGAAGTCAGAATAATGATACTTTTAAAGATATGTTTCAATATGTATTCTTATCATGTCTTTTGGAAAAATCTTAAGATTTGTGAAATGCTGCTGAACGCTCATTTTTCTCCATAGGCTCATCTGTCCATAGTCAGACCAGGCCATTTAAAATTTCAATCACTTGTAATAGAATGGGAGTTCCTGCACCGCAGTGATAGAAACATCTGGATTTTATTCCAGAAGCATTCTATAGTTCCAGCTGCTAAACCATTTTTTCCTGCTGGAAACTAGTCTGTGAGGATTTAATTGTGTTCACCCGCAAAATTCCATTCGTATGACCTTTTCATTGAAATGCACATGCAGCATCCTTCAAACAGAGGGAAACTGGCACTAAAATGAATCACAGAAAGGAGGGAGTACATCACTGTCACATTAGCAGGCACTTTGAGACCTGTTGAGAGCCATTCTCTTTCAAAGCAAAAATACAAAACGCAGTCAAAATCAAAGGCAAACATGGAGAGTTACACCCTTAGAAAAAAAATGAGTATATGAATACATGTCCTGAAGTAGTCCCCTACTCTTTTCCAGGAAGAACTCACAAAGAATGTTGAACTTCCATCGATTTAATAGATAAGGTAAACGCAATACATTAGCCCCACACATAGATTAAATCCATGCTAAAGAAACGTAAAGCACACGCTTTGCATTTCACACTGGCAGAACCACCTTTTTATACATATTCCATCCCCAGGGTCACTCAGGGTGCACAGACAGAGATGCGTTCCCTGTGTGGTGTTTTTAACGTGTGACGAATCCTTAGTCACGTTATAGGATGAAGAAAAAAATAAAAGAAGAGGGCATTCCCTAGCGAACCAGCCCTAGCTCAGGCCGGCGCCCAGGGCAGCCCCGGCGCGCGGGCGGTGCCGGCCTCTGCAGGGCCCTGCGGCCGCCCCGCGCTGCCCCTGCCCCTGGGCACACCCCAGGTGGGCGCTGCCGTGGCTCCAAGGAAGCCGCAGGCTGCTGTCGCGACCGAAGCCACTGTCGCGACCGGGGCTGCCAGGTTCCCCCTCGATCCGCCATGTCGCCCCCTGCCGGCGCCAGCCCCGCCCCCTGCGGCTGCCCTTCCGGCAGCGCTGCGTCACTTCCCGTCGGGCCGCGGCGAGGAGAAGATGGCGGCGTTGGGCGAGCCGGTGCGCCTGGAGCGAGGTGAGCGCGGCGGCGGCTGCTGAGGGACGGGCGCTGCTGGCCGCTGGCCGCTTGCCGCTGCGGGCGAGGTGGGGCCGCTGCCGTAGCCCGGTGCTGGGGCGCGCTGCTAGGGGCCTGGCCCGAGGCCTGGGGGCGGCCTTCCCCGGCCCCCTTGCCCCGGCCCGGGGCCTGGGCCAGTGCCGCCGTGCCGCGCTGTGCAGTGTCGTGCCGTGCCGGGAGGGAGAGCGGGCAGCCATGGCGGCACTACTCCGGCCCGCCGCGGGGCACCGAGCGGCTCCTCCGCCCCCCGGGCGGCCGGGGAGCGGCCGTGCGGTGGCTGCTCTGGAGATGTTTCCCTTCGCCGCTGGTTCTTGCGGTGTGCGGGTGGCACTCGCTCCCTCGGCTCTTTGCGCAGCCCCCGAGGGGTTTCCTCGCGTTTCGGGGTGTGGCCGGGTTTCTGGGGACGCGCTCGCCCCAGGCCGCCTGTAGATGGGTCTGCTGTGCCTTCTGCCAGCTCCGCTCGCCTGAGAGCTCCTTGTTTCTCTTTCACTCCTGGGGAAACTTACTCTGAAAGCTAAGAATTAGCTGTGTTCAAGTCCTGTCTGTTAGGCTGTGTCTTAGCAGTGATAACTTTCTTGTTTTTATAGCAGGCAACTGACACACACGGGTCCCTATACACTTTTTCGTGGATCTTCTCAACTCCGTTATTCTCTTGCATTTATGTTTTCATCCCGATTTGCCACTTGATAGTAATTTGTATTGTTAACAGCGGTGCAGTCTGTAACCGGAATTAGTAGGGAAGCTGGTAAAATACAGAACCTAACTATAGTATGTTTGTGTCTTTTTATCCAGGGCTTTTAAGAAACAACGATAGACTTCCTTCAGGGTGGTTCTTCAGAACTGTGCAATGTCTGCAGTAGCTCAGTGAACACATGCTTGTATAGCATTACAAATGGTTGGTTTATTAGTGCATATTTAGGAATATAGGGATTGGGAAATGGAATCTAAATGGGAATACAGAGAATGAGAAATCCTGTTCTTGAAAGGGAAAGCAATTAAGTGGAGTGTAGGCGATGGGATGAATGGAGTGTTTTTCCCCTGGGTCTCGTTGGGACCACTCCCTCTACTCGCAGTGCTAGATGCTTTTTTGTAGATACACCCACTTGATTGTGCTTGGTACTATCATGTTACCTACCCCAGAACTCCGTTTTTCTATTTGCTTAATCTTCCTTCCCATTCCACAAGTGAACCACTTGTAATGTGTGAGAGAAGGCCTGTAAATAGTGAGTTACGTAAGGACTTTGCTTCCCACTCCACAGCTCATTTACCCTCTCTGTTCTGAAGCTTGTTAATTAGGGCAGCTGCTTTGGCAGTGGATTAGTTGCTCTTGTTAGGTCTGCGGAGTTAAACCTTGGGCAGCATCCTTCTCTACTTCATTACCCTGCCACTATGCACTGTCCGTGAAAACAAACAAATCTGCAGTTACTTAGGGATCAGTGGAACAAAGGAGCTATTTAGTCTTCCTGGCATATTGGTCTTTTTAATAAAAGAAGAGAAAGGGAACACAGTATAACAGACTTGCAAGAGGTTTATTTACAGAAATGAATAATCTGTTAATTGTATGGGGTTGACTGCAGATAACTCGATGATGAATCAGCAGCAGCTTGAAAGTGAACATCACTAATGTTGCTGGCATATAGCATAAGAAAAGAGAGAATAGTGTAGAAATCGAGCTGATTTTAAATGTTTACCATATGCTTACCATCAGGGCAACTGAAAATTCTCCCTGTCTGTTCTCTCCTCTGAGCGGCATTGCGAACACCACCACCCAAATTCACTGGAGTGCAGGGCTGAAACAACATTTTATATTTTGAAGTTATTCTTATGGTTTGGCAGTGATGTGTGATACCTCTGCATACACCTTAGGAATCCAGACTATTTGAACAGAAGCGGCGGAGGTGGTTAATAATGAGCATCTATGAAGATGCTGCATTTTTCCTCTTTCTGTGTTTAGTTCACACATACGTTTGGAGTGGTGGTATCTTCCTGGCTTTTTCTCCACATTCTTTTAGTTTAAATGTATCTTTTTTTTTTTCCTTTGTCAGAACCTCGATCTAGCATCCTGTGATCACAAAAAATTATTTGTGAAGAACGGATGACTGATATAAAAAGGATGAAAACGTTAAAAGAAAATCGGTTTTTTAGTTGTGTGGATTCAATTTTACAATGAGTTTTATGTGTGGGGTTTTTTTATCATCTACCTCTAGAGTAATTTCTACATCAATCCTTGTTGAAATCCATTACTGGAACAATCAACTTTCAGCTGATCAATACATACAGCTGAGCAGTGCTTCGGGAGGAAGCAAACTACATCAACAGGGCAGTCAACAATCTTTTCTTGAAAACGAAAGGTGTGTTTTGCCACTTGTTCCCAGCCACACTAGTTCCTTTCCAGAGCAGTATTGCTGGGAGAGATTGAATCTTCAGCTTTTGACTGGTCGTGCCTAATGCAGTTCAGTAGGAAAAAGTTACGCTCATTTCACTTTCGGACTGGTATAATGGGGTCCTGTCAACAGGGCAAAACAAAACAACTGTTGGGGAAAAAGTGTGTCCTGGTAGTGGGATCCCTTGCCTGTGTCTGCCCGAGCAAGTGGAGCAGTGTGGTAAAAGGAGATCTGTGGAATGCTGAGGACCCAATTTTCATGCTGTGCTTGTCTACTTTGGGTTTTTACTTTACAGCAGCAGTTTGGTCCTTTGATCTGAAAGCCCTTTTTTATTAAAGTGCATTTTCTGCTTTAGTTTCATCTAAAAGGAATCCAGTTCAGTGTATCCCAGTCACTTTTTGACAAGTGGATTGTGTGCTTCTAGTCTGTGCTTTATGAAAGACACAGCTGGTTCCCAAACCAGCCAATTTCTCCTTAGGGTATAAAATGTGATGTAGTTCTGTCTGTTAGGAGATCCAGGTAGGAAATATATCGAGTTTATTGATGAAATACAGAAGTTGGAAAAAGACGAGGAATTAGCGAATGGAGTTCTGGAGCGTTTATTTCTGCCGCTACTCTTTGGATCAGTAGGTTGCTGTTGCCCTTAAAAATTTCTGGCAGTGTCCTGATCAAACTGTTAGATAACAAGTTCACGCACTTCATGGTTCGTGGGCTGCAGGCACAAGAACAGCTGCATGGAACTGTACTTTTTATGTGCATGAAGTAGTTATTTGTCTGCAAACATCTGCAAGTATTTAAATGATAGCTGTATTGTAATTTATATACTTACTAGACTTTCTCATGAATTTATGGAGTGTTGCAGGATTGGAAGTGCTTCTGTCGACATTTGTTGATCATTGTACTTCAAACTGTTAAGTGTGAGACTTCATGAAATTAAGATAATTTGTACTGCTGTTGCTGAACACAAGGATTACTAAGAAAGCTGGTGATTTTGCATCATAAAAAACAATTGCATCTAGAATCTCTTTAATTTCACTGATGAGTTTATATGTTAAATGAAATACAAAATGTGTGCTAGGAAATTAAAAGCTTTAGAAGCATTTTTTCGTAACTCATGGAGATGGAAAGAACATTGAAAGTGGGCAGAACATCACTGTGGGTTATCTCTGGCCAGTGCACTTGACATTAATTTCAGAACAGGCACCCCCTTGTCTTCTCCTTCAGTTACATAAATTCTCTCTTTTTTGACTTCGTCTTTAGGAGGAGTTTGTGGCTATTGCACTTTTTCTGTGCTGACGTGATGGTATTGAGTAGACGTGCATTCACATGAAGAATGATTGCCTGAAAATTAATTACAGAAAAAAGTAATGCATTTGGGATATAGCAGTGTCCTAGCCTTCGTCCTTTTCTAAAATAATCTGTGCCTTATTTATATAGTATATTAATCACTGCTTCTTTGCCTTTGTGATAATGAAGGTAATCCTTTCTGTGTGCTTTTCTGAGAGACTGTTCTGCTTCTGTTCAAGGAATTGCGTGATTCAGAATGATCACTAATGTAACACTTTGGAAATACAAGTGAGAGCTATGAATATATGCTACTCGTGTAGAGCTGCCAGGTCCACGCCACATAGTGTTCGATGCCTGTCTTGAGTCGTACCGGTCTGGAACCAAATCCTTCACAGGGAGTTCAGTTTCACAAAGCAGCATCCACTTTCATGAGAACGTGGACAATTTGAGTTCTTAGGAACAAATTTCTAGGAACTGGAACAAAGAGGTTTGGGGCCAGGTAGTTCTCAGTGCTGTTGTAGGAGAAGCAACAAGTCTACTTGTTGAACGAATTTTTTGAACATAAAAGGTTTGTTAGCATATTTAATGATATTCTAGCTGTGTAAAAAGAATTTTGTCCATGCAGTAGATAGATTTTGAAGTACGCATATGAAATGTTAGTAGTATATACATCAACAAAATGGTTCAATATGATTTAATCTTCAAGGAAAAATCAGATTGTCTTTGTAATATGCATATGGAAGTGATACCTTCGGATATTTTACAGGGTTGCGTTGCTGTGGTTGACTTAATAGTCTGAAAGTACGGTGGTTTAATGTAACATTTTGTAGATAAGTAGTTCTATGGGAGAGAGGAAACTAGTACATAGTTTTAAGGTGTATACCCAGTATGTACACAGACTGCTCCGTTAATTTAAAAAAAAAATTTAAAAAATCCAACAAAAAAAACCAAACTAAAAAACACTTCGGGTTTCCTCAGGCATTACTCATTACTAGTGTTTTATTTTCCTGTAGACATCTGCAGAGCAATTGAGTTGCTGGAAAAATTACAGAGAAGTGGAGAAGTGCCACCACAAAAGCTACAGGCTTTGCAAAGGGTCCTTCAAAGTGAATTCTGTAATGCTGTAAGGGAGGTAAGTTAACCTGACATAAGCAGTTACCTTGAGTTAAAAAACAATGTTTTACCTTTTCATTTTTGTGCTCAGTGCATTAATCTGATTTTGTTCTTCTTAAAAGCTGATTTACAAAGTTTAATAGAACAAAACTTATTTTTTAAAATTCAAAAGCAAATAATTTAAGCTAGAATAGGTGTGTTAAATAATGGCTCAGGAGCAAATAACTTCTTAGATGTTATTTTGAGAGCCTGTCTTTACCAGCAGCTAGCAGGCTGTCATCTTGGAGTGTAAGAATGGACAAAGTACCAATTGCCTCGGTATCAGCATCACCTTGAGGTGGGGCCTTGCACCACCTCATGTTCCTTTCAGCTACTCTTTCAGAGATTTTTAGGTGATTGAATATGCTTTGCTCTTTCTGTTAGTGCTACCACTGATGATAACACCTGGAATAATTTAAAAGATCAGTTTGTAGATACAGATGTCATCTTAATATTTCCATCCTGTTGAGGATGGTGTGTTTGTTGTGTAGCAAGTCCAAATGGTTGACAGGTAGATGTAAGGATATGTGTTAGCCCTCAGTGTAAACATGTCCTTAGCATTAGTATTCTTATTGCCTCTGTGTTTTCAATAACTTCTTTTTTCTGAAGGTATTCAATTAGTTGCCTCAGTTGAAGGAAAATTTGGGGGTTTGTGGGGAGGGATGCATTGTCAGGAGAGCTTTGAAGAGTTGTCCGTAGGTGATTTTGCATGCATCCTTATTGAAGAGTTCGATCTTGAATCAAACAACAGAAGATAGTCATCCGTGTCTCCAGTCACGTGTGTGAGATTAGCTATAAGCATTTGTAAATTCATGGTGAGGTCTGAATGCCGTGGGAGGAGGGAAGATTTAGGTTGAGACCTGGATATGTGTGGATTAACTGAGCGATAAAGATGCCAAGAGTGGTATTGCCTGATAGTAAGGTAGGTTGTCACTTGACGCATTGTAGTGAATCAGGGAGTAACTTATTAGAGGTGAGTACTTTTTAATTTACACATTTTTGAGTTGTACCTGATATTTTGTTGTATAATCTACGGAGAAAAATGTCTGTTCTCCCCATGCTTAAAACTGTTTTGTCTCTAAAGGTGTACGAACACGTATACGAAACTGTGGATATCAGCAGTAGCCCAGAAGTTAGAGCTAATGCAACAGCAAAGGTAAACCTCAAACCGGTGTAAAATACAGTAGTTTGTTAATTTAGAAGCAGAAGATTATTTAAAATTCAGAAGGCTATTATCTAGATGTCTGATAAAATGGATGAACTTAATGGGTTATTAAAAGGTATAAAAAAGACTTGTTATTTTTAAGTTTCTTCCATTTTAATTTTATTCTTGGAGTCCTAAATTTTTCATGCTAGTGTTGGTATCTAAGGAATTCATCTCGTTTGTCTTAACAATTAAGTACTTTGAGATAAAAATTCTTTTTCAGTCTGGTCGCCGTCTCTAGTTAAGGGGTCTGCGTTTAATTTCTTATAAATAGGAATGTCTTATTCCTTACAGGCCACCGTAGCTGCATTTGCTGCTAGCGAAGGTCATTCCCATCCCAGAGTGGTTGAACTACCCAAAACCGAAGAAGGTCTTGGATTCAACATTATGGGAGGCAAAGAACAAAATTCTCCAATCTATATCTCTCGAATTATCCCTGGCGGTATAGCTGATAGACATGGAGGCCTGAAACGTGGAGACCAGCTGCTTTCTGTAAACGGAGTGGTAGGAACTGGTTTTCACTTTCTGTAGCAGTAACGACTTGTTTCCACGTGGGGGCACACAGGGAATATGCAGGGCACAAGCTCGATGTCATTTTTAATCTTGGCAAAGTAGTTTCTTTCTGACCTTGCAAGAACAACTTGAGTAGGTTTCTGTAGAGAGCTCTAGGATTATGCTTTGGTGATCTGTCTCAACTGGGAACTGTACTACTTATGTCAGTATTTCAGATTCTGAAGGGTTCTATAAATTGACTCAAAGAATTGTTGTATGAAATAGTAACTGCCATTATGGCTTCCTCTTTCATACAAGTTTCATGATACAGATTTAAAATAATAGTTTTCTGCACCTTCTAAGGTAAGTAGTTATGCTATGTTGAGTTAGACTGACCAGATTCTCATTATCCCAACAAAAATGCTACTGTATTATGAAAGCTGTAATAAGGTGGAACTACAAGGTGGTGCTATCTTCAGTTCTGTGGTGTTTTTTTTCTTTCCACTTAAGTGCATGGAGCTTCAAAAATAGAGGCTTTTTAGAATATTTTAAGGAGCATATGTCTAAAATGCCGTTGTGGATATTTATTTTTAATAAGTATCCTCTTGTGAAGAGTTACAATACAAAATAAAACACAGGGTGACTGGAAAGAGGAGGCTGTGGACAGGCTTTGACTTATGGTAGCTGCCAGTGAAATGCATGTAAATATCTCTCAACCCCCTGCTTTTATTTTAGAGAAGGTGTATGCTAGCTTAATGTTCTGCATTACATCTGCAAACCAAATTTTATTTTGAGACTGAGCATCAAACCAAATCCTATGCTTTTTAACCCCAGTGGTTTTTTTTGACAAGAATAGAGACTTACTGGGTGTCTGTACTCTGGGAAGTCGCTGCTAGCCCAGATCTCTGACATGCTTGGCTCCTGATTATTACCTGGGAGTCCAAATGTACTTTTTAGGAGACGTAAGAGAAATTATGACCATAGTGGTGCAACTGTCCTTGGCTTGGCCTTCCTGTTACTTTGAAGCAGTGAGGGATGGGTATAGAACCCTCTTTAGATGAGACCTTCCTCACCCACAGACCCCCTTAAAGAAAACAAAACCACCACTCTATCCAAAACTGAGCCTGATCGTCAGACAGTTGGTGCAGCTAATGACTGCATGTCTGCATACACGTATATAAATACAGATGTAACCATTGTAAGAGTGCAGCAAGTGAGTGCATAAAATACTGTTGAGAATGCCAGCGTGGTCTCAGAGGAATTGTCTGCTGATGTTTACAGATGGAATCCTGTCGTCTTAATACACGACAGGCATATTCTTTTAATTGTAATTTCTAATTTAATAATGAAGAAATGAAAAATAAATTGCCACTGCCAAGACTGCAGTGAATGTGCCTTAAAACAAGTTTGGTTTTTTTCCAGCTGGGAGACAGGTGTACTCCAGAATTTTAGGTGTTTTGATATGGTAAGCATAGAACTTCACAAACCTTTTATTAGCCTTTTTAAACAGAACAACCTACACATCCACTTGATTAACAAAAATGAAAACACTCAGATCTATGTGTTGTCTAAGTCTGATAGAAGAGAAATAACTTGGGTTTTTTTTAATTGTTGTCTTTCTTTCTGTAAGTAACTTTATAGTAACGGGGAAACCCTCCAATCAACAGGTACATCACCTGCCTTCTAGCTTCTAATAGCACCAGTGGGAGGTAGGCTTGGGGTAGTCCCATCATTGTGTTTAATAAGTTCGGGAGAAATAAGTTTTTTCTGATAAAATGTGTGCTGTCCAGGAATATATATGTGGGTGCAGTTGTTCAGAACTGTTACTTAAAATTGGTAACCAGATTAATATAACCCTAATAAATTCTGGGAGTTGTTTTAGGGAAAATGTTTTCATTCTGTTCCTAAAGAGTTGGGTTAGGTTATTCTTAATCTTGAATACCTTGCATTTACTGAGAGACGTGTGGAGCCCTGAGACAGGCAACACACTGCACGTTGGCTGCTATACTGCAGGCACCCAGTATGCACTGTATTGCCTTGTAACACAGGATAGCATCAAGAAGGCAGCTATCTCACAGTTGTCATGTGGCAACTTAATACACAAATTGAGGGTGACTACTGAATTTAAAACGTATGCTGAAAGAAGAAAAATAATCTTGAATTTTAAATAAGTGACCTGCTGAAGTTGTTTATTTTTAAGTGTGATTCCATAACTGCTTAATGTTATCCTGATTTCACTTACTGTATGTAAACAATTTAATTTTTCAGCGTAAACCTAACTAAAATTTTTGTGCTACCCTTTTGTTGTTTTTTTTTTTTTTAAATACTGATTAGTAAAATTTATCATCACGTCTTATTGATTTGCTGAAGAATAAATCCTGAACTTGGGTGATGTTGTCCTTGTGCAGTCTTCAAACTAGAATGCTTCAATATTTGATTTTACAGAAGTTGTACAAAAAATGAAAAAATCTGTTTTCTAATACTGTACTTAATGGTTTATACTTTGCAGAGTGTCGAAGGTGAACACCACGAAAAAGCAGTAGAACTGCTGAAGGCAGCTCAAGGAAAGGTTAAATTAGTTGTGCGATACACACCAAAGGTCCTGGAAGAAATGGAGTCGAGATTTGAAAAAATGAGATCGGCCAAACGCAGGCAGCAAAATTAACATTGTATGCGATAACTTAGAAAATATATTCCATTTACATTTTATAGTTTGCTTTGTGACTCAGTTGATCCAATGCCTGGGCTACAAAAGACCCTGTCCTTTTCATAGAATCACAGAATGATTGAGATTGGAGGGACTCCTGGAGATTGTCTGGTGTAACCCCCCTGCTCAGAGGAGAGTTAGCTAGAGCAGGTTGCTCAGGACTCTGACAGGCTTGGTTTTTAAGTGCTCCAAGTATGGAGACTCCAGAAGATCTCTGGGCAACCTGTCCTAGTGTTTTGATCTCCCTCACGCTACAAAGGTCCATTCTTCCATTTAAATGGAGTTTCTTGTATTGCCATTGGTGTCCGTTGCCTCTTGTCCAGTCACTGGATGCTGCTGAGAAGAGTCTGGCTTTTTTACTCCTCCTTATCAGGCGTTTATACCCATTGGTAAGATCACCCCTGAGCCTTCTCATCTCCAGGCTAGACAATCCCAGTTCTCAGCTTCTTGTCTGTCAGACGCTCCAATCACTTCATCACCTTGGTGGCCCTTCGCTGGACTCACTCTGGTATGCCCGTGTCTGTATTGAACTGGGGAGTGCAAAACTGGACCCAGCGCTTCAGTTGCGTCTGAGCAGAGGGGAAGAGTCGCCCCCCTCAATTTGCTGGCAGCGCTCTTCCTCACGCAGATCAGAAGAGTGCTGGGCTGCTTTGCTGCCAGGGTGCGCGGTGACTCGCAGTGAGCTTGGGATGGTTCTCTGCAAGGCTGCTTTGCGGCTGGTCAGCCTCTCCGCCTGTGCTGGTGCGTGGTGTTACTCCTCCCCAGGTGCAGGATTTTACACTTTCCTTCACTGAACTTTGAGATTCTCGTTTGCCCATTTCTCCAGCCTGCCAGGGTCCCTTTGAATGGCTCACTTGAGGGGCTCTGTCCCATCACGCTTCATGTTAACGAGTATGTTGCACTGTATGGACCCCAGTACAGACCCCTGGGGTGCAGCAGTAGTGACTGGTGTACAGCAGGATTTTGTACTACTGATCCCAACGACCCTTGGCAGTTCTGCTGGTTTTAGAATGTTTTCAGTCTCCGTGTGTTTCACAGTTTTAAGAGGAATGTGTACTTTTAAAATGGCCTACAATACCCTGAAAAAGTATGCGTGGATATTTCTATTGATTTTTTTAAGAAGTCTCTTTCATGTCAGACCTCTAAGCGTGAAAGTGAATTTGCAGTCTTTTCAAAGGCATTTAAGAACGCATACTTGTACAATTGGCATCCCTTTTTTCCTGCCTTTTTTTTTTTTTTTTTTCATTACTTAACATAGAATGCAGGTTTTTTTGCTAAATGATTTTGGAAAAAAGATTCTTATGTAGCAGTATCTTGGCACTTTTCTGAAGAATATGTTGTATATCAACTACAAAACCTAATTGTGATCTACTGTGTAGCTGATAATGATACCAGATTTTATAATGTTCTGGCGAGTACATTATTTTTTACACTTCTCCTAAATTGTGATTTGTTACTTTGGAAATTGTATTACCTCGCCTGTAAATAATTTACAGTTGGTGTTCTCATAGAATGATTTTGTAATAGCCAACATACACAAATTTTCAACAATCATTCCTGTAACTTACATTATTTTGTACTAATCTTGAAGCAGCTAAGGGGAAGAAAATCTAATAGCGTATACAGTTCTAGATTGCCTGTCTAGATGTATTTTTATATTCAGAAACAGAAGATATATTAGTGCAGTGCAAAAGAATTCCAGATGTTTCCCTGACTTTCTGCTGTTTAAAAGAAATATTCATCTTAATTGTCATACCTCTTTTGTGTTTTTAGTATGTTCTATTGTAGTCTTATTTACAGACTGACTGTATTGGTCTTGGACTAGTTAATACCTAAATTATTATTACCTTTATGAGTACAATGTTCTGAGGCTTATATGCCAGGTTACCACCGATTTATTACTGATTGCTTCTGACTTGGAGAATTCTTCGTTGTACTACATCACCATTGCTATAAAAGTTTATGTGGGATGGTGCTGTGGTGGGAATAAGAAAATCTCCAGCTATAAGCAATTGATGTCTTATCTCGAGCGGTGTTGATGGTGACATGGTTTTTGTGTGCTGTTTTGAAGAAAATTTCTGGACAGAGATCCACCTCTTGGAATCTACCAGGTTTGAGATTGTAGTTATGTAGTTCAGGTTTGGGGTTTTTTTGGGGGGGTTGTGGGTTTTTTTGTTTGTTTTTTTTTTTAAGTTCACCTTTTGGTATATATCTAGAATTAACTTGGTTGTGTACTGGCTGTCTGTTCCCTTGTATGGCAGCTGTGGGTGCATCTTAATTGACTTAGTAATTGGATTTGTAGAAGCTTAAAAGTTAAAACTTAAAAGTGCAGTTCTTACTATGTGGCTAATCCCTGGTCTTTCTACATGGAGCAGTCTGGTCCATTGTGAAATAATTGAGGATGTGAAAGGAAGGAAAAGGTTAGCGATCTAAAAATGACAGCATGTAGTTTGTGCTTTGTCAGTTGATCTACTGGAGAAGAAAAAAATGTGATTGCTTTCTGCATGTTTGTAAGCATGGTAAGCCTGCAAAGAGAAATTTGGATTTTAAAGATACTGATCGGTTGAAAATACAGTATAAATATTTATCGGTTAGATGACATGAGCACTGAATTGCGTGGTTGATTATGTGTCATAGGCCTTTCAGAAGGCCCCATGTTACTAATACAACCATGTTGTTGAATTGTATATTTTTATGGAACAACTAATGTTTATAAAGTATTGAGACCAAAATCACTAGTTAGACCAATTGTGGATGTGTTTTAATTTAATTGTAAAATAGTAAAGATTTGTTTTAGAGCTATATATAAATATATATATATATAAAAGAAAGGTATGGATACAAGATAGAAACGTGCATTTTAAAACCTATATCGCTTCTGTTACTGAACAAAGGTGTGTTTTGTTACTCTACAGAAATACTTAACTCTAGTGCAGCTAGGAATTGTAGCATTTGGATACAGTTTGTCAACTACTGCAAATTGTGGGGAGGTGTATCTGGGCATAGAAATTGTACATGTAGAATTTAAGAGTTTTTAAATTGCAACAACAAAAAAATTCCAATCAACAGACAACTCGTTAACAGTCATCTTTAATACTATAAAACCCCTGTAATATTAAGGAAAGGATGGATTAAAATATCCCAAGAAACATGATCTCTGTTACTACTGAGCAGTGCTTGTACTGTGCTAATATAGAGTCCCTGCACACTTGGTGAACAGATTAAGAAGAGGTATCATTTCTGCAGATGACATCTGCATCTATTGCTGCTGTGAGGGATCTTTGGGTTTTATCAACAGAAAAATAAAAGTTAAATTTCTCGTGCATTGCGTTTGTGCATTGTTCTTTTGATTTTCCATTTTGAGTGGTGTTTTGACTGCTCTAATTGGGTGCTTGTAGTTTCTGGGCATAACATAAACTCCCTGAGTGTGTGTGGCCATCCAAAGAGAAAAGCTTTAACTCTTTTATTAGTTTGTTCTCCTGATTGCTTAGGGGTCTTCCCTTTTCTACCCTAGTATTTTCAGATTTGTTGGAGAAGAAAATCAGAATGCTATAAAGCATCTATAATACCTTGGACCTCCTGCATTTTTGAGAACTCTGTAGTCTCAGCTGCATAAATTCAAATTATGTATATTATTGTGACTCAGATACTATCTTCTAATTGTTTTAACCAAGTATCTGAAGTAAGGGAGATGTTGGAATTTCTGTTATTCCTTGTTTAAAGACCTTGTAAGATTGTCAGCTTCTTGGAAAAATGTGCCTGGAGTTATGAACTGAGATAAAGGTAGAAAATGCTTCAGTTCTGAACGTAGAGACTCTAACCTAGGTAGGCTGGACTGCGGACTGAAAATACACGCACAAATATTTATGTGAATACTTGTTGTAGAGGATTGATAACACATGAGCTGGAAATAGAAGCACATTTTGAATTCTATTTTAAAGTAATTTCCATGTTCTGGCTTACAGGGTGGCAATCTCTTGTTCTGCTAAATATGGTTCAGATATATAAACTGTGAATTTCAACATAAGGCTTGTAACATTACACCAAAGATGGACTGCAGTTAGATCAACTACTGCTTTTTAAGTTGCATTATCTCATTGTTTCATTGCAATTACAGGCCTAATTGATTTAAAAACAACGAAAAATCTTGGTGGAAAATACTTTATTTCTGACTTCTGATTTCAGTGTGATCTAGCAGTCAATATCCAAGCAAGCTGGAAGTGCCACCCTCTTCTCCTCAATTACGAATACTTGCTTCTGCTGGCATTTGCTGGTTTTTGACCACGTATGGAGCTGTTTCAGTTCGGTAAGCGAGCAGGAACCCAGTCATTGTGTCGTTGGGTTTTTTCAGTCTGTTTCCACTGACGTAGGTGAACTCAAAAAGCAAAGTGCATGGTCAAAAGACTTGCTTTGGTGCAAGGAAGGGGTGAGCCCATGGCAGGTAGACAAAGTGGCTGGAATTCCAGGGAGGCCCGAGGTATGGAGCAGTCCAGGTTTCTTTGATTCTGTGTCTTGTAAAATCCTGATTAGAAGCTGGATTTGGAGAAAGCCTGGGTTGCAATGCTTGCTTTTAGAGGGAGGTTTTCCTTTGCCAGGAGGGCCTGAGGCTGAGACAGCACACCTGACAAAGGCATCTGAAATTCAGAAGTGTGCCTCAGGATAAAATTGGTAGCTAGTTCTTATGGCAAAAAAGCAAACCAAGAAAGCTGCAAGAAAAGTTCCAGGGAAGCCTTTTAAAATTAAGTTAGCATTGAATTTGGAGTTTTGATGTACTACTATTCCTTGTTGTTTTAGAGATCCATCTTGGTTCTAGAGTGGCAAAGTCATGAAAAGTAAAACAAACTTCACATCCCTCACCTTTGGTTTATTGGGGTTGGTTTGTGTGTTAAGTAAATTTGGTATTTTGTTGTTAACAAAGGCTTAGAAGGTTTAAAGTCTTCCACTCAGATTCACGCTATGGTTACTTCCCTGCTCCTCGAAGAAAAACAAAGGAGCCTTGTCGCGGGTTGCAGGACAAGTGGGAAATTGGATCTATTAATTCCAAACTAAACAATCTTCAGGTACCTGTATGAACTTTGTAGCTGTTTAGTTGTATAGTTTGATGTATTGATTAATCTTGTCTCTATCTACAGAAAGGTTTCTGTTAATATAAAAACTGGAGTAAGGTGGATATATTGCAGTATTGCTGGGTATTCAGTCTTAAAAAAACTTTACACTGAAATGGTGTGTCCTGGTGAGAAATGGTGATACTTAAGCAGTTGTTTTCTCCCTTTGATTTCCCCCGTCTTTTCACATTTTAAAAAAAAATAATTTATTTTCCTGGCTGGTTGCTCTGATTGTGATAGCCATGTTTGCTTTCTATGCTATCTAAAGAGTTACACAGGTTTTTGTCTGAAGTTACTGGCTTTTTTTCCTGTTACATCGTCAGTTTTAGGCACTCAAGACATACTTTCCTTCATGTTTCTTTCTGATTTCTCCTTGGCTGTCTAGAAAAGAGATCTGTAGAGAGGGGGAAAAAACAAACCCAAACCCCAGAATGCCCCACCACCACCAAAAAGTCATCTTCCCAAACAGTGCAAGACTTTGAGTTGTGTACTACCAAAGGTCAGTAGAACCACCTATACCTGGTTCTTACTTAATTGCAGCTCCGATTCTCTGCCTGAGCAGAGCATTGTGTGTAAACAGAACAGTAGCATTGTGTGAGTAAAAACTATAATAGATAAATAATATATAAAAAATAAAAGCCTGTGTTGCCAACTGGGTGGCTGACAGCAGGGAAGTCAGTCGTTGGGCCTTCTACCTACCTCAAGTGTCTGTAGTTAAAAGGCAGAAGTTAGTGATTTATTGTGTTACTGGCATTGATTGCAGTAGCGACTGGAAGTCCTGGGTTTGAATGGGGATCCTGTCGTGTTTCGCAGCGTATGGACACAGAGCAAACAGTTTGGCTCCGGAGAGCCTCAGTCTCTTGCTAAGAAATTGTTTTGTGGCTGGTATTGTAAGGTGTTTCAGAGAAGGGGAAGGAAAAAAAGCAAACAAACAAAAAACCAAACCAGTAGAAAAAAGACTTTTTGCAGTTTTCTCTGTGACTTTATTCAGGGCAAATGTGTTTGGCTTTTTTTTTTTTTTTTTTCCTCCAAGAAGTACAAAACAGCCTGCTCCTCAGTATGAGCAGACAGCTTGAGATGCAAATACCTACTCCGGTATATGTATTAAAGCTTGCTGCTTTTTTTGGGAGGCTCCTGACTGTAATCTTACTGAAGCTGAGAGCTGGCAGTAGTCATGGGTCATCTCCATGATAAATGTGGAGTCCCGAAGAATTTGTATTCGTGTTGCTGTTTCATGGAAGTATTAAATGTGTGTAATGTGTAAATGTCTGAGCTGCTGCTGGTGTTAGACGTGGGTCACGCTGCAATTTAATCATGTACAGCAACAGGTTTAGGTAAATGTGAGGACATACTCAAATGATATAGCAAGAGTAACTCTTAATTAGATAAGCAGAATGCTACTAGGCAAGTTAAAAAAAAAAATATGATGATAAAGGATTACTTAGTGTTGGTTGTGCCTTTGAAGATTGTAATCTATTAAATGTGGCCAAATAGGTTTGTTGCTTTGTCCTAGGTATCCCCCAAATTTTTCACATTAATTTCCATGTTCTGTCTGGCATGCTAGGCATTAATGCCACATTTGGAATGACGGCCGGTGGATATATGTCCCAAACAGTGATTCATCAGGGGCTGGTACATTTGCTGCCCGCCACCAAAAGTGTCTTTGGAGAGCACCAGTGTGAGTGTGTGGCAGCTCTGGGTCGGCACAAGCCTGTCCACAGCGGAAATATGTACTGTGACCTTTAGCCTTGGCCGTGATTTCAAAACTTGAAATTTTTTTTTCAGCTTTTAGGTAGTCTTCTCGGTACCTGATGACGGAGAAGATATCTTAAAAATATTTCCACAAATGAGTTGCCTGCCTCCAAACAAGCTGATACCCAAGGTGGAGAAACACTCGTGGCTTATTTATTTGTCTGGATTTTGTTCTGCAATGTATGCTCCTCTGCAAATACTGAAGACAAGTTTGGGTTAGGCCTGGCCAGGCAAGGGATGCCAGCTGGCAGAAGACCGCTAAGAATGCATGTTCCGCGAGTTAGCAGTGGGACCATTCTCTGGGTGAACAGCAGTGCTCTGGCACTTGCGGTTTGTTTTGCAGGTGCAGCCATTTTTGCATTAACCTCACCCTACAGAACAAAACTTGAACTAAAATGACTAGTGTACGCTTATGCCCTGAATTTTGAAGATAGCTTATTATCTGACAGCTCAACTTGATGACCAATCTTAATTAATTAGCAGTTCCCTTCCTTCCTCCAAGATACAAACCAGTTAAAATAAGGCTGGGATTCCTCAGCTGCTCCGGTAACGTGGGCTCTGCTGAAGCCGGTTCAGTCAGTTGCCTTGGAACTGTATGAGCTCTTCAAAAGAGCAATCTAAAGTCGATCCTACAGAAACCAAGGCGCCCATGGATTAGTAATGTTTATACTGCTTCAAAATATGTATAAAAATAATTTTTTCGTTCCACTGCAGCGTTTCAGGGACAAAGAACAGTGCAGAGCAGGGGGTGGACAGCAATGAGGATGGCATGCTCTAGTGAACTTGTGCCAGCGCTGCTGTTCCTTCCAGGCTCTGTGTACGGGATGGAACTGGGCTTGAGAATGTGCCAAAATGAGGTGTCTGGGGTGTGACTTGGTTCAACATGTCACATCCCCGGCTGTTACTGGGTTAATTCATACCAATAGAAAATCCAACTGGGAACCTATGGGGGGCATGCCCCCACGGTTTTGGTCAGGGATATTCTCACATCTGTGGCTTAGAAATGATTTCTTCTTAAGTACTGCACTGAAAATCCTTCGTTACCAAATGATTCGGTTGATTAATCGTTCACTTGTAAGATCCCATGTATTTCTCATTGTGTTCGGCTTGTTTTTTTCCCCAGAGTGTTTGGGTTACTCGGTGCTGATGACAGGTAACGTATCACATCGTGTTGTCCGTGATAAAGAACTTGAACAAAAGGATGTTATTCACTCTAACACAGGACCTTGACTAATATTTTGCTAAACAGCTTAGGATCACGGGCACGCTCTGTGAATAATTAGTCAGCGAAGTTCAGTTTACTCCTTTACATTATTCAGGCTCCACTATAATTCTTCAAACTGGGGTTTAAGTAGGATTTACGGCTACGTGATCCTTAAGCTGGCCCTCTATGCGGGCAGATTTCACCCTTAGAGTGCTGCATTGTTTAGGGGTTTTTAATAACTGGTATAACGTCTTGCCTTAAATATTATGCTGGTCACCGCTTCGCGGGCTTACGAAGAGAAGAGCAGTTAGCTTCGGGGTGTATTTCTTGTTTCGTGCGGGGGAGCCCGGGGAAAGGGGGGAGCGGCCCGCCAGGGGGCGCAGGAGAGCTGCCACCCGCCGCCCTGTCCCGCCGCTGCCGCCCGCGGCCCCTGGCACAGGCCGAAACGGCTGAAAAAGCGGGTGCGGGTGCGGGCGGCCCCGGCGCGGAGCGGCGTGAGCGGCCAGCCCCGGCGCGGAGCGGCCTCGCTGTGTCCCCGCCCGGCGGGGGGCGAGGCGCCGCCTTGCGGGCACCCTTGGGAGCCCGCCAGCGTATGGCCTGCTGTGCCTTTGCAGCACTGCATGCTGGAGCGGTTGTAGAAAGCATGGATCGGGCCACGCTCGTAATGAATGTTTTATGGAAGAAAATTAACCTTTAAAAATAGAAGCGCTTGCGGCTTGGCACGTGTCACCCTCGTCGCGGGGAAAGGCGGGAGGCTGCCTTGGCGCCTGGCTGGGGGGCCTGTGGGACCTGCCCGGAGCCTGCGGGGCCTGCCCTAGAGCCTGCGGGGCCTGCTTGGGGCTTGTGAGGCCTGCCCGGAGCCTCCCCTGGGGCCTGCCCGGAGCCTCCCCTGGGGCCTGCCCGGAGCCTCCCCTGGGGCCTGCCCTCGGGGCTGTGTCACAGGGCACGAGGTGCTAGGATCCCTGCCAGAGCCTGCTGCTGGCAGCGAGCAGGAGGGGTCATGCTTGAGGGACGGGTACCCTGTGCCTGCTGCTTGATGCCCACTGTGGAACCGCGAGGTGCTCTGTGCAGTACTCCCGGCTTATGGTGGAACGGCGTGCTGCCTTTGGAAGAGGATGTGCTATATGAATTAAAGCCTGGTGTAGCATCTTTTATTGCAAGAACTTTCTAGATGGAACACAGATTGACGTGACTGTTGGACTAAACTCTAACCTCACTTCCTAGTTATATTGCCCTAAATTGCTTTTTCACTCCTGTATAGTTACCTGTTTTCAGCTGATCGTTGGGTTAGAGTGCTAAGATAAAAGTAATTTTCTGTGTATTGCAATGCTATTACATTATAGTGGGAACCCTTTTCTTTCAAGGGCAATACATAGTACTGGAGAATCTCCAGACGTAATTCTAGACAGTAGAGGAGCTGACACTTTTAGGCTAAGATAAACCCCAACCAACCAAACCAAACAAAAAACTAGCAACACATATGCCCCCACACCTCTTCTATGGGGTGTCCTCTCTTTTGGCTTTGTTCTGTCCAATTTACTGAAGGGGTTGGAGTAAACTGCTCAGCGTTATTCGTTGCTGTGTATGGTGTAATGTCCCTTTTCTAATCACAGCCCAGCTCACTGTGTTCCAGAGGCAGCTTTCAGAATAACTGAGCGAGGATAGATTCACCAGGCTGGACTGCAAAATACATCAGACTATCTAGGCGATCGATATACAGAAATCATATTAAAGGCACTATACAATTGGAAGTTTAAGTATTGTTTATATATAAAGGTAACATTTAATTATGAGCATTTTAAAAATTCATTTTCTCGCCTGTTTTTAGTCAATATTTATTTAAGTTGTGAAATTCTTTACTCTCCATGTGCTGTTTTTAAACTATGGATCTTAGTGGTCTTGCTTGTCTTCATCAGTGTTTCTTGTGTTACAGAGGTGTAAAGTAGATATTGACAAAGTAATTTTCTGGGCAACTTCCGGCCCTACCAAGATAACTCTTGATTTTTTTCAACCCAGTCATTTCTCTGAAGTCTTAAATTGTTTCTGTGTTTCTGCTATACCAAGGTCTGGATCTTTGCCTTCATTTTCTTAACAAAACTCTGAACTTGGTTTAGCCTCTCTCTTTAATTTGATACTTGTTTCCTGAAGTTATTTCCCATTCTAGTTCAATTGAGTAAAAGTTTCAGCCCATTTTCTGGGAAGCAGTATACTTCAAGTTTTAACAGAACTTTCTTTGTCAATGCAGATAGTCCAATTTTTTTTTTTCTTTTTCTGTTCGCAGCAGCTCTATATGATTTTCTCTGGCATACCATTGATTTCCTTGGAATGGGAATCAAAGTTTTGATTGAATTTCCCAGCAGTATAGGGCTCAAATAGCACCAGTAGCAGCTTTTTCTGATGATGCTTTGGTACAGTAAGCTTTGGATAAATCCTTCAGATCCATCTCTAGCCTATTGGAGTGTAAACCTTATTTTTATCACTAGACAGAGATAAATTAAAATTTATAAGCTGTTCAAAATGGCATATATTTGTTGTTCATGTATGTATGCTGCGTTGGGCCCTGGGCAAGCCTTAGGGGGGGAAACTGCCCTCTGAGCCCGTCTCTCCACGTTAGCCTTTCTCAGCGAGAATAGTTTGGCCTGTGTGAAACCAGTGGTGATGCTGGGGACAGAGCAAGTCACCATGCAGGACTGACACACCAACAGCATTTTACCCTAATGTATAAATGGAAACTTCTGCGCAAATCCTGTTGGTTAGCTTTTCAGGTTAGCTTTGAGTGTCAGCATCAATGTTGAAGGTGAGAGCTGGCACTTGTTTTGCCTGTGTCAAGTAATGGACAGGATCATTTATCCCAAGGATCAGGGTCAGTCCTTACCTCCCTCTGCCAGACCTCTGACCCCATTCAGACCAATATTAGCATTAATCACTTGCATAATTCTGGCTAATTAAATCAGTGCTGCTTTCATGGCATCAATTGGCACAAGCAATGCTGTAAAAGAAAAATCTGACGATGATGTTGCTGGTCCAGCACTGGTGTGCTGCCTGTTTTAGAAAGTCTAATCATTTCTTAAAGCAGAACAAAGTTTTTATCATGACTGTGAGCTTTACGTGCTCATCCACCTGCCATCCTCCTGTGGCACAGCTCCAGCCTTGAGGAGTTCTGCTGCTCCAGCCAAACTTTAAATCGTATTTCTTTTTGTGTCCGTGCTTCAGGTCTTCAGCTGCATGCTCTTTCACATCAAACTCCCATCAAATCCAAATGTGAATTAGTGTCTTTGAAGTGGGATTTTTCTCAGACTTTTGTCAGAGGCCGTTATGTTGCTAGATAGTTTTGTGGCAATAGCAGAAAGAAATCCCTAATGTCCAGATTTTTTGTAAGTTTTCCATATGTCTTTTAAGCTTTCTTAATGCCTTTTCAGCAAATGCCTGACCAAAGTTTCATAAATGCGTGCCATATTATTGGGTTCTAAATCCTGAAGATCTTATGCAGTGGTAGACTTGTTTACGGTGCTTTTCAGTTTCCCTGAAGAAGAACAGAGCATGGTTTCTCCACAGCTCAACCACAGTAGTATTTCATTTATTTATTTATTTATTTGACTTGGTTGTTAGATCTTCATCTCCTTTACCTGGTTCAAAGCACACCTCGGGATTTTTCTCTCCTTTGCATTTTCTTTTTTAATTAAACAAGCTGATTGCTGCCTTATTTTGGAGGATGCTTCTTGGAATTTGTGGCATTGAGGATTGTGTCAGATGAGATTTTTAAACTGCAATAATTTCAAAGTCCATGGGTACAATTTTTAGTGAAATAGGTCACTTAATAAAATGTACCCGTTAGTTTTTTTCAGCTTAAAAATACATTGGCTTGTAGATCTTCATTACGTAAATAAACCATCTTTGCAGTAAACATTAGGGTTTTCCTTATAATGGAAAATAAAACCAATACATGCCTGCAAACAGGTGGCTGCATAAGAAAGAAGAGAAATGTGGGCTGTTGGTGAGGAGAGAGCAGTGCTCCAATGGTGCTAGCAAGGGAGAGGCAGAGGTTAAAAACAATAAAGAAAGTATTGAAGTTAATTTGCCAGAACAAGTTACGGGCTAACTGGAAGCAGCAAAGCAGTATCATCTGAATGGAAAGGGCAAGTGGATTGCTCCTAGGACAGGAGTTTGGAAGATGGAGACTTGAGATAGCTCCACTAATGAAAAAAAAACCCAAAATCAAACACCTCAAGCAATGCTTGGAAAAGAAATTGAAAGACTGAAACCAGGCAAGGCTTGAGAGGAAAAGCTAAACTATTCCAGTGTTTCAATGGATGAAAAAAAGTGCTTTGTTGTTCTGCTTTTACTGGAAAACTTTTGTCCTTTTCTTCCAGAAGAGAAGTTCTGTGGGCGTTGCAGGTCACTGCTATTGCAGTACAAAGTATGCTCCGTGCTAGTATTCATCTTCCAAAAGCCATGCAGGCACCAGGGGCTGTTTCTGCTCCCATTATCTTTGGTTAGTGAAGTGAGACTGCAGAGTGAATATAAGCGTGTTGCTGTTTTTCTTTGCCAGCTGGGGCAAAAAAGGTCACTTTTTCTTAGCTGGATTGGTTTGGGTATGTTTTGGAGAAGTATGTCTAGAAGATAATGCTGTTTAGGTTGTTTTCCCTGCTGCTATTCTGGTTGCTACTCCTCCATCGCTGTCCCTGAGCACAAGCATAGAGACAGTGACATGAACGTGCATTGTCTTTGGCCCTGACAGTTGTTACAACAACATGGTTTTGACTTGACGCATTTCCCCTGCCAAGATCAACAAGGGAGAAGGATGAGAGATAACCATATATGTCTATATAAGTATGGCAAAGCTTTCTCATACGTCGGTAAACTCAGCTTTGGTGACAACTTTGTTCTGCTTACAAGGTATAGGACAAGCACATAGTGAGTTATTAAAATGACCTTATTTTTTCAGTGATGCATGATGACATTCATACGGAATCAGTGCATCAGGAACAGCATTTCCAGTATGGAAGAGAATGATATTTTTAGTAACTAGGTAAAGTAGTGTTAACATTTTAAAAGGGAATTGACAGTTGAAAAAATGATGAGGAGAAACATAGGAGGTAAAGGTCATGGCTGATGTATTTCTGTGGTCCTTAGTGTGTACTCTACCTTCTTGAGCACAGATTAGTTTAAATTTTCAGGTCTCCACTATTTACATGCCTAATTTTTAAATGTCGCCAAATGACCACTTCTGAGTCAACCCTTCTCTTCTTTCCCCCCCCTTCATCAGCACAAGGAAGGCATGATTAGCCCAGACCTCAGTCTGGTGTAGAGTGTGATGCCTGTGTCATGAAGAGCAGTCCTTGGTAAGATGAAGTATAATGTATGGGCCCCTCAACTCCTGCCCTTTCTGCACGTACATCAGAGCCATGGTACCGGGCCAGGGTTCCTGTGAACGCTGCCTCTTCACTGCGTGTCTGCTGGCAGCACGCATGCCTCATCCCCGACACGTTTTACCTGCTGTGCTTGTGCAGGTATTTGGGATTTTTTGGATGCAATCACAGTAATTTGAAGTAAGTGCTGCTGTGACATGTGAAACCCTTGCACGGTTGCTCTTGCATTGGATTGGGGATTCAATCACCATTGCAAATCTGCTCCTGGCTTCAGGGAAGCACATGGTGCTGTGGTTCGTCCCATTTCCCCGCTACAGTGGATGCAGGTTGTCAGTTTCTGTGCTCCTCCATCATCTGCCTACAAAATGAACAGAATGATACCTATCCATGTAGTAGCAGAAGGGCTTAGGAAAGCGCCAGTTTCCAGTGGGCTCCATGGGCATCTGCACTGTTTAGGTTGGGCTGCACAGCTACCTGCCCGAGTGGCATTCAGGCTGTAGCTGGGGGCCGTGCCGGTGGCAGAGCCGGGCAGGCAGCTCCCCAGGCAGGTTCAGAGCATCCAAATGAGACATGCAAAGTAGGTGGTGTGAGTGTTTGCCGTGGGGGCAGGCTCTGGTGCCTTCACAATGCTTGTTTCAGCCAGGTCTGTTGGCTCAGAGCACGTTACGGGTCTGGACCGGAGGGAGTCAACAGTGAGAGGTCCCAAATGGTGTTACCCCAGTGCTGCTGTGCCATCCCCAGTAAGATGGTGGTTGCATGGAGCCTGAGGTGTGTGTGAGCTGAGCTGAACATGTAGCAGGCTCATTCGTGGTGGTGGCAGCAGGTCAGCAGCATCCAAAAGAAAGCATAAAAAAAAAAAAGAAAAGCGGTGCGGACAGTGATGGAGAGTCATAACCAGGGTGGTTGGTTTGTGTGGGGTTTTTTTGTTTTGTTTTGTTAAGGCAGTAAGGAAAAGAGGACACAGGCTGGCTGCTGGCACAAGTTTGGTTGTGATGTATAGGTCTGGTAAAAGGCAGATGCCACCGGTGGTGTTTTGCACGACAGGGAATCGGTTCTTTAATAGTAAAACGGTTTTGAAACGGTTCCGTGGTGCAGTCACTGCCTCGGCAACGGGCGTGAGGCGTGCAGGGTCCATGGGGAAGAGGGATGCTGTGGTACCGTGAAGATAGACGTGCGGTGCCGGCCGGGGTCCGCTTGCACTGGACTCGCACCGGGCACAGGGGCCGGCTGCTGGCTTTGTCCCCTCTCTGCGAGTCCCGGGAGCGGTGCGCAAGGCGGTTTGGCGGCTGTGGCCCCCGCCGCGGGGGAGGTCGGGCTGGAAAAGGGGATCCTGGGGCGGCGGGGCCCCGCGGCGCACCTGCCCGTTCGGTCCCGTTTCAGTAACGACGAGCCCCCTGACGGGCGCCCGTTGGAGGCCCGGGGGGGTCCAGGGGGCCGGGGGCAGCGCCGGCGGGGGAGCGGGGGCAGCGGGCGGTCCTCGCCGGCGGGCAGCCCCGCCCCCCGCGCCCATTGGCTGCGGCCGCGCTCTGCTTTGCATGTTTACCAGCCCCGCGCGCGCTCTGCGCCAATAGGGGTGCGGCCGCGGCCGCCTCATTAGCATATGCACCTCTGCGCTGGGCGCAGAGCAGCCGCTGCCGCGGCTCGCAGCGACCGAGAGCCGGGAGGGGCGGGCGGGCGCCCAGGGCAGCCCCGCCGCAGGCAGCCGCAGGGGCCGGGGCGCACGGCGCCTCCCGGGGCACCGCCACCCGCCGGCAGCGGCGCGGCGAGCCGGCCATGGCCGCCCCCGCGCGGTACCTGCTGGGCTGAGATGAGCGGCGGCAACGGGCGCTGCGGGCGTTGGATGGGGCGTGCGGGCGGCGGAGGGCTCGCTTCCCGGGCGCGCCGCTGAGGCAGCCCCAGGGCCGCGCCGCGCCGGCCGGAGGCGCGATTTTATTTTTTGTTGTTATTACCGCTTTTTTATATATTTTTTTCTGCCAGCTGGTGGAGGCGGAGGGGGGGGCTCGGTGCGCGGAGGGCGCCGGCGGAGAGCGGCAGGCCGAGCCGGGGGAGGCTGGCCGGCGGTCGGCGGGGGCCGGCGATGCGGTGCCTCGCTCTGCTCGGCCTCGTCGCCTGGGGCCTGGGGAGCTGGGCCGGGCCCAGCGGCGGAGCGTCCCCTCCGCCCTGCCCGGCCTCCTGCAGCTGCGACGGCGACCGCGGCGTGGACTGCTCCGGGCGGGGGCTGGCCGCCGTGCCCCCGGGACTCAGCGCCTTCACGCACGCCTTGTGAGTCGGGCCGGGGCCGGGGCGGGCAGGTAGCCGCGGCGGGGCCGGGTGCTTTGTCCCCTTTTTATTTAAGACCCCCCCCCACCCCCGTAATTGCGCGGTTGTGTGGTTGTCGCTGCTGCGGGCGGAACGCGGCCGCCCCCCGGGGCCGCCGGGCTCCCCGCCGGGCTGGCCCGCGGGGGGCGGCCTGTGAGCCGCGGCGGGGCCCGGCGGGCCGCAAGCAGGGCCCGGCCCCGCGGGGGCAGGTGAGGGCGGCGGGGGCCCTGGCCGCCGGCCCGCTCCTCGTAGCCCCGCGAGGCGGCCCGGCCCGGGAGCTCCTGGGGGGGAGGTGGGGGGCTGTGCGGAGGTGAGCGGGTCGGGCGGACCCCGGCGAGGCCCCGGCGCGGTCGGGCTCGGAGATTGAACAGGCCGGGAGAGCGAGCCGGGGGAGCGGCGGGTCCTGCGGGGGGGAAGCCGGGTGGGTGCGGGCCGGTCCCGCGGCGGGGGGGGGCAGCGCTGCCCGCACGTGTGTGCGCCGTGCCCGCTGTGCTCCCCTGCAGCGCCTTCCCCTGCGCTAACCGCTGCCCAGGGCAGCCCAGCCTCTCCCAAAATGAACGCGTTTCCAGTCCGCAGCATGCCTAAATCCAGCTCAGTAAGGATGCCTTCGCTTCTAGAAAATCTCTCAGTATGCACAGCTGAGCCTTGGGGGGAAAAAAAAAACCCCAACCACCAGCATAAACAAGCCTCGGGAGTTTTGTCAAGTTTTGCTTGTGAATGGAGGAAAATACAAACTCGTAAAACACTTTCTCCGGTGTCCTGTGATGATATTGTAAAGCAGGCACAAACTGGTGGATCTTGCGTTGAGTTTTGGCAACTTTAATAATAAAATTTTAATTGAGGAATGAACACTCTGTTCTGTAGAGACATGACCGAAGAGGGATTTGCAGCTTTCAATATGGTAGCTTTGCTAATCCACAAACCTGTTAAGTTTCACAATAAAACCTGTCAGTCTTGCCCCGCTTCTCAGCAAAGATTTCACAGGCTGGAGCGAGGTCTTGTATGGGCCAGTGGTCAGGTCTGCTATTACTAAAGCTTCACTGCGTTTACAACATATAATGCAGAGCGCGCTACAGCAAATTAGGGCGCGTGGTGTCAAATCGGTACTGAACTGCTGCGTTGTCAAAATACTGTAGTGTTCTGTGCCTTCGAAAATGTCACTTTTTTTTTTTCTCCTCCCCTCTTTGTTTGCCTCTCCTTACTTAATATGCAAAGGGAGTCTGATTCTTAGTTACTGAAGGTTTTGTTTACTGAGCAGGTTTCCAATTTCTCCTACCTGTTCGGACTGTTTTTTTTCTTTTAATTGTTCAGGCTGGGTGGAGAAAGGTTACTGGGCCTTTTGCTTGTGTAGTGCTTCATGAATGGCAAAAGTTACAGGTCTCAGTTGTTACCTGCGCTTAAATGTTTTGTTCCTTTTTGCGCTCATATGGCGTGGTGGTTTTTCTGTGGCAGAAACAGTGTTTTTTGAGTGGGGTAAGGAGGCAGGAGCTGCCGCCCTGAAGCTTTGGACTCGCTGGTAAACTGTCTTCTCTTTCCTCCACAGATAAAACAGGGAAGTTACAAAGTTACCCAGTTTCATAAAGTACTTGAAGCCTATCTGGCAAAAGCTGCATTTAAGTGCAAGGTTTTATGGTTGCTTATGTTGTCTGGCTGTCTTGTAAAATGGGCTCGGTACATCCCTGCGTGTCTGCAACATGGCACTGGTCTAATGGGTACAAGTCGTCCTAGCCAACACCCATTAGAGATAAGGTTGCCAAAGAGTTTCAGTTTGTAAGTTCCTTCTTATTGTTCAGGTAAATTGCTCAAAGCCGACTTAATGCTTACAGCAAAAGTGAGAGGAGATCTGCGCACATTTTGGCATGTTTTGGGATGAGTTTGTGTCACTGTTGGGTTTATGTTCTTTAAACTTGAGCAGAAACTTCCTGGCGGTCTTGTTCTGTGGCACTGAAGGTTACTCCTGGTCCCCATTTGTGTTTTGTTCCTGTTTCCTTTTTCGAAGAAGTGAAAAAACAGGTGATTTCTTGGCACTTGTGCTTGAATAGCTTCGGTTGTAGTGTGGCCACCAGAAGTTTAGGGTATGTAGAAAAGTTTTCCAGGCAATAAAAACCTAATTTCTGACCTGCTTGGGCTGGTCAATGTATACTTTTGCCAGAGAAGCTGAGCTGGCTTGTGTGGAAGGGGAAAAAAAAAAAAAAAGCAAATAAGATCACACACATACATACATACATACATACATACACACATACACACACACACACCCCCCCAGCTGACACAGTTATGTCATGGCAAAACATCTTAGCTACGCGAAGAGAAGAAAGCTTTTCTATGTTTTGGATCAGGCAGCATAATGATGCCGGGAAATCTCTTTTAGCATTGCTACAGGGCTTTTTTTGATTATAGCTGTAGCAGCAGAGAGTCCATAGTGTAGACATGGCTGAAAGAGTGAAAGAGAACAAGTGGCCAGGAGAGAGCAACTGAAGAAAAGTTGCTCACAATTAACCCAAGTTGGCAGTGCATGAGTTTCAAGGCAGTGGAGGGCCACAGCAGGGGGTTGGTATTTAATTTTTACTGCTTCTCTTTTCCTGCAGTCTTGATTTCTTTGTATAAATGTTAATAATTTAACATGGCTTCCAAGGTGTACTGTACTTTTAAAATACAGCCATGTTTCTTGGGCTGTCATGAATGGTCAGGCAGTGATTTCTGTGGAGCCTCAAAAGCATATCCTTTCAGATTCCTCTTTTTTCTTACTTCCCTTTCTTCAGCTGTTGGCTGATCTGCTGCTCATTCCTCGCTTATTGTGGAGGTTATAAAGCTCCTCCAAACACAACAGATTGTTTGCATGGAACATGCATTGAATGGACACTCCGCTGCATTCATACCTGGCTAAATGCGTTATAACCATGGTGTTGGGGTGCAGGGGGAGAAGGACAGGGGTCATAGCAAGGGGGTTATGTGGTTACCTAAGTACATTGTGGTCACGTGAGCGTAGTTGCATCAGACCGAGCAGCTTGGAAAGGCAGAGTATCTGCTCATTACTTTTGAGTCATCAGTGTGCTTTGAGAGATGGAATTTGAATAAAGAAAGGTGAGTACGTTGTCCCAACCGCAGTCATGCTGGTGAAGAGATTTTTGGGAGATCTACACGTGCTCAGAAAAGAGAGGGGTGGCAGCACTAGATCCAGACTCTGAGGGGCTGGAGGGGAGGGGATGGGATGGATGGGAAGGAACTCGGAGGGAGTCAGGAGGACATGACCAGGGATAATTACTTTATGCTTTTACTGTAGGCGGCCATTTGTTCTGTATAATTTAGGTAGGTGTTTATGTAACTCTTAATTACCAGCTGCCTGTTTTTCTGTTTATGAAGGTTGTGATTTTGCTTTGTTGCAAAATAACTGTTGTCTAGCAAGTTGAGGTGCCTATGCAAGAATTTGAAAGTGGTGTTTGTTTGGGTTTTTTAATCAATGAAGTATGCTCCTGATCTCTGCTATGATATTTCATGTGCTGTATGCTAGAAAACATCCATGTTACTGGAAGAATGTTGTGGTAGGGCATGCTTGTACTTCTGTTTCTCATGGATGTCAGCTTTTGAACTCAGATTCTGGTTTCGGGTGTTTAATACTTCTGTTAGTCTTGTGCAGGAGACGAAAAGCAGATAATTCTACATAATGACTTTGCAGGCATCTTACGTGGGCCTAGCTGGTTGAGGGGCTTGCCTGACAACCATGAGGAATGTAATCTCTTCTCAGTGCCTGCTGTTATATTTTGGGCACTTGAAATACACAAACAGTACAGATAATTTTCCTTCTAGTGCTTCTTGCTTGTATTTTGAGGGAATGGTAACAGTCCCTTGCTTTAATTTTGCTTTCCTTGTGAAAGGAGGGCTTGTGAGGCCCAGCTGCCCTAGAGGATAGGCCATCAGGATGAAATGGTCACCTTGGTCTTTTGGTTTTTATTATGCCTTTAACCTAATACTGGCTGCCTTTCGGTATGCTGTGTTATGCACTAGCTTTATAAGATCAAGATGTGGCGGTTGAGAAGGATTCTTTTTTTACTTGTTTCATACCACCACAGGTTGCTGTAGCAATTGCAGAGAGCCGACGATCTTTTTTTCAGTATGCGTCCTATCTGGAAGTGTACCTATGCTGTCTCACGTTTGAGTTGATGTCTTGCTTCATTTGTGTGAAAACAGCAAAATGATACGGTTCTGTTTGGATTCAGCAGAGCTTGCACATTTTTTTTGTCTTTTCATCTGGTATTTTTATTTTCTCTAGAGTGGTGATGAAACACAGTAGGTAGATCTGAGATGTCTTCTTCTAATACGTCCAGTATGAACACGTAGATATTTAGCATCCGACTACGGTCAGATAAGCACAGTAAGGACCTGGCTGAGGTTTTATGAATGCTGTCTAGCAGAGTTATTATGGTGAAAAGTAAAGATGTCCAGACATGACCCTGAGTCTGGAAAATGTAGCGTAATTGCAGTCCTCCTGAGATAGAAAAGCCTTATCTAATTAGGGGTTTGAAGGTTTTACAGTTACACGGTTCAGTTTCTCACTTGTCTATGCCACATGCTGGTGAAGTGATGGCAAGTATTAGAAGGCTTATTCTGTCTTTCTAAAAGCATGCTTTCCATACTTCTTTTAGAAAGGCATGGTCATGTCACTTCAATATGAATATTTCTACTAGTTGGCAGAAATGGCTATAAATTTGTCCAGGCCTGTGAAATCCCATGCACCAAGAGGGGGATTTGAGTTTGGTGCAGCATCCAGCACCTGGTGACTGGACCAGAGCCCGGTGGCTCCAGTGGCAAGTCTGTCCAGCAGATTTCACCTGAGGATTCTCCAGAGCCTTCATGATTAAACTGGATGATTTGCATGTAGGTCTTCTAAAAAAAGTAGATGCTCTTAGGCAGTGTGCAGGAAAGTAAAGTTGTTGTTGTTTCAAAGTTTAAGTATTTTTTACCCTTTTCATGTTGTTTGTTGGCAGCAGATTTGGTGTTAGCCTCTTTACCTTTTACTCCTCCCCCCCAAAAATCCCAGTGCCCTGCCATAGCATGTAACTTGTCAGGTATTTGGCATTTATTTTGTACGTTGAGCTTGCTTGTATCAGCAATATGTCATTTCTGATTTGATGCTTACTGGCAGAGGCTCCTAAGTGTGACTTGGGGGAGTAAATACTAAGGTAAAGCCTGCAGCATGGAGAGAAGTTGGACTTCGGTGTAAGCAAGTTTATGCTAGTAAATAATTACCTTTTCAGTTCTTGAGAGGAATTTACTAGTAACTATCTGCTTGAGATGGAAAATATGGAAACTGTAATATAATGACTGAAAAACAAAACAAACCCCAAAGTAACCTCCTCCGCAAGGATCTTTATTTGTTTTGTATTCTACATCTAAGCTAGCAATTTTTGCAGAACACAAGCTCTTATTTACCCAGAGAAAATTACTGGCCTAGATTTCAGAAGGGCTGAGCACCCATACCTCATTTTAGAGAGCATGGGAGCTGCGGGGCTCCAGGAGCGCCTTTGAGTGTCAGAGACCCTCCTCTCGGTCACTCTCACACTTCTCCTAGAAGCTTGTTCCTAAAGATGGTCCTCTTGTTGGGAATGGGCAGGAGTTGATGTGTTTACGTTTTGGAGGATTTGCCAGCAACTCAGGTTTGCTTGCCTCCTTGTTTTGCAAACAAGGGAGTGAAATGGATGGGGCTGGTTAGTTTCAGTGTGGCCGCATGGGACTTCATGGCCAGCAGTTATTCTATTAAGGGATGAATGTGTGTCAGGCAGCAGCTCTGTGCTGCCAAGTTGTGGTTTTGGGGTTCTTTACGGAAGAAGCAGAAAGTCAAAAATAGCTCGAGGAAGAGTTAAGAGAGATCTGTATAATCCTAGAAATAGGAGACAAAGGTGGGAGAGAATACATAAGAGAGGATAAGAGAAGACATCCCTATTGGAAGAAACCTGTAAATAAGGGCAGCAGATATTTAAATGTTATGAGACCTTTGCTAAAAGAGGAGTCAACAGCTTTTCATGGGTTAGAGGTCCCTGGACATCCTCCCCACCTGGTAGACTCACCATCTGCTGCAGCGGTGACCTAGGATTTTGTTACAGGGAAATATTTGTCCGTGGTTTTTTTTTTTTTCCAGACCTCCCTTTCAGGTCCTGCTGCAGTTCTCTGATAAGATGTTCTCAAACTTCAGTTTGAAAAGAGTTTTCTGGTCACGTGATGTTGGTTCTTGATGCTCTCCCACTGCCAGCTTGCCCAGCACAACCCTTCTGGAAATGTGGAGGTGGCTGTTGGTATTTCCTTTGCTGAAAGACTGGCAACGAGCTCAGTTGATGTAGGATTGCATGCAGCGATGGGCGTCGCAATAGCTCACGCAGAGGAGAGGAGTATCTTGGTGTTACTATATAGATACTGTCCTCCCTATAAACGTGTTTGAAAGCCTTTGTTTGAGGATCGAGCCCAGATGTATTCAATTTTGTGTTCCAAATAAAGCTGGTATGTCCAAATCGGAAACATCTAGCATTAGATGTATGGGTGCCTGGAAAGTGTAATTAAATCACGCAGAAATGGCATGTGATCTACCTGGCAAAAAGGTTGACCTTTTTGCTGCTTTTTTTTTTTTTTTTTAAAGTGCTGAGTTACTGCAGCTGTCAGTGAGTTTCACCGAAGTTGAAAGTTCCCAGTATTCTCAAATAGTATGTCATTTATTTTAAAATACATAGTTGAAATAGCAGAATCAGTTTTATTTTGTTGTTGAATGATTTAACTGTTACAGGATTGTGACAAGGTCAGAACTTTCCACTTCCCAGAAACATATTACTGTTGCCGAAAGATTAGGGGAAATCTGTATTTCAGCTTCACTCTGAATTTGAAAGCACATTCTGCATACAGCCAGTCAACTTACATTATTAAATGATATACATCTTTTACAAAACAACAGAGAGGACCGTAGCACTCTCAAAAATAACAGTTTAAAATAGGTCTCTGAAACTATTGTTGTTTTGGAAGATATTACAGCTAACTGATGGCATTATACATCATGTCAGTGAGTATGGTAACACGTTTTAAAAACAGATAGCGAATTATGAACAGGTGATATCGATAAATATTCTCAGGTGGACTGGGGTCTGACATCTGTGAAGGATGTGTTTGTTTTTGGGAAGTGAGAATATCGCTTCATGAATTTTTGTTAGCCTCGTTTTCCTGGTGTGCTTTTATATCCGCTGTTTATACTTACTGAGTTACAGGCAAGTTGTATTTTTCTTAGGTGGTGTTTCATACAATGTGTTTTGGAGTTAGTGAAACTCTGTTGGCTAAGCTTTGGACATTAACTTTTTTAAACCTATTATTAAAAAGCAAGCATATTATTCAATAGACCCTGTTTAATTTGATGTCCTCTCAAGGGAAGAGTGGTCTTCACAGCATGACAGAAAGAAAAATAAACTCCTTAGGCTTTCCTTGTGTGCTTTTTGCATTTTGGTTTGACATACAATTCAGTAAGGAAACATGTAAAATAATGAGCGTGCAGAAGATAAGAGCGACACTTGTTTCACTATTGAAAAAGGTTTCTCTTGTGTCCTAAGTGATAGCAGTTTTAAATGTAGCCAGATGTTTGTTGATATAACATGAGATTAAGACATGTAAAGTCTGTTGCTGAAATATGATGCCCAGTGTGCATCAGTGTTGGGTATTTTTGTTGTTGACGTTGTTCAAATCTAGTTGATAAATACAGGTGTAATTAAATGTCTTGTTTTAGTTACCTGTAGGTAGTTCAGACAAAGGTTGGTGATTTTTTGACAACTCAGCCTTGAGATTTTAGCATGGTGAAGATACAACTGAAGCAAGTTTTGAGTCTGAAACTTTCTTGTGCATTTTTTGAGCTGAAGTTAAGAAAATACTGAAGTTAATTGTTTTCTTAAGTTTTGCAATAGTTTTCCTACCTCTGAAGAGCTCTTAATCACTTTTTTAAGAATACAGTATCTAATTCCTTTAAACTTTATGCTAAAAATGCAGGAGGAGCCTCAAACCACCAGTGTGGTCTGGAAGAAGGGATACAAATTATGCAGAAGGTGTTGTCTTTGGGGCCGAAAAAAAAAAGAGATTTTACTTTTCGCTTGAGGAGAAGATGGAGAAGAATCCCAAGTCAGGTGAAGTTGAGAGCACTCTGCAGAGCACCCTGAGAAGTCAGGCCCTCAGAAAGTAAACAGCTGTTCTTGCAGCTCTCAGCTGCGTGTTTTCTTCCTAAAATATAAAGACTTTTTTTTTTTTTTTTTTTTTTTTTTTTAAGCGGAGTACCCCTCCTCCTTGTCTCTCCCCAACCAATCCTGGAGGAATGCTAGGTCTTGCAAGGACTTTTTTTCACCCTAAAGTTCTTGAACAAATGTGTTTGGACTTTTAAATGGTACACAATTAGCAGTGAATCATAATGGATGTGCAATTTCAGAGGTATGCAGGGGAGGCCTAAACCTGTTTAATTTAGCTTAATAATGCTGCAAATGTAGTTGTGTATTTTATAACCTTGTTCTGTGAAAATGTGTTTTTGTTTGCAAGTTTTCCCATTACCTTCTTGACATCTGCATGGTTACAGATGAATAGCCTGACCCAGCGCCCCAGCGGGGAGAGCGGCGTGGCTGTGCTTTCAATAGGCATGTCACTGACAAAGGAAACATATGGAATATTTCATTCCCGTCTTTGCAAGTGGTGTAGGGGGCTGTAAGTGCGGAGGGCTGGGGGCTTCAGACTTCATGGTAGATCCATAAACTAGCCACAAGGTTTGCTGTGAGCCATTAAAATGCTCTTGCTGAAGGTGGTGTACTTTGCATGGTGCTGTGTTTTGCCATGGGACTGGAACCCCAGCTGTAGAGCAAAGCCATTTTGGCGCTGCAGTATTAACAATGTGGCCATGCAGTAGAGTTCACCATGGTTGCCTTTCGTTCTTTCCGATATGTAATGTTAAGTGTTTTGTTTTCTGAACAGTTTGGGCGCTGTGGTGGGTTGGTATTTGGTGTTCAGTAGGTGCGGAAGATGTGAGCGCAGGGGCAAGGGTCCCGCTGGAATGTGCCTTGAGGTCTGTCTCCTCCTATGCCCCTTACTTCCCCTTTCAGAGCACAAAATGGGAGCAAATTGTTCCCCATCATCCAAACAGGACACCACGGTGTGTTAGCTTGGGAAGTGAGAGTTTTTCCCTGCACGCAGGGCTTTGTGGTTGTGGCAGGAAAGCAGGGATGGTTTGCTCCCATTGCAGCACCGCCTTGAAGGAGATGGTGGGAGTTGGGAGAGGACATTTGGGGAAGCTTGCTGCTCCATGTCTGTTAAAAGGACTTGGTGGTGCCTAGCTTCAGACATTTCTTTGTTAACTAAAATGTCATGTAAGGGATGTCCTGGCTATCCTTTTAAGAATTCCATTTCTTAATGTTTTTTAAAAATAACTCTTACTTCAGAAGCCTCCTTGCTGTTTTTCTAAATGCTGATCCTGGTCAGTAGTGGATGTAGTTGGTTTATCTGGGAAAGCGAAGGGACAATGAAACCTGTGACTTTGGTGCACAGGCCTCTTCTTTGGGGCAGAGTGTTTTTCTGTGCAGAAACCTGCCTGGTGTTCTTTGCTAGGTGGAACTGGTGGGTCTGGGCAAGGTTTCCCAGACTGGGAAATATGCTTGTAGCACTCTCAGCAGTTCTCTGAGCTGCTGCTGCAGGTTGGGAGCCCTTGAACCTACTGAAGGGAGCCCCGTGTGGCTTGGAAGATGGATGCATTTAGGCCCAGACCTACACATTCTGTAAGGGAAATTCTGCAAAGCTGTCACCAGCAGCAATCTACGAACAACTCCTTCATCTCTCAGTTGCAGTTTCACTCAAGCGGCTGCCCTCCTGAAGCGCTAAATGCTTACCCTGCTGTGTTTCCTTGGGGTCTTGGTGGCCTTCGTGGAATTAGAGGGGAGAAAGCTGAGCTGAGCAGAGACAAGGATATGGTCCTGTGTAAGGGGCCCTGCCCTGAGAACATAGTTGCTGGTGGATTGGACCTGGACAGGCTTCTACCTTTTGGTATGCTTTTTACTGCTGTTGGTTTTAACACTTGTTTTTTCTGTGTGTGTGTGTGTTTTTTTTTTAAATAAATAAATGTATGTGCTAATATTGACCAAACTGTTAATATTTTACAGAACTAGTGTGAGTCTTGGTAGGTGTAGCAAATTCAAGGGCAAATCTGCTGGCTCTGTGCTAAGTATTTAGTGGAGGCATTAAATCTCTTCAATATTCAGGTCAATCATTTTTTAGAATTGACTTGCTCTTGCTTGACATCTAGTTTTCAAAAATTTCAACTAGCTTGTTTACATGTGTGAGCTTTTTTTAACCTGTTTCTTGCAAAGACCAAAACCAATCATTATCTTGGTGTTTAGGAGTTTTAAGCAGTGTTTTGATCTATTTTGAACATAATAAATGGCAGTTGTTTATTATTTCAGCAGAAGCCTCTGCAATTGTGCAGCAATGCCAGTTTTTCCTCCATAAAAAACCCAATCTTTCAACTGTCCTCAGTAATTATACCAGTCAAATCTACAACATGTTCAAAAGCGAAGGCTATTGTTTACATGACAATATATCATAAATCCTGCTTAGGAGTAGGAGTGTTTCCACTGTCATTGTCTCTTCACTCACATAAGGTGATATTTTTTCCCCCTAATAAGTAACTATGTCAGTAGGAGAAATTCTGTAACACGCATCAGATTGATGCATATTTCTAGATACCCTGGATATTTATCTTGCCAAATATATTCCCCCTTCAAGCAAAATGCATCACCTGGTCTCAGTTGATTCAGTGCTGTCAGGAACAGAGAATAATGGAATAAACATAAAAAATATTCCTCCTTAGTACCATTTTTCAGTGGATTTGGTGTCCGGTCTGATTTATTCTACTATAAAAGGGCCAGATTGATCTTGTAGAATCCTTTGCTGTGCAAATTGCTCTGCCTACCAGTTTGTCCTTTGGCGGAGCAGACAGGGACAGTTTCATGTCTGTCCTGCCAGTGCCTGGCAGGAGACACGGCTCAGGGCTTGTTTGTATGGAGCCGCTGAGGCCCTTTGGGCTTTTCTGTGTAAGGTATTTGGGATGGCTGGGGAGCTTTGTGCAGTTTGATCTTGGACTGATCTTGTTTGCTGTCTTAATGTCCATGCCAGGCTAATAATTTTTTTGGCCATTGTTACTGTAATAAATATAATAGAAACAAATGCTTCAAACCATAAGGCATGTAATGTGCAAGTAATCACCAAGTTGAGAATTTATGCCATACCATGGCAATATGAAATCTTCTATGAACTTCAGTTATGCTGGTGGAGAATATGTAGTTATAAATGTCCCAGGGCACGGAAGGGCAGGGTTTAGTTCACGTGCTTTGTTGCCTAGTGACTGTGAGATGTGTGCTTGACCGCTTGGGACTTGGATGTCGTGCCTGTACAGTCCAACAGCCTGCTTGGCCAGAATACACATACTGCCAGAGGTTCCTCTTGCCCTTCTGGTTTGGGGCTGTTCTATACAACACTGTGCAAAGTTGTGGGGGTGTCTGTTTTACTATGTCTGATAAAATCATGTTACACTCACTGGAGTACCCCGCATTTGTTGAGAGTACAGCTGGACTTTGATCTTTTTTTCTACAGTCTTGGAGTAGTAAATATTAGTCACGGCAAAAATGGGTATAGAGTCACCTGCATGGAGCTGGATCTGTGGAATGGCTGAACAAGGAACAGGCACTGTTCTGAATTTTAGCTGGCTTTTTTAAAGTGACACCTCGCGCCTATTTTACTGCCCTGTTCGTGTGTCACAGCATTCAGGACTGATGGCACCGCTGAGGCGTTATTCCTGTTCCAGAGTACTTCTCTTCAACAGGCACTAGTTGAACATAGGAGTTTCACTGATGACTCCTGCTCAACCAGTCCCTGGGTGGTTTTTCACACCTCAGAGGTACTGGGGAAGCTGAGAGTTCCACAGTGTGTTTCTGACGCATGTATGTTTTTGGAAAAAAACTGCTTCTTTGAAAAGGTGGTAACACTAGTTGCATTATGCTGTTACAGAGAAAAAGGAAGAGAAGTAGATAGTGGTGCAGTCACTCATCCCATGTGCTAAGTAGCTTTTAATTGTTGGTGCCCTTCTTAAATTCTTAAAAAAAAAAAAAAAATTCTGATTTTAGGAGAACAGATGAATCACAATGTGAATCAACAGTGAAAATGCAGAGGTATTTTTGTGTATGACCGTTTCCAGTGTTACGCAAGTCCTTTGCATCTCTGATTTAAAGGGAGAAGAAACATTGAGTAGCAGCACCCTGCTGCACGGTTTGAGCCCTGACTGTGCTTACATTGCAGTGCAAACCTTGTGTATGTTAGCGGTGCGGTTTCCTGCCCAAACACCACCTGCTTAGCTCTGTTGTACATCGATGGAAATCTCTTGGTATGTAGAGATATCCAGCTTTGAAAGTTAATCTAAGGGCTTTGCTAAAAGGGTTAAGAGACAAGTTACAAAGTTTTAAGATTTGATAAAGGAGGCAGAAGGGTTCTTGAAGCAGAGCAGTGCTAGTGAATGCTTCCTTTGAGGCTGATAGCAGATCTCTTTAACAATTCATATCTGCAAAATTATTGGGAAAGCCTTAAGGCCTGTCTATGTTATACATGTTGCTTCTCTGCTTTAGGAACTCAAATGCACAAGCATGGCCTTAAGTGGGATTGCTCCTTAACCTGTTGTAACAAAATAGGCTCTTTTTGGTTTAGATCTCCCTGAAGGGCATAGGATGTTAGAAACATGGAGTATTGCTTGGTAGTTGCTTTATATTTTAAAGCAGTTAGCACATAGTATATCACCAGAGGATATGTGCAGATCAACCAAGCTTCAGCAGGTAACATCCAAGAGTGTGTGCAATTAAAAACGCAGACAACCCCTCCTCTGCTGCCATCTTCCCAGCAGCAACAGTGCGTTGCTGGTGACTCAGAAAGGTTCTTTTCCCCCGATATGCAACTTGGAAGGGGAACATTCTGTTGCAGGTTTTCTTCACTGGCTTTTCAGGGTTGTGCAAATTACTTGCATTAAGTTTTCACAGAATAGCCCAAGGCTTTTGAGGAAGGAGTAGAAACTCATCACACTGTTCCCATGGTGCATTCGTTTAGACAAGGCAATTTCCAAAACACTGTGGCAGTCGAAGCACAAGAGACACCTTAAACGGTGAAAATATTTGTCATATTTTAAGCTTTTTTATCTGTTGAAAGATACTATCTGTGGAGAGATTAATGAGCAATAAGTAAACTATGTTGGATCCAGGCTTGCAGAATGCTGTTTAACTGCTTTAGGTTTCAGCACACTCATTTAATTACTGGGTTACTGAATGTTTTCTCCTCTGAGGGGGGGTTATGTGCGTGTAAGTGTAGGGAGAACATGTACATCTATACAAAGAACTGTGAATGAAGTTTGGGGATACTGCCTTCGTGTTGCCTAAACAATCCTGCTTTAGATTACCCCCTGCCTTAATTTCCTTTCAGGAAGATTGTAGATAGGCCTTGCCATCACTCACACTCTGTTGCTTCAGTGTTCACTTCCCCTATGTGATTTAACATGCACAAGCTTAATTATTCTTTTCTGACCTAGGGAGAGATTTCCTTCCAATAATTACCTTCACTGCCCTTTACCCTTCTGCACATTAGTTTGTTTGGAGAAACATAGTCGCTTGGTAAGCAACTCCAAACAAGGCAGTGCCTGGAGCTGTCTTGGAAACATAATTTATACCTTTTACATAGCATGTTAAACTTCAGTTTGCTGAAACTCGGCTACTAGATGTACTGAATTAGCAAGCTCTAAACGTTTCTCCTGTAACTAGAGGTGGTATGAGTTAAGCAGAAAATCACCAGTTTACCCTGCGCTTGGACACTCGAGTAGGGTGATACGGGTAAAAAGGAAAGGATGTTTAAGTTAGCAAATAACATCCCTTGATTCAACCATTTCTTTCTACTAGCAGCTGCTGTTTAGTCATACACTATTTAAATGTCAGAAGAGAATGACTCCTTATGAGACGAATGTGATGCAATGCTGCAGACTGATTGCTGCTGTGATAGCAAAGAAATGCATATTTAATCTTGTAGAAATTTCTCAGGATTATATCCTTATGATTGCTCCTTGTGCTGTCCTTCCTAAAACATAGCATGGAGGAAAGAAAAGAAAAGATGAATAGTAAAGACCAACAGGAATAGAATGTGTAAGTTCTTCATTAAAAATCTTTTTCCTTTTTAGTCGATGGTAGTTAGAGGAGGTATGACTGATCATTTCTTGGAATGGGTGGTACAGAATTAGGTCTGAAAATTGTCTTCTGCAGTTTACATTGATTTTGTGTAGCATACAGATTAATCTGATGTGTCAAAGGGATGAGGATGCTTCCTTCTCTGTCACATTTACTGTATATAGTCCTTATGTTATTATAACTATTTTGTGGTAAATATAATGAAAAGTAGCAAAAGGTTCCATTTTGGACCTCTGAATATTTAGTGCTCTTATTGAGATGGAATATTAACTCTACTGTTAATTACTTGGTAAGTAAATATATTTGTAAAATTGACAGTTTTTATGTACGTGGAAAAAAATTTCTTTTGAAAATGACAAAGCTATGTATGTTTTTAAACTACACTGCCTTCTTTGTTATATCCTGATGTTTGTTTAAACACAGACAAAAAGTGATAGTGTTTCAAATGTTTTCTCATCTTTTATTTTAAGCTTGTCTCTTAAAGGTTTAATCTCTGATCTGTTAAGGGATTACTTGTCCTGTCAACAAAAAGTTAAAATAAATTACTATATCTGCTTTATACTTGCCAGATTTAATAGTGAGTATAAGATGTATTGGTATTTATTGTGGGATATGACAGTAAAACTTCAGAGCACTACTTCATTTCTGGTAGCTTAAATACTGGTGTTAGTAGATGTTATTAAAAATGAAAAGGTGTTATGGTTTGTCAGTTTCAATAAAAACCTTTGCCCCCTCTCAACTTCCAGGGTTTTTCTTTGTTTTTTTTAATAATATCTTCACAATTTTGCTGCTGATAGATTGGAAAAATTGATGTGTTGATGGTAGTAAATGAAGAAGTTGGTAATGGGGAAAACAGGGTGTCAGTAGCACTAAGGTGTCTTTATTAGAGGTAGGTTTCAAGCTGTGTGGTGAGTTTTACTGGCCCCAGTTTACTGTTTCAGCAAAACCCATAGTCTTTCAAGGCAGAAGAAACCAGGCTTCTTTGCAACGAACAAGAAAAAACAGATCTTTTTATTAACGGAGCTTGGGAGGAGTATTCTTTGTCCCCTTGCATCCATTATAGTAGTCTTCACCGCAACATAGATTTATGTGTCAAAAAGGAATTTACATTGACTGGTGGCCTTCAGGGAAGAGCTAGACTGTATTTCCTTGGCTGTAGGGTGGCTGTGATGAAGTAAAAATACACCCAAGTTTGTTGTGTGGAGATAGCCAGGGAGGCGAGGGTTCACAAGTCTAATTTTCTTCTTGGAGTTCATCTGTAAAGTGCATGTTGCCAGACAATGCATGTGCTGTTTCTGTCTACAAGCAGGCTAGAAATCTAGGTGGATTCCTTGATTGCCTTTTGTGGGTTGCTTACTTTTACATCACACGCGCATCAGAAGTGTTTATATAAAAAATTGATCCTGTGTACATGATTAAACTTGACAAGGCTTAATCTCTGTTGCTAAGAGTGTGGGCTTGATAGTTAATGTGGTAGGTCTTTGTTTTTCATGTAAATACTTGTAATGTTCTGTTTGCATTAAGTATGCTGGTGTTTTTTCTTGACAGTTTAGTGATTAAAATCTACTTAGTTTTAAATAGGTGTAGTCAGAGAAATACTGAGAACAGAGTTAAAGTGAAGAGAGAACTTAACCTTTTCAAGAAAATTGCTAGTAATAAGTGCTTCTGTGACCTCTTTTATAATGGCAAGTGATGGCTGTCGGGGTTTTTTTTTTTGGCTGAGGGTTTCTGTGAAAGATTTCCTTTGCTCATATATGTTTTTCCTTAAAAATTAGAAAAAATACTAGTTTTTTAATTGCTGTATATTCTTGAGTCAGCAGTGGTAAGTATTATTATTTTTATTCATGTTAGGGCAGAATCCATAAGGCCAGAACCGTACTAATAAATTTGGTTAGCACGACTGTCTAGTTTGGGATATCATTCCTAACCAACAAGGTCGTACTGGTGAGTGCCTCTGCTGTCTGGATGGGTTTTTTTGGGGCAGTGATGGGGTTTTTTTGGACCGTGGGGTTTTTTTGCTTGCTTTTTGGTGGTGTGGGTTTTTTTTTGTTTGTTTGTTTTGTTTTTTTTTTAACACCATAGCAGTTTAGGTACTGAGACCCCCCTGTCCTGGATGCTGAGCCACGCAACTAGTGCGAGACAAGCCTTACCCTCTGTGTGTGCTACTGGGAGTTGAGGCTGGGGGGAATGGGGGGGGCTGGGTCTTGTTTGTTTGGGTTTTTTACAGTATTTTGCAGTGGCATATTTTCACATACTGTAGTTCTATCAGATACTTTTGTGCGATTTTTATCAGCACAATATGAATTTGAATTGTAGCTGACGCATTGGATGCCCTTAGATGACATTTCATGCTCCTCTTCAGAGTTTGTTACTTTTCTTGCTCTTTGCTGCTGGAGAGCAGTCCCTCCTGACCTGCTGTGGTAAATGATCACAGAAATTGTCAATAATACAACAGAACTTGAGAGCAAACTCCTGCTTGATCGATGTCGAAGCTCTGTCAAGGTCGGTGATACAACAGATTCTGATGGAGGCTTGTGAACAGGCTTCCCAAAAAACGTGTGCTTGGAGTTAGGCCTCCAAAACCAGGTCATGCAGGCATTGTCTCTTTTTTTTCCTCCTATCTTTAAATACACATAAATCATATTTTTTGGTAGTAGTAGGAAACAGGAACACCATATTTAGGGCAGATGACAGCTACGTGTTATTTGTTAGGGCCTTAACTCAGTGGTGGAAGGTAAGACTAGAAGAGATTTTGGTGTGTAATACCTAAATAGGCAGGCTGTGTTTTGAAAAGCAAAATCCCTGAGTACTGCTGCTAGATTGCTGTTCCTGAAAGGCAGGGACTTCCTTGACTGTGTGGATACAGATACAGAGCTAATTCTTCGATTTATTAAAAAAAAAATCCGTAAAAAATGTCTCAGCTGCTCTATACGCAGTTGCCTTTTGCCAGGACCCATGCAGTCTTCATAGTGAGCGGTGCTTGCTCCATATAGGTAGGTAGTGTAGACAGGAGGATTTGAAACCATGGCTTTTTGTGTTCACTCAGATTGGTGTTAGTAATAAAAACTTCTTTGTTCTGGTCTCTCTTCGTGTTGTGTGGGCTTTCTGTCAGTCAGAAAAAGGCTATTCCCCTTTTCTTGCAGGGGAGCGAGCGTCTTGGAGATTACCAGAGCCCTCAGTCTATGGTGTTTTGATGAGAAAAATACCCCCTGCTAATGATTTTGGTAGGTTTTGGCTGCACCTTCCATTGGTGGGTCGGTCTGCTGCCAGGCAGCCTGCATATAGCCGCCCATATGCCACCTTTCACAGGGTGAGGGCATTTGCAAGACGATGGAGGGAGCCAGCGGCAGGGCAGGCTCGGGGGCTCAGACCCTCGCCACCAGTGACAGCTTTGTTAGGTGCTGGTTGTACCTGGTGCTCCTCCCCGCCCCCCCCCCCCCTCCAGCACTGTACCCTTCGCCCCGTGCACTGGGGGCCTGTGAACCCAGCAGCCATGCTGGCCTGCTGCTCGGGCTGGGCTGCGGTGAGACCGGGGGCCTTAAGTTCCCTCCAACTAGCCTGCACCTACATGGATGATACTCCAATGGTGTTTTCTTACAACTGTTTTGTTTCCTATTCCTGCTCTCCCGAGGGAGGGGTTCTTCAGGGAAGCAGAGCTGCTGTTTGCTCAAATACTGCAAGTTTCTATAGCATTTCTGCTAAGCAGAGGCTGCCGGTGCTGCTGAAAAGCAGAGACAGTCCTCAAGCATCCTGTTCAATGTACAGCCATTGGTATTATATCAGTTTGGTAGTAAATAATGGAGGACAGATTATCTTCACGTATTTTAAATGCAAGCAGATATTGAATTCTACGCGAGGCCGCTGAACCCAGCGGGGTATATACCTTGGCCATCACGAGCTCTGATGTTCAGACAATGCCAGTGCGTCATGTGCAGTCTCAACAAATTAGTTCCCTGCATTGCCCGGTCCTTTCTCAGCTGTCTGCTCCAGGATGCCTAGGGATGTTTCAGCAACATGCCTTGTTCCACTTGCCTTCCTTTTGGGAGCTGCTGCCTGGCGGTGCATTTGGGCGAGCTGTTGCAGTTACACCAGATTTATGACTGCCCGTACTTAATTTTTTTTTTTCTTGGCATAGCAAAGGATGTATGACAAAGAGCGGGCACAGTAAGCCTGAACTTCTTTTTATTGACGATAATTTTTTAAAGCTGAAATGTAACAGTATTTCAGTAGTGAATACATGGAAATTGTGTGTACTGCTTAATGTGTTTCAGAAATCCCTGTTACTTTTCTTCCTTAAATACAAGAAAACAGGCGTGTAATGCCTCATTGAAAGAAGCCTGTAGGGGTGCTTTGTGAGGGTCTTAATTAAGGGCTTTGAAAGACTAAACAAAAGGAAAAAGAAAATGCTACAGGGTTATTGTTATTCCAGCCCATTGGCTCAGCGAGCTGACCATCCATTGGTGCCTTCTGTCCATTTGGGAGCTGAATGACACTTTTGTTCGTGGTTAACAGAGGTGAAAGAAGCCAATTATTGGCTGTCTTTTCCACAGGGCAGCTGCAGACGGATTTCACTGCAGGCAAATATGGACTTTTCTGCCACAGGGATGGTTGTGATGACAGTTATTTTTGTGGAATTGTATGAAAGAAAACGGATTTTTCATTTTTTTTTTTTTTCCCACTCCAGTGACTTGTGTAGATGTTTGTTGAAAACTACTGTGAATATGCTGGCGTGGAATGGGAATGTGTAAAGGGCTGGATTCCCCATGCTAAGTGTACTCAGCTTTTTCTCTGGGTGTGTGAGAGAGTGAGGTTTTTTGGGTTTCTTTTTTCCTCTATTTTTTTTTCTTTGCAATCACAGTTGATTTTAACTATAGGGCTTTTCTCACTGGTGTGCAGTGTGTATTAACCCTCTTATGGCTGCTAGCCTAGGCTGTGCTGGCTGCTTTGTGTGCCGTAGGGATGGAGGGACAGCCTCTGCAGGTTAGCAGTGAGTCCTGCAGTGGCAAAATTCGTGTCTGCATGCCATTAGGGACCTCAGAAAGTATCTCTCTGCCTGAAACTTGCTGCCCCTTCTCCCCCATCTCTCTCGCTGGGTCCAGTATATCATAAAATCTTTTTCCATAACTCTTGCTTGTATAATACAAAATTTATTCTTTTCTCCCCAAATTTCCTTTGTTTGAGCCTCTAGTTGTAGTTTTAAATGCATGAAGACTCACTGACTGTTCTGATTCTGGAGAAGTTTCCTCCGCTTGGGGCAAATTTTGAGTAATAACCCATGTCTCAGTCAGAGTTGATCCATCATAGCTTGTTATGCCAAAAGACTTGGTGGCGTGTCAGCTGCTCAGGAGGCCTGTCAGTGCTTGTGGTAGGTTGCTTGTGGTGGCCTCCTTCATAGCCATCTAAAACCTATGTTTAGGCATAGTTTATAACAGTAGTATAAAAAAAGGGGGGGGAGAGGCGATGTTCCTCATCTTACTTGGCTTTTTGTTGGAGGTGAAAAGAGAATCCACCTGCTATCCTCCGACCTCTGGAGGTGGAAGTGCTATGAGGCAGTTCTTCTTTGCGTCTTGGGACATAAAGAGGAGTTATTGTGCTGTTGTTCTCTCCTTGTCCATCCTGATTTTTTTATTTTCCTTTATGGACTGCTTTTTACTAGGTGACTTGTTACCTGCAGCTGTGACTGCTCCTGCCAGTTTGCACACATGTGACTGATGTTGCTCGTGCTCACTGTGAGCTTGGCATGCTGCAGGCAGCCTGGCTTGAGGCTCTTGAAACGTCAGAGGAGGCAGCTTGGTGGGCACTTGGCATCTGTTGACTGGTGTCAGTGGTAGAGCCCTACCTCTGCCAAGTTCCCGAGGACAGCAGAGATGCATATGTGTGTGTGCGATGCTGTGAAGTTGCCCACACAAGGCTGGCAGCGATGGCTGCGCATGCAGGCACGTCGTCAGGGACAAGGGTGACTGTCTCCTGGGCACAGGGGCCTGGCTCCCTGCTGAGAGGGAGGGAGCGAGCAGCCCAGCTCTTGGGGAAGCCATGTCCCACAGTATGATGTTCCGAAGAGAGGTGTCTAGGTGTGAGACCCTGCTCGGTCTGGTGGGAGCCTGGGGGAGAAGGCTTTGTCTGAGGGGTGCTTGCAGCAGTAGAGCTAGTCTGTCTGTCTTCTGGGGGAGAGGACCAGTTGGTGGCCAGATTTGGAAAGCAATGGAGTAATGACTTGTCTTCTGGGGTTGGTTGGTTGGTTTGGTGGGTTTTCTCTTTTTTTCCTCCCTCAAATGCTTGTAACACTAGTTAGTTTTGGGGGAAAACCCCCACCATTATGTGTATGCGTACCACAGGTGTTGCTGTCAGTGTAGGTCCTGAACTTTGATGCATATTATGTTGCTTTAACATGACCACAAATGCAGGTTATGGGGGGCGGGCAATGAAAGCTACAGAACTTTGCCCACCTAGGAAGGAGTTGTGTGTTTTCACAAGGCAAGGCGTACTGGAAATTTTGCTTCTTGAAATGAAATAATTAGCTCTCTGATAAGTCAGATAAGAATGAGATAATTCCTGATGCTCTCATTATACAAGAAGAAATAAAATTGATTGCGAATACTTCCTTGTTACCCTGTACTCAGTTCTGTACCGTTGAAGTAGAAGTTGAACCTGTGGCTCTTCTCTAAAAGTGTCCTGGCAGACACTTTGGGCAGCTCTAATTTTGATTTCTGTTGTAAGTTCACTGGTATGGAAGGTGGATGCTCAACCCAAGTCGTTGTGTGTGTAAGGGACTTGGCCATCCATCTCCAATAAATCAAAAAGAGGAATGTAGCTGAAACTGGAATATAACTAAACGTTGGGAAGCTCATACAAAGCTAGTGAAGCTGTCTGGATTTTTGTGTTTAGCTATACATCTTGTCAATAGGCAGCAAGCCTCGCTTTACCATTTGTTGAATGTACCGTTTCCCGAGTGAAAGGCAAGGGCTGTATGTTAGCACACGTGAATGCTGCCATTTCAGAAGACTTCGGGCAGACTTTAATCCTTCAAATGTCATAAAGTGGGAATCACTCTTCTGTTTGAGTACCGTGCAATAATTGATGATCAGGAATTCCCAAAACTGAAGTTTTACATGTTATCAAAACTATTTGTGCTTCCTCAGCTACTTCAAGGTGCCTTGAAAATTCCTGTGTAAAAGTGTGTTTGGTTCTGTAAAGGTCATTCCAGGTGCTGCCATGAAATCTATTTTGACACCAGAAAGCTGTACTGTGGCCTTAGTTTTCCCACAGTGTATGGATAATTATAGTGCACAGTGCAGAAAAAATTTTTCTTGTTGCCAGAAATAATTTTTGGTTACATCCAAGTTACGTGTTACATGTACGTGAAAAAAGGTTCTTAAATGCTAAAGCTGTTGTGTATAGGATTGGGCTGACTGAGATGTTTACATTTTGTCTTCAGGCTTTATTGTATCAGTGACTTTGTTCATACCTGAGTTTTGTTTTGCTTTCTTGCTTTTAGCCTTCTAAAAGTGTAGGGCTTACTGGGACTTTTGAGGCTCAGGTTGCTTTCTAAACATTGGGTGGGACAGGAGACCAAAATAAACCAGAAGAAAATAAATAAAATTCAAAGTACTTAGAGTTACTAAAGTTGGAATTTTTATGAAATTGGTTTTGTAGCTCTTGGAGTTCTCTTTTTGCAACAGAGCAAAAACAAGACTGGAAATGCAACAGAAGATATTTTTTTTAATATATGTGTGTAATGGTAGCACATTTCTATCTTTTATATGCTTTTCTATTGGTGTAAACAGATTTAAGTGCCGGGCTGTGTCTGGACAGCTCAGGAACATTAGTAGCTTTATCCTCCCGCTTCCTGGCGAAGATGCAGAAAAGATTATTCTCCTTTGAACCTGGAGTTTGGAAAGGGGCAGCAACCTGTTCAAACTCACAAAATGAATCTCTGCGGGGGCAAGGAACTGAACTTCGTCGGGTCTGTGTCCAGAGTTGTAACGGGGAGCTTTCGTTGTGAAACGTTTGTTGTAGTAAACACTGTGTTGCTAGGTGGAGGGAGATGTGGTGTCCCTGGAGTCCAAAGGGTGAGCATGGCGCTTTGCACTCCTGCTGAGGCAGTTTAAGTTTTATGGAATTGCCCTTGAAGCCATTAAATGGAACGAAACGTGCCTTGTAGGTGCTCATGGTGACGTAGCAGGGACCTGAGACTGGAGGGGGGACGACACCCAGATCTCATTAAACTGGTTGGATTACATAGTTGGGTGATGTTCCTAGCGTTTCAGCAATGGTTGTTCACAGAAGCTTTCGATAACGAAAAAATGCTTGAGAACTTCCTCAGCAGTAACGAACAAAACCTTGGCTTGGCTATACATGAAGTGCCTGTGTCAGGTTTAGCAATATGTGCTTTAAATTAAAACCCAGATATGTCTGACCTGGGGCTGACTTACCTCATTAAAGAAAAATCCAGGTTAGAGTCATCTAAAACTGACGCAGTGGTGGTTGATGGTTCGGTATGGCTCTGCGATGGTAAGGACAATTGCTGCAGCTGGCAGTGCTGCCCTATTTTAACTTGGTGGCAAACATAATGTTACATTTCATTTACTTAAAACATAACAAATAACTTTCTGTAAAACTCCTTGAGGGAATCTGCTGTTGGTTTCGTTGCAGGCGTAGCTACATATTAAGTCTTCTTTTAGCGTGAAGTTCCCATTGTCTCCTTCGGTACCTTTCCTCTTTCCTACTGCCGTGGGAAGTGTGCTGCTCCAGAGCTGTGCTGATACAGCGCTCGCCGAGGCCATGCTGTATAGAAGACTGCTAACCCCATCTGATTTAAACCAGGCCACAACCCAGAAGTGGTTTTGTTTAAATCCAGGTTATTACAGTGATCTGATTACAGAATGCTGCCTGTAAACTGTTCCACCGTGGAGGTGGAAAGTGATGGAAATACAAGCCAATTTCCTTTGTCAGAAAGAAAAAACCTGGTGCCACTACAACCTGGAGGGTGTAGTAGGTTGGAGCCTTACGTATGTAACCTGTTGCTGCCTTCTCCTTTCCCCTTTATGTGTGGAGACCTATGTATTATAAAAAAAAAAAAAAACAAACAACAAAAAAACCTCTTCTACTTACCTTTACTGGTTTTTACAAATAATCCCCAGTCTCACCAAAAACGGTGGCTTAGACACACATGTTTTTGGCGAAGATGATCTCAGGTTCAAGCCCCTTACCTCGAGAGCTGTTATTCTGGCCAGTTTACTGGGACTACTGTTAAATGGCATGAAGACATGAAAGTATTCCTCACAGTTTCCCATACCTGGAAGGCATGTTGGTGAAATACAAGAGTATCACCTAACAGGAGGACAGCATTTTGAACACTTGCAACCTAAAGGCTTGACTGCCATGGCTTTGCCTTTAGCCCGAGCCGTGCTGTCCGGAGGCAGGAGGCAAGCTGGAAGAAGTGCAGAAGATGCCATCAGCACTGCAGGGCATGATGAGTCTGCCAGGCGAAGATGCTTTGCAGTGGTCCTTCGAAAAACGTTGGTCCTTTAACAGGTATTAACTGCTCTGCTGCTCTCCTGAAGTCCCCCTGTAGTCTGTGTCACCTCCAGTGGCTATGAATCGGAGGGGATTGTTGCCAAATACTTCATGACTTCTCTATCATTTTAATTTGTAGTTACTCTTGGAGTCTTGGATAACTATGTTACTACTTATAAAGGATTTTAAAAAACTTCCAAGGCAGAGGGTGGTTGTGACGGAACTATGCCGAGAGCTTCCCTACCAGGATGTTGGATGGTAGCAGGACATGTGAGGTTGGGTACAGGTTAGGGAGGTGGATAATCCAAGTTCCCACTCGGTTTTGTCTGTGGACTTCTTCATGGTCTTGCACAGGTTGGTTATTCACTTTTGTGATGGATACTCACAGGTGTAGGACGGGTGTCTTGGTACAGGCTTGCCCTCGGACTGCTTTGGGGTGTGGGAGGGGGAAAGGGGATGTTGGAGTGTGCTATTGTCCATGTAACGTGCCTGTCACACAGCCTGATTTTTGTACTCAATTCCCTGGTGTTACTGTATGCCAGGGAGTAAATAATTAGGAAAATTATGCATTATTCATAGTTTTATATCTGCTGCAAATAATCTCTAGCTATGTAAGAAAAATACTCTTGCATTGAAAGACATCTTGTTTCTTCCTCCAGTTTACAGCGAGCCCTTCCTTCAGCCTGTAATGTGCACCAAACATGTGGCTCTTAAAAATTAACTGAAGAGCACGTTAACTTGTGCTGCTATATTCCTATTCCGGGATACAATCTCTTTCATAATAATGCAGTGGAATTTTTTGTTCTGGGTTAATTCCCCACCATGTGTCAACATAGGCCATTAACAGTATGTGTGATTGCTTAATGGCTGGCCTGCAGTGACTCAAATACCAGTTCAAAATAGGTCTTTGCATACAAGTATTGTTCTCTCTAAGATCTTGATGATGGCTTGATTGGCACATGAATAGGGTACATTAGAGCTAGTTACTGTGTCTGAAAGAAAGCTAAGACATCATGTTGGAAGGGAAAAAAAACACAACAGGTTGATGTGACATGGGAAGGAGGAGGCAGGAGAAATAACTTATAAATATGGTGGGAGAAAGAGGGGGATGTTACTTCTCTTGCAGGAACAGACCTGTCTGAAATTTTTCAGCCTTTCTGTGGCTGTCAGTGAAAATGTCGTAGGTCCTGCTTCAGCAAAATGCTGAAAGCTTACTGGAATCGTCAGGGTTTATATGCTTTTTTTTGGCATTTGCACTGAAAAAGGGCTCTGTATACCCTTATTTCCTAAAACCTCTGAAGATCTCGATCCCCTCTAATAGCCAGGGTTGGTGGGTAGCCTGAAGTTTGATTGCTTCCATGAAAAAGTAGGTTGAGTGCTTCATCCCCAAGCGAGCGGTCACACAAACGTTAGTTTGAGCCACAGAAAAGTTGCTTCAGATGTTGCATGCCAGCTGCTTGCGGAGCTCTTGGAGCGCCATTCCTTTCTGGAGCTCCTGGCTACCAAATGGCGCGAAGCTACATATCTAGTGAACAGGGAACTGTCAGAACAGTCTCCTGTCCTGTTTTGCTGCTAACAAAAAGGAGAAATAAAGGTTGTAAATTTGATTTGAAAAGAACGTGACTGGTAGGTGGGCATAGAAAATGGGACCAACGTGGGGCAGCTGGAGGGGGCTCCAGGCTCTGCTGGTGATGTTGGGCAGGTTACTGCACCGCTGCCTGCTTGCTTTCCCTCCTGGGCTGTTTGTCTTGGCCCTTTAAGCAGCAAACTCCTCTAGGTGAGGAGTGTCTCCAACTGTATTTGTACAGGCCAATCATGCTGACATGTTGAACTAGGGCCCTTAGCTTCTTGTTGCAATACAAACAGGAGATGATAAGACCTGTGCTCCTTAGAGAGATAGCAGGAGTACTTAGGAAATGGTAATGTATTTGCTGGGTGGGAATTCGACCTGTGTCTTAGCTAGTCACAGCCCATGTTGACTAAGGCTTTAAGTATTTGGACGTTTCCTTTCTTACAAGAATGTTTCCTGGAAGATGTGGACAAGGAAACATGCTCATAAATGAAAAAAAGGCTTTTCGTGACTGCGAAATGGCTGTGAATACAGAACAGGTTTCTGTGATTTTAAAGTGTTGCAGGTCTGTGTGACTGTGTCAGAGGTAGTAGGACCACACTTCAGATAGTTGGGGAGAGAAGGAATTCCAAGGAGAAAAATCCACATTAATGCAAAAATGGGTTTAAATCTTCCATTTTGTTTTATCATTAACAACGTTGTCGGTGTTCAAAGGAACAGCAGATGAATAAGAGAAGGAGAGATGCGTTGGGCCATGGCAGTAAGGATTGGAGATACGGGATCGTTAATCCTGCGGAGTCCCAGCTACCGGCATACCCAGAGGGGCCCTCAGGCTGGGACCTTCCCTCTGGGAAATGGGCAACTGTACTTGTGCAGGCCTTGTCGCCAATGGGGAGAGCATAAATTTTAAATACAACACCAGTCTAGCTAATTGGGGCATCGGTGTCCTATTAATATATACACGTTAGCTAATAGTATGGGCTGAGGTAGCCAAACCTTGCAGTAATAGATGGCGGTAGTCCATAAAAGGTATGAAATTAATTACTCAGCGTATTACTTCTAACTCTTTTATAGCTCAAATACTTTCCGAGTGTAGGCTCCTCTCTAAACATCATCTTTCCTTAGCCTGATACTCGTTTGCCTGCTGTTTAGGTTTTCCTGGGATTTCAGCTGTGTTCATTGGATTCACGGTGCAGGCGACTACCCTTCAAAGCAGCAGTTGTGAGGTGGTGCTTCTGGGAGAAGAATCCTTTGCTTCTTGTTGTAAGGAAGATAGAGTAAAATAAAACGCAAACAAGAAACCAAGCTTTTTTTTTTCTTTTTGGTTGAATGAGTTTAATTAGAATTTCCTTGCTGATCCTCTAGGCTTTCTGTGCTTTCATTACATATAGAGTAAGATGAAGAAGTAGGACAGTATTAACGCAAACTCATTTACTCCGTCCCTTCAGTGGTTTTATGTTCAACCTGAAGGAACTGGCTCAATAGGAAAGTAGGTCTGACCCAGGGATGTAATTCAGCTCGTGGTCTCCCCTGGGACTGGCTGCTGAGGTGTGTGATTTGGTTGAAAATTACATTGCTTTTCAACATGTGAGCGTGTTCCTACAAGGAGTTCTGCACTGAATGTGTTTCTTCAAGACCGTAGCACCGCAGTACATCTTAGATCGGTCTAACCTCGAGCTTCCCTGATTTATCCTCTCCGCGCTGCCCACTCTTCAGGAACTCTGCCTCTCCCTGCTGCCACAACACCTGGCAGAGGTGACCTGGACCAAATTCAAAGCACTGAGCATTACCATAGAGCTACATATAATTCTGTCCCTTTTTTCTTTTTTTAAATTTTATTTTATTTTGGATAAGCAGCAAAGACTTACTGGTCTGGCATACTAAGGAAAATGTCTGTTGTTTTGTCTTGTTGACCTTCACTGATGCTAACATAATCAGGACATGATTTATGTATCAATGGTCCCAGTGGTAATGGGTGGCTAGTTGTTCCTCAGCATTTTCTGGTGTCACATTGACTTGCATTTGCAATAACCTGGCTTATCTAATGTAGTTTCTAAAAATATTAACAGCTCCAGCTTTTCTTCGTACTACTGAAGCTGGATCAGGGTTATACTACCTGGGGAATTTTACATGAGATTAAGACCTTTTACCTAATGGTTTTGTACAAGTAGGTAGGAGGGCTTTATTCAAATACAGATAGCTCTGCCTAAATCATTTTGTAAGTGTTATAATTAAATAACTCGGTGGCAGAGGGCCCAGACCTTGGAAAAGACTGAATGGAGCCTACAGTATTACATGCTATTATCTATCAGCAAACAGGTTAAGCTTGCTCAGAGGGAGTATTTTATAGGATTTTAAAGGTGCCTTGTTGAAACATGATCTTCTTTTCTTCAACAAACACTCCCCCCTCTCCTTCTCCCCTTCTAAATTTCACAAAAGATAGAGGTTAGGTGGAGAGCCAGAAAGAAGTTAGCTATTAATGAAGTGCAGGGAAGCACAGGGGAGTGTTTGGATTTTATTTTTGAAATGGCCAATCTCGGTTGGGTTTGGCTGAGATGTAATTTTCCTTCTCTTTACTAGATACTTCATGTTTTTCCAGCTTTTTTACAAAGTGGAGTATTTTAAGTCATTAGCGTGCCTTCTGTACTAGGATGCCATGTATAAATGCGGTGGGAAGGTCCGTGTGCCCCCAGTTCAGTGCAGATCCAGGCATTAACAGCTGGGGCTGCAACGCAGGATAGAAAGCATATCACCAGCGTTTCTTGTGAGTTGTAGATGTGCCAGCACACCAGAGCTGGGTAGTGAGGAAGGTTTCTGTGCCTAAAATGTGCACACCTTTTGGCTGGGGAGATGCAGTAGGTATTGTTGGGGTGGGGGGTGGGGTGGGAACAAACCAAAAAAACCCTGTTGCAGCTAAATGGCCCTCAGTCCAAAGAGACGGGCATCGCTTTCCTTTCAGTGCCCATTGGTTACTGTGGGTCGTTAGCTTCCATTCTCTGCCTATATCTTGAGCTAATTTGTTTATCATTTTTGCCTGTCCTTTCTGTACCCCTCTACAGGAAGCCTGTGTTTCCCATTTTGTGGTCCCTTTTTGTTGTTGCAGCTTTTCTTCTCGTGCAAGAATTATTGTCCCCCTCCTCTGTTTCCATCATCTCCAGTCAACTGTCCTTTCTAGCTAGAATGCTGCTCTGGTAATCGGTAAGAAAGACATGTAGGATAAATCCAGCAAGGGTCAGGCTGCTTTATGGTAGAGGCAGTACTATAAAATGAGACAGAAAGCTATCTGTGCCCTGCTGGAGATGCTGTGACACGCTGTGCATTTTATCTAATTTTCTTTTGCGTGGTACCACTGATGAAAGCTGTGACTGAGGCCACTTTCTAAAGATAAATAAGAGTTTCTAATTTTAAAAAGTGAGAGAATTAGTAACTTGCCATTCAAGATACAAAGTATTTCTGCTCATCCTGAAGCCTAGGAAAGCTTGACTTCGGTTAGTGGTAGAATAAAGAATCCTTAAAAAAACCCAACCCAATAACCCAACCAAAACTTTCCATCAGGAACTGGAATTCTTGCACAGGAGGAGTAAAATAACAAAGTTTAAGTACGTTCTATTGCCTGGTTCAGGTTTCTGAAGTCTCTGCTGCTGGTTGCTTTAAGAGATGGTTCAAATCTGCTTTATTCAGAGAGGAGATGTGGTGCTAAGTGTTTTTACTGTGTCCACCAAAGGTGCTTTCCTCTCCCCAACTGATTTATCTCATTTGATGCCCATTTTCAACAGACAGAGTTTCTTCTAGATTTTAGCGTCCTTACTGGTTAGTATACATACAAGTAGTTTTAAAGACTTAGAAGTGTTTCTGTGTTAGGTGGAAGCAGGGGACCTCGCTAAACTAAGCTGGAAATAAAGACTGAAGTAGTTGTCAGAATAACCTGAAGGAATCTACTGAAGCAGGCTGAAAACAGCAAGTGACTGCTGGAGTACTGTGGCTTGATGTTTCACCTTTGGCCTGTAAAAATCAGTCTCTGCAGATGGTGATGGTGTCACCTGGGATGCTGAATAACATCTTCAGTAGGTTTGTTCAAGCTACTTGTTTTAGTTGGGGTTTGGTGGTTGGTTGTGGGGTTTTTTTGCCTTTTCTTTTTTTTGGTAGTACCCTCCTGGAAGGACAAAACTTCTGACTGACTGCAAGAGCCTTATTTATGATTCAGAACTGCAGCGACAGCAGCAACAGTGCTGCGGGAGGGAGCTTGGTTGCGTCTATATTCTGGTGTTACATCTCTTCTGCCTGAAATGGCGTAACCGTAAGCCTGTGATTCATGTGATCCCCAAGATGCAGCCTCTTCTTGCTAAAGAGGTTACCACCTTTGGCTGCTCATCGTTTTAGTTCCGATGCCAGCTCGTTGCCCGATCATGCCCTTGAATGTTTCCAGGGATGGGGCATCTACCACCTCTCTGCCTTGGCTGAAGCCTGGCTGCTGAGTACGGATAAGGCTGGTTCATGGCTAACTGCTGGGAGGTGCAGGTCTACCCCAGCTTCCCCTTCGTTTTCCTGACAGATCTATGGTGTAAAACGATGGCATCGCTGCCGCCTTCTTTTCCCTGTTAGAGCTGTTGTGTCATTTCTGTGCTTTTCAGGGAAAATGCCCCAAATATAAGCATGGGGCTGAGTTTAATTTCAAGACAGAGCTGTAGGTTGCTGGGGCTGACAGATCATGCTTGCAAGTGATGAAAGAAAAAGAAATTTAAGATAAGCCTTTCAGATACTGCGTCTGAACTTCAGCGTACCGTTAAAATTTAGGATGTATGTGGGGTTTTCTCGTGTTTTGTTTTATTTGTTGTTTTTAGGGGGTTTTGTTGTTAGCAATTTAAAAGGCTTGTGGGTGTTGGGCTGTTTTTAGGGAACTTATGCCTGGATTTAACAAGCCAATCCAGAATGGCTCCTTCAGCTTAGTCCTGCTGAAATGGGGCGTTAGGCGACTGCTGATGTGATCCCTCGGTTGGGTGATAGCATTATTCCTGTGGACACTGCTAGAGGCTGGGAAACTACTGTTTGCTGTTTGTTTTGTTCATTCATAGATCTTCATTTTATGTATTAGGACCTTAATTGAGCTCTGGGCTCATAAGCCTTTCTGGTACAGTGGAGTAGGTAGGGCAGCTTCTCAGTGGAGATTTCTTGGACATATCCAAGATCTATACCAAGATTTTATCTTTGTTACATGGACAGCCTTCTTGATTCTGCATAAACTGATTTGTTTCAAATTTTAGGAATAGTAAATATTTTCTAAACTGAAAGCAGTAGAAAATTGGCAAGAACTGGTTTTTTTGGACAGTGGTTTTGGGGGGAACGTTTGCCATTATTTTGTCTTAATATATGGTGCTAGTCCATTTTTGTTGTAATTGTATACATTATGCCTTGTTAAAAGTATCTTTGACATTAACTGAGTAAACTTTTTAGAGAGTTGTTAATTCATCTAATTTTAGTAACATGGGTGTTTGCTAATATTGTTTGTAAATTCTTCCACTGAAGCTTATGAACTACTTAATATTTCATAACCAGCAAATAGTGCCCATGAACTCATTCTTTGACTGAGGATATTTTGTAGAGTGAAATGAAAAGAAAATAAACTTGTGTGTGAAAAACCCCCAAGCAGATATTGTGTAAAACCCCAAATGTCTGATTTCAGCTTCTACAATTCCTTGTGGTTTTCCCCTTCTATATCTGTTGCTTCTTTTGCTGAAAGTGCGCTTGAGATATGAGAAGGTGAAAACACACTAATCTTCTACTACGTTAAAATGGTTCTTTTTGGCAGTTTTTCAAAGCATGATCTACCCAAGTCTGTTGATTGGTGAAGCACTGGCAATCAGTTTGTCATTTCTGCAGCAAAACTGCTTTTACGTAATGTTTTTAATTAAACAAAAAAATTATTCTAAAACTTGTATGGCAATCATTAAGAAACTTTGATAGTTGGTGGCTGGATGTTCCCCAGAGTCTGGGAACTGTTGCTATGAAGATTGACTTATTTACTGAGTAGGAGTTACTATCACATGTAATGAAGGCAAATACAGAAACTGTGTAGTAGTTGCAGCTCTTTAGCAAGAAATCATGATAAGCAGTCCCTGCAGATTCACACAATAATGCTAAAGACAGAATTGCAAAGCGTCTTTGTGCCTGTTCTTGTAATAAACGCAGTTTCACTGAAAATAGATGTCAATAGAATCTGTGGATATCGATGATGCCTCTCAGATCTTCATTGTTAAGGTCTTCTGTTACGTGCTTATATCTGAAGAGTCTATTCACCATACTAAAATGGTAGATGCTGACACTTGGAGCTACAGGCAAAAAAGATTCTTTGCTAATTTCAGATCCCAGAGAAAGCTGAAATTACGTAGAATTTGGATGTCGGCCATGCTGCGTACCTACATCGTTTCCATTCGTTTTGTTTAGGATTGCACATGACGCTTGGAAAATCAGGTGTTTATAGCTCTAAAAACTTAAAGACCATTGGTTTCAGACGGATGTGATTTCCTCTTCTGTCCTAAAGAGCCATCACATACTGTAACAGATGTGGTTGCAGTAAAATCCTTGACAAAGTGATGTACAGCCATTCATAAAGTGCTTTCTGATGACACATACCACTGACTTATTTTTACTACCACCATTTAATACATATATACGATGATAGGGTTTTATATCCCCTGGACAGTCTTTTGAGAGAGTTGTGATTTTCTTGCACAAGTTGCTGTTTCTTAGGATTCACGTAGGGTCTCTGCTCCCTCCTTACCCTTCTGCCCTATTCATCAGCTCTTCCCAGTTAGTACTGGGAAGAGGATGTGTGGTCCTCCGGAGAGGAGCCGACTACCCTGAATGTGTGAAATGCATATCTTTGTGACAATTTGAAAAATGTATGTTGAGGGGTAGGGAGGATAAAAGTTGCAGTCTCCCGTGGAGCAGACAGCTGACGATTCATGTATCTGATACCTTTATTTACTTTCCTGCACAAGAAAAATGTCCTGTCCCCCCAGCAACTGCAGCATCTCATGGTACCCAAGCTGCTGCTGAGACACAAAGCACCGCTTAAAGCAGGCGGGCTGTGGAGTTCAGTAATAAATCATCTCCAGTTCAGGTCCTTCTGAAGCTTAGAGAAGTTGTCTGTTGTGCCATCCTGGATTTTCTTGGTATTCTCTCACAAGTGGGTTTGTTTTGGATGTGCCGAGCCAGCCTTATTTTGATCTCCACCGCTCTTGCGGTACGCTAGTATACTCTTTACAGCTGCTGAGGAATGGCTCCCTTGGTTTACACTGCGGTATGAGGAATGAAGTTTTGGCCTGCTCTTCAACAAACATTAAGTTTAAAGAAACAACTGCATCTAGGTTTAATGTAGAAGTGCAGCGTTCGTGTCAGTGGTGCTGGGGTCCTGTGCTGCTGTGCTGGGGGCAGCAGACCAGTTACTAGTTACGGTTAATCTCAACACAAACTCACTGGCCTCATTGACATTGTGAACTGCTGTGGGGGAATTTTTTTTTTATTTTTTTCTTCCCCAGTAACTATGTTGGTTTTTTTAAATACAGTGCCTTGTGTTGTTAGTGTAAATAAGGAAACCTATTTTAATGAGCTGTGTTAGACATTATGGTCTGGCAACTGGAGGAACAACCTGGGCACTCCTTGCAAAAAGTGGTTTAATCAGCTGCTGCAACAGTTTTGGTAGGTTCTGTGGTACTGACGTGGCATTTGGTTTGTCACAGCATGAAAGAAGGCACAAATGTCCTGTGACACCATCTCCTCAGAAGCAGCAGCACCACCCCTACCACCCCAGTGCTCCTTGCTCCCCTTCAGGGCCTGACTGAGGGTCGGTGCCGAGTCCTGTCACGGATGGGGGCCGTGGAAGGTACCCTGAATGTGAACTCCTTAATTTGTCAAGGGGGGTTGTTCTTGCTGCTACAGAATTCTTCAAGGATTTGTGCCCTTCTGGTATAGCGAGAAGAGTTTAAATTAACCTTTCTCTGCCTCATCAGAAGTGGTAATTCCAGTTGAGGCAGATGTTTGAAAACTAGCGGTGGCTATGGATGAGTGAAGAACATATGCCCCAGCAGTAGATGAGGGCTGGCCGAGCTTTTTAGGTGGCAAACAAAATCTGCTGTCCTGCATGCAGTCACCAGCCCTCCAAGTGTTCATGCAGGTTCTTCAGTGGTACTGGTTGACAGTCAGTGAGATGGAAGGGGTGGTTTGGTTTGGTTTGTTTGCTTTTGACCCAAAATATGTGGGGAGGTGGCATGTGGATGCTAGAGAACAATGTGTGGAAGATGACAAGCAGAAGGAATCACAGGGCTGTACTAAGGAGTCTCACTGAATTGCTCGTTAAACAACATGTTAAAAAAAAAAACAACAAACCAGTAACCAAGTAGAAAGAACTTGGGTTATGTCATGAATTGTTAGGCAGTTATGAGTTTAATTATCAAACTGAATTGTTTTCTTGCTACTTTTACTCACGTTGAGTAATAACTTGCTTGAGGACTAGATTATCTGTGATGGTTATGTAGGTGTGAGCTGAGGTGATGGCACCAAGTTTTGCCACTTACTGCTCCTTTGGAAAGAAAAAAGGCTGAACAGGTCTGCATACCTATCATGTAAGCACTTGCTGCTGGCCTGTCTCTGCTCATGGACTGAGTGAAATCTGCTTAAAACTATTACCTCGAGGACTTCTGTAGGTTTTGTAGAAAAAAGATGACTGTGGTAGAGCTAGGACATGTTTCTGCTATTCTTGTCAGTTGCTCCAAAAGCCATGTTGCCAGAAGCTCTTTATTAAGACCCAATGCATGCATTATTGTTATTTTTTTTAAAGACATTGTGGGATGGAAATTTGTGTTGTGGGTGGTCACAATCTTTCTTTTTCTTTTTTTAATTTTTTCATATGCTGTGGTTTTAGAGCGGTCTTAATAATCTGTGTTAAAATTGTATGCATGTGTAAGTTGGTAAAAAATAATGCTGGGGATAACTGTACTGTAGATCCTCTTCCAAACATGCATACCCTGTAGTTTCACAGTGAATTACTTTGCTTAAAGGTGTCAGCAAACTTTTATATCAGCTTCCCATTATGTAGGTCTTTTGTTGCGTCTGGATTCTCAAATTACTGTGCTCTGAAAGTTGAGCATGCGTATTTCTAGAAAGAGAGATTACCATGTGATGCTAGAATATTTTTTTTTCTATTATACCTTCTGCTTGGGATTTCTTTTTCTCTCCTTCTTTTCCTAGAGTGTAAAATTCCCTTACTGTTTTTTGATAAATTTATGTTTCTTCTTCTCCAGAGATATCAGCATGAACAACATCACAAGGCTACCAGAGGATGCCTTCAAGAACTTTCCCTACTTGGAAGAGCTGTAAGTATTTCACACATGTTAGAGTTTTGCTGCAACATCAGATGGCTGCGTGAAGTGGAAGGTGGGTGGGGAAATAGTGTTGAGTTGAGCTGTGAACAGAGAAAAGCAATTATATACTTGAAAAAAAAAAAAGAAAATCCTGTACATGTTTGGAAACCGGAACAGTAAATGCTACTTACAAGGGACTTTTTACGGTAATTATTTTAATCATGGCTAGAGCGATGACACATAGTAATTACGGTGTTATCCAAAGATAACACAAGAGGTGTGTAATTACCATTGTTTCCGAAGGAGCTACAGTATAGCTGTTGCATAAGTTCCATAAAATTTACTGAACATTTACTGAGAAAACAATCATTTACTGAACAGCTTGCTTTCCTTGCCCCCGTAGGCTGCAGCTGCAGTGCTTGCGAGCCCATCCTGACCGATGTCAGAAATTGAAGCTCTGTTGGTACAGGGCTGCTTGTTTTCAGCTTCTCTGGCAGAAATTATTTCTCCAGTTCCCATCTCCCTCTTGTCCTGCTCTGTTTTTAGTTTTTTTTTAAGATCTTACTTAGGTGATACTTGGACTTGTGAATCCTTGAGCTGCACTGAGGCTCACATGCCTGGTGTTCTGCTGAAGTGGTAACTGAGATGCCTTTGCAGAGGTGAAGCACCCTTTCAGAGCATCGCCCTGAATTAGATGGGTTTCAGAGTCAGTGAACAGGGAGAAGGCTTTGACTTTTAATTACTTCAGTAAGTACTACTATGTGACAAGTGACTTCTGTGTGCGTTAGTTTCCTTATCTATGAGGAGAGGGTAATGGTTCAACCTTTGCCAGAGAGTGTTGAGAACTTCCAGTAATAAGCAGGACATAAGCCATCACCATTGCAGTTTGCTCTGCTTCTCTTGAATTTTCAGTGTCGGCATTTTTCATATCAAAGGGCATTTAAAATATAAAGTAAAGCTGTCTTTATTTGTGAGTTTGGCTACACTGGAGCTATGAATGCTGTGTTGAGAGATCTTTCAATAAAAGCACCTTAGGGAAGGAACAGCTCGTGTCCCTAAAGAGACAAACCCTTAGGAAGTAGGGAAGCATTCTTCCAACTTGACAGGTGAGGAAACTCAAGCAAAGAAATTAAGCCATTTGTAGAGGGCAACAGGATAAATTAACCCCATAGCAAAATGGCAAATAAAGCCTTTTGACTCTGATTATTTGCTGTAACCAGTACAACCACTGCACCTCATTGGAACAAAGATACTGAGAAATTGGTAAGAGATGGATCACTTGCTCCTGAAGAAAGGCTTGCGTTCCTGAAAGCTGCTCTGTTTTTCTTCCTTGCACTCCAGCTATGCTAGTTAGTCTAGTAGGGTGTGCTACCTCTCCTTCACAATTTTGGTGTCTCGTATCCTGATAATGTAGCAACTACCATTACTAATTCATTTAAATAACTGTGTTTTCCCTGGCTCTTAAGTAGTTTAGACTTGGGTCAGTACAATTGTGAAGTGCAGTTGAGCTTATTTATGTCAGATGAATTGTCTGTGATACCTTATTTCATGCTTAACAGGTTCTGGTTTATTCCCTCTGGTCTTGGGTATTATTTAAACTTGAGATATAGTTGAAAATATCTCATGAAAGAAAGTAGATCTAGGATTTCAGATGCTGCATGTATGTAAAGGACACAATTTTAAGAAAGGCTCTATGGCTTGAATACTTAATTTGAGAAAAAAAAAAAAAAAAAAAAAAGAAATGGAAGCCTGGGAAGGCTTGCTTGGCTCAGAATATACACTAGCCAGCATTCCCTACGTGCTTTATAAAGCTGCCGTATGTCTGTATGTTTTGTTAGACTGCATTTGTAGTCCAGTTTTTTTCCAAGTTCTTCATAGTTAGGCTTACACTGAAAGTTGAAAAACCCAAAGAATTCCGTTTTCCCAACTCCAGATGACTGGGAGATTTCATTTCTTCCCTATAAGTAATTAAGCAATAAAACCTAACTGGTGAGCGTGCATGTTGTGTAACTTCCATAAACCCTGGGGTGTGTCAGGAGGTAAATAGAAATGGCAGAGCCTTCAGCCATCGCCTATTGTGCTTGTTGCCTAAGCGCCATTTGCTACGTGTACCTCATTGTCCCCCTAAATTCTGGTATTTTGGTTTGTGAAAAAAACAGGCTAGCATTAAGCTCAGAATTATCTGTGAACACCCAGAAGTTTTAAATCATTTCTAGCACGCTTACTTGATACGTTAAAGCAACTAAAACAAAACCCCAACCACTCTACAGTAAAAATAATACTTGCCAAATGTTTAGACTTACTTGAGTTGATGATCATTCCTTAGTACAATAAGAAAAAAATATAGTTTTCATTTTATGTTCGAGTTAGCTGCTGCAGCTGCAGAGGTAGGAGAATCTCCAGGAAGATTAAAAAGAAAAACTCTCCAATTCAACAGCTCTCACAGATGCAGAAAGACAGGAAAGTGACCATGAGAGCAGAGCTGTGAGTAGCCAGTATCTGTGTGTGGTACTTTTCAATTGAAAGCCGGTAACCGAGACTTGTGAGCTGTTAGTGACGTTTTGCAGCAGCAGCCTGCGTTAAATGAGAAGCCTCTTTGCAGAGGCTCTGGCCATGCCCATCAAGAGTGAAATGAGGAAGGTTTCTTCCTTTTCTTTAAAGACCTGGTTATGGTCATCCATGCACAAGTAAACTGCAGGTTCCCTTGCTTCAATTAATGTTCTTCCTAGAGGGAATATTACAAAGTAGATTGAAACAAAAGCAGCTTCCCTTCACCAGTACCGGACACATTTTTGCTATATTCTGCCCATTTTTTTTTTCTCTGTGGGACAGGGCACGGAAGTTTCAGGGTCTTTATTTTTGCTGGTTGTGGACAGAAAACCCCAAACTGTCGTACTTCTTACGGTACAAGCACAGTTTTCCCTCTCCACTCTAAAGATGATTGCAAACTTTTTTCCTGGCTTTTATTTATAGTTGAACTGATCCAGATTCTGACTGCCAGGCACTAGGAAAAGTTGCTTTTTCAGCACAGAAACCTGGGTGTGAGTCTCCACACCAAAGAAAAAGAGACATAGTTAACGCAAAGTGGTGTTGAAATCTGTGCTAGAAGTGACTTTTCCATCTAGAGCTTTTCCCCAGAATTGCATGTCTAAAGCAAATGAAAATCCCACGAACTAATGGGAATGCAGTTAAGTACCCACACCACTATGGACTGGAGAAGCGATTTGTCCAGAAGACAGCCCCGGATACCTTTCCCTTTATTCCGTGCTTTAGCCTTGCCGTTTGTCAAATGCTGCGGGAGGTTAGTCCCTGGCAGAGTTAGTTAATTAATATTGCAAAATAGTATCGCAGAATTTAATTGAATGTAAATGGGAGGCAATTAGATGTATTATGTAGGCAACTGAGTCTTACACAGAGCACATATAAAGAGGATGGGATTAAAAAATCATAGTAGGAGCCATTTAAAAAGGGGTTTGTCATTTCCTTAATGCAATGAATTATTTGGTAGTCTGAAGAGACTTCAGAGGATGCTTTTCCAAATCCTAAAGTGAACACTAGCAAATAAAAGGAAAGAAGCAGCGTACCAGACTTGTAAAAGCTGGCTGCTCAATTAAAAGGTGCCTTCTATGTCACCAAAGGGGGAGCGACCTGGGCGCTTTGACTTACGCATCCTGTCCTGTTTTTAGATGTGCTGGGTTAATCTGGGGGCCAGGTGGAAGAGGACAACTGAAATGGAGCTAAATAGCCATGTTTAGGGAACTGACTCCCCTGAGAAATACCAAATTTGCAGTATAATCTCACTTCTTGTACCTTTGAGAAAGTGCCCTACTTGCTCTCAGCCTCGCCGTGCGTGTCACCGTGTAGCACGCTTATCATATGTCTGTAGGATCCTTGCACTATTTATAAATGTTATAAAAATTCTCCATCTCTGTGTAACTGATACCCATCTGGAAGTAATTTGCAAGTGATTGAAACAGCAATGGTCAGAGTCAGCAAGGAGCAGACCACCAACAGTTTTGCCACAGCAGTTAATGAAGTGTATTCTCCAGAAAATGCTAACATAAATATGCTGCAGCCCTGAACTTGATATGGAAACTAAAAATCCTTGAAGAACTTGGCCACAGTTTTCTAACCACACCTTAAAGTATTTATAGAAAGCTAGAAGAGGGAAATATAGTTAGATAATGGGGTTTTTTTTGAGAGCAGAAACCAGTTTCCAGTGTGAATTTTTAACTAGGAGAGCCAGGCTGTGTTATGTTTTGATGCTCTTCTAAATGGTTGCAGTTCCTTCTAATATTGTTTTCTAAAGTAATCCGAAGGATTTGAACTCTATGATAATCCCTAAAAAGACACTCTCCCATCAAGGAACGCAAATCAAAATTATTTTTATTTTTGGCCAGTTTTCCAGTCTAGCTTCAGACAGTCGAACCACTTGAATAAGGCGAAAGTCTCCCTGAGTTAATGACTTTTTACCCTTGTTATGATTTCCACTCTTAACCCTTTAAAAATATTGTTGTATTACTTGCTATGCGCTGGCGGGGAAGGTTTAGATGATGAGGGTTTGGCTTGTCTGGCTGTTGGTCCACGTGCGAGGCGGTGGGGAGGCAGAGGGCAGCAAGCTGTCCTGCTCTCTGTCAGTGGGGTGTCCGTGACAGAAGCACGTGGTTGTCCAAAGGGGAGCCCTGGTCACCCCGCAACCGGTCAGTCCTGGGCCAGCGCTGTGACCTTCTCCAGCAAGGGTTAGGGAGGATGCTCTCTGACTGTTGTGGTCTTGAAGACCGTATTGTGCCCAGTAATACTGCGAGGAAAATAATCCCTCCTGAAAAGCATCAAGAGGCAGCAGTGCTCAGTTACCTTCGAGATGTGTGCTGATGCCAGGGTCTGCTGCGTTTCTGGGTTTTGTTCATAGTTTCGCTTCTGTGACGCTACCTTCAGAGATACATTTTTTTTTTTTTTTTTTTTTTCCAGTCAAGGGAAGAACTTCATGGAGATCTTTATTTAATGGTTGGTGAGAATGGTTAGGGAAATCAAGTGATAAAAGGAAGAAAGTTTTCGCTTTTCTGAAAGACAATGCTAATCTGCTTTTGGAGAGGTGAATAAATGGCAAGTGAGAGACCGCACGCATGCAACTGTGACTTTTCAGGGAAAGAAATAGTGCAATTGAGCATTTGCTTGACTATTTAATTATATCCATGCTGATTACAGCACTAAGAGGTCCTGCTTAAACATCTTACCTTCCCCCCTCACCACCACCACCCTCAGCGAGAGTCTCTGATCACAGCTTTTAATTGACAAAGCATGTTTTAAGAACCTAAGGATTAATTAAAATGCATACTGGCAGTGAAAATGAGGTGTTTTTGCCATAAGGTTGTAATCAGGGAATATCTGCAAGGGAAATGTCTAGAGTTATTTTTCCTCTTCTCTGCAGCTGAAGATGACCACCTGGCTGAAATGTCACAGCTGCTTGCTTTTGTAGTATCTGTTTCAGTGTGTAATTTAGATGGTCCCCTTCCTTCTAATACCTGCATCGGCACCAACTTGTATTATCCTTGGGGAGGGAGGGGGAGTGTCTGTCATTTTTTATTACTTTGGTTTTATGAATAAGACGTGTTTTGGAGTTAAGCCAAGGCCACCAAGGCTGAGCTGTTAGTTTGGGATGCAGTGTCTTTCCTCACCCGGCTCTGGAACGTCTGGTGGAAGGAGGCTTTTTTCTGTCCTTCAGCATAGTGTCTTGAAGGTGGCATGTGAATGTTGATGAGATGGTGCAGTTTCTCTCCCTATCATAAACACGAGTCATTCAGGATTTGTCGCTGGAAGCTGAATGGAGACGAAGGGCTTGTTTTGAGTAGAAAAGGTAATGATGGATCTTCATGAGGAAAGTTGTCCTGATCCTTGTGTTAGCTAGCTGATGTGTGGGAACTGAGGCTGTGGTTAAACACTCTCCTGTGAAACTAGTTGGTACAATTGGAGACGTTACCACCGCATATCTGGCTATTCAGCCCCACTAGCAGAGACTGAGGAACGAGACGAGAGCTCTCTTCAGCTGCTGTGTTACAAAGGCAGCCAGCGTAGACGTCCTCTGTTGATATTTCAAAAATAGCCGGGTGACGTTGGGTTGGAAGCCGATGAGTGCTCTTCATCCATCTGCCAGCTCCGAATATTTGAACAGCTGGAGGAGGTAATTTCCTCAGTTACTTCAGCTTGAATTCCGAGAGGTAACGTTTTAATGAAGAAAATGCAAGGTGTAGGTTTCACGTGTGGTAGCAAGTTTAAAGCTTAAGCTTTGACTTGACCAGCTAGCATACATTAGAGATGTTTGCTGCCTTGTGTGCACCGGAGCTTCAGAAAGTGCGTGTTGTAACTTGCACCTTCGAATTCTAGTCAAGACAAACCTTTAGGCAAAGACTCCCAAGTAGAATTAACCACAGTCAGCTAAGATATTTTTAAACTTCACCTACTTGGTCTGCACTAGATGCTAAATGATGTTTAAAAACATGTTGGGCAACCTGTGTTTAATTAGTGTTTTCTTACCGTGCAAGTCCTAAATCAGTTTGATTCTGGATGAGTTTCAATCTTTCTGATACAAGAATGTTATTTCTGTAGCTTGGAAGGTTCTTACTGTGTCTAACAGTTGCATATTTTTCCTGTTTGTGGGGACAGATGCTAGTAGGTTGAGTAAATTCCATTGGTTTTAGAAGATGAGGAAGTTTCTTTCCAGTTTCTGTTTCTACATGTTAATTTCGAATGTTGGCATGGTTGTGTGTAAGGTTCCCAACGCTGGTAGTACTTTTAGAGGGAATCGAAACTTTTTCCTTATCTGTCGTCTTCGAGTTTCAGTGTTCAGCGTTATTTGCACATGCGCATGCACACAGGAGCTGGCTTGGCTAAATGGCCTGGAGGCTGAGTTTTGTGGTGGTGTTATGCTTCAAGACCTGTCTTACGAGCCTGAATTTATTATGCTGCCTGAGCTGCCAGGTTGGGGCTGTCAGAACGTATAAACCAGATAAGAAACTTCTGGAGGCTGAGCAGTAGCCTCAGAAGCTCTCATGCTGCGTCTGTCCAGGTAGGGTCCCCCAAAGAGTGCTCGTCCCATGCAGTCTACCTCCACCTTTTGGGTGCAGGAATTTGAGTGTGGGACAAAAGATGTACGTGTGCAGGCAAGCAGGTGGCCGGTTCCAGGCTCAGGCCTCAAAAAGAGTCACATGTAGCTCCGCAAAAACCTTAGATAGATGGAAAAGCAGGGGAAAAAAAAAATCCTGTATGTTGGAGGTAAATGCATTGCCCCTGTGCTCTGAGAAAGTAATTGGGTGCATTCTGTCATCATAGTGTCATGGTGCAACACTGTACGTCACCGTAAGAAGGCATGATAAGGAATAAAGTAATTGTTTTTACCTTCTTTCCTCCCCTCCTCTTGGGTGGTTATATTTTGTTAAGTTTTTTGTGAGTACTGAGGTACTCTTGCCTAATTAGCATTGGCAGATCTTGTCCTGGCATGGAAGTGGTAACAGTACTCACGTAAAGTTCTTTTCTTGGCCTTCTATATTAAAATTCTAGATGATTCTGATATTAATTTTTTTCCCCCCAGCTGAGAGAAGGTTAACAATTGACTTAAGTCTGAAACAAAGAATCATACTGAAAATTACTCCCATTTCTTTATGGTCATTCATTGTGAAGCTGTCAACAAAACCTGGGGCTTGTATTTACCCAGTATGTATCTGAAGTGGTTAGAAAACTGGTAACAGAGGATTAATTGCCAAATACACGTAGATTTAAGCCGCTTCCACATTTTGCAGTGTCACTTGCTAGATGCATAGCTGTGCAAAAGATCCCATGCCTGGAAAGCCAATAAATACCAAGGCAAGAGATGGTACGGAAAGATTGGAGCAACTTTGCGGATTTACTATCTCAGCAGTCATTTTCTCACACTCTCGTGTCTAACGATCAGCTTATTTCGTGATCTTGGAAATCTTCTGAACATCTAAATAGCACTCTCTGCTAAAAGCACAAATCTGTAGTTGATTCAGTTTTTTTCCTAGTTGATCAAGACCGAGCTTGGTTGCTTTCATCTCTGTGTCTCTGCTGTACAGACTAGGTAAGTGAAATGTTATTTATCATTTGGAAGGAGCGTGTTGATGCTGGAAGAGCTCCTGTCAGTGCAGTGTAGCAGCCCATCTGCTGGTCCGTACGGGCAGCAGAGAGCCCGTCTCCCTCATGTGCTGCCCTCTGTGCTGCTCGTGATGAGGCTGGTGTTGAATCCACAGATCTCTGAGTGCCGGACTCCTCTGAACTGGACCTGTCCACTACAGATTCCCCTCTGCTTTCGCAGCAGCGCACTGCTGTGGAGGTTGCTCTTACAGCACTGTGAAGTGCCCCTGATCTCTCAGCATCCACCCTGAAAAGCAGAAATTTTAATATTGGATATGGCTTTTTGAGGGGATGGGAAGAAGAAATAAAATCCTGAAAACCAGCCGCCTCCCCCCTACTCTGCCACTGAAGTGCTTAAGTTTGGGCGTCATGGTGAGAAACATGGAATGTTTGTCTCAGTTAGCTCTTTCTCGAGTAAACACGGTGATGTCTGTAATGATTGATGATTGTGCAGTGAGAAATTAGAGGGAGATGGAAATCCAGAGCGGCAGAACCTGTATCATCAGCATATGGAGGCTCACCCGAGCGCCTTGAGGTAGCTATGGAGGGAAAGGGCTACCACAGGGCAACATGTGCAAAGGCAATTAGGGAGATGGTGGCACATTTTATAAAAAAAAAAATAGTAGTTTGCTTTCTGCTTTGGAGGTGAGAAAAATCGAAGTTGCTTGCTGGAACAACTTGTCATTACTGCTGTAGATGAGTTGCTTCCAATTTTCAAGACATGGTGTTGTTGATTGTTTAAGACATGTCCTTGTTAGAAAATTTGTACAAACATGTGGTTTTTTTGCTGGAGAATACTAGCTGGGACCACAAAGGCAGCTTGCTTCAACAGCTCTGATTGTATAATTGTTTTAGGTTATATGTATTTCCTTCAGCACATATGTGGTGTAGCCTGGGGGCTCTGCTTCAAGGAGGTCTTGCCCAAATGCAGATACCACTTGCAAATTCAAAAATAGAGCATGTTTTGCATGGATGGGAATGTTTGCTTTCTTCAAAATCCATCATAATTTATGTCCCTGTTGACAAGAAAATAATATAATTATAAATATTCTTTGATAATCCCTGAAAAGCAATATCATAGAGCCATGTTTTTGTCTTGCAGTGGGTGCCGGCGACTTGCTGACAGTTTAACAGTAGAATTTATGGACAAGCTTTAGACTGCTTTTAATCTATCAGTTCGGTTTACTTAGACATTTTAAATTTTTTAGACAAGGAATGCATTTTGAAAACAAGTTATTACCCTGAAGTCCAGTATAACTGTGAGAGGGCTGTAAATGCTGGAAAGGAAAAGCTCAGGAGGAGAAGTGCCTACTCAGCTGGATGGAGTTGGTGCAGTTTCAGTGCTGGTTGTAGTTAATCGCTTTCTTTTTCGGTCCTGATGTGTCTTGGCTTCTGTACTCATGATTTTATAAATAATGGGTGAGGTTGTATAATACTGAAAGTACTGCAAGCAAAGGAGAAGGATACAAATGCATTTTCCATTAGCAGCAGCAGAATAAAGTATCCATTTAGTTAAACTGGCGTGGAAAAATTGGGAGTAGTAGTCTGTAGGTTATTGATGGCTTCACAGCAGTGTAGCAGGCTGCAGCTGACAAAAGTCCCAAAGGGGCTGTTTGCTAATCGCAGATAAGCAAAACGAAGTTTAGTCCGATGATAACGGCTTCCACTGACCAGCCCGGCCCCTTGCACAGCTGCCCAGCTTGGGTGGGAGCCGTCAGCGCAGGCATGCGCCCTGGCCGGGAAGGGGGTCTCGGCTCGGGGGATGCGGTGAGCCCCTGCTCTTCTCCTGCAGATGACCGTACCTCTCACGTAAAGCTTCAATCTTTGATGAATAAGTGGTGGCACGTAACTAACTGTGCATCACCTCTTAAGGAAACCAAAATCTGTTCCGCAGTGGCTGCTTTTCTGGAATAGGTGGAACCTGAAGCTCTTTCCTTAAGTTTGAGAAAATTGAATCCATGATCCCCAGCCGGTGTGTCTGAGGCATTTTCAAAGGTTACTTTTGTTTCAGGAGAGCATGAAGTAAAATTCAAGTTGGTGTCGGAAGCACAAAGAACCCTGAAAATGGTGATGTTAGGGACAGGCATGTGAGGATGGCAGAATAGCTTGAAGTCAGCAAAACCCTAGAGAAATCGCAAAAGTGCAAGTGGAGAAGCAATGAAATACTTTCCAGTGGGATGAAAATAGGTAGGTAAAAGTTGGAGAGCTAAAAAGATCCTGAGTGGGCAGAGGGGCAGTGGTGCATGGTCTGTAAGGGATGTGGAAAGCTCAGCCTTGACTTGATCTTGAATTAGGAGTCTTAGGTCTTACCAGAAAGCAGCTGATGTACAAATAAAAATAATAAATCAGGTGACTTACTATGACACGCCAGGATTGCAATCTCTGTCCTTAATACGAGTTTTCATTGAAGTACGATTACAGTTGATCCATGGAAAAAGTAGACAGTGTATTATTACCAGAGACAAGATGGACAGATAAGGTTAGGAGGATCCCAGAATACCACCAGGAGGGGAAAAAAAAAACCCCCAACCCCCCAAAAAAACCCCCAAAAAACAACACAGCAAAACCACTTTGTGTATGTGCATGAGATACCCGGAAGGACAGAAGGAGACCTAATTCTTTGTTCAAGTAACCTGACGTTCACCGCCATCTGGCATGCAAGACAAGAAGAGAGGTTTCCAGGTAGCTTGTATTTCATCCTATCAAAACGAGAGTGATGGTTTTAATTGTTAGAGACAAAAATGTATCCCTGGGACATCCTCCCTGATTTTGGCGTGACATCAGTGATCAACTTGGCTTGGTTAACATGCAGCCGGGTTGCCAGATTCATAGTTGCAGAAGTTTTAAGTTCCCAGAAGAGAGAAGGCAGTCTTTGCTGCTTTCAGAAGACTTTCAGTGCAAAACGTTATGTTTGCTCCGTATTCTGGGAATGAGATACCGTGGAAAATAATGCCCCAGCCAGACTGTATCATGATTTGTGTAGTAACAACAGTGACCTCTGCAGCTGGAGACCACTGGCCGTGTCACTTAAAATAATGAGTAGAGGCTATTGCTCACCTGTATATGATGGGATAGCGGAAGTATTTTGTCCCCTGTATGTCCTACTCTGTTGTCCTGCTGTGTTGAAAGAGATTCTGTCTATTTGAATTTGTCCAAACTCACAGAAATTTTGTCCCATTGGAACACTCAGTTTTTTAAAGTAGAGGACTACGGTGTTCAATACTAGGCTTTTACAAGGAGATTGCTGACCTAGAAGGAAGGTACGGAATGTAGTTGTAGGTTACAGCTGTGATTCCGCTGCAGAAACCTCCAGGGTGTAACTCAGATCCACTAATTCAGGATACCTGTGCTCCTGGGCAGAGTTTCCAAATGAGGGGAGTCAGGATTGAGGTAGCAGGAAAGCTCCTGTCCAGTGAGATACCCATTTACACCCCACTTCAGGTGATGCCTGGAGAAGAGACAGCAAATGAAGTTTTTGTAGCGTAGCAGGGCTCTTGACAGTGGTCTGTGCTGCCTGTAGTGTCTCTGTGGGTGAACCTGTTTTCCAGTCCTCTCCCTTCTGGAGAAGGAGCTCTAACTAATGGGGATGTGCCTGGACTCAATAACAGTACATGGACTTTTGGACCAGGTCTCTGAACCTGTTTCCACTCGGGATGAAGAGAGGGATGGTTACATCGCTTTTGCTGCGTGAATGTAGGGCTGCCTTCGGGTGCTGCTTCGTTGTGGTATGAAGTTGTCCCACCACAGAGAAGAAGTTTCCAGAGCTGGTCCTGAGCAGGTTAGTGAGTCTTGCAGCGAGGAAAGTTGCTGCTTTTCTGTTGTGCTGGCCTTTGGGGCTTGGTGAAGCTGTGATTATCCTTAGCCTGTTTACTCTGTGTGTGTGTGTGTGAGAGAGAGAGAAACAGGGGGCCTTTTAAAACACTTGGTTTATACATGATATTTGAAAATCTGAATGCAACTATTTTTGAGGCATGCTGAAAGGGGGTAATGTGGAAAACCTGACTGGACGATTTCAGTGATGTCTTAATTTGCATGTTGTACGTGTGCTATATTGCATGCTCATATTTTTTCATTTCTCTCTTGTAAAACAAACCTGGTTAGGTAAAGAGATCTTTCCATCCTCTCGGGTGCTGCATGCCGCGGCAGAGGGAAGCGCGCTGAGAGCGGCGCGTGATGCGTTGGGCTTCGCCTGCTGGAGAGCTGCAGTGGAACAAGCAGCCACGCTCCCCAAGGCTAGGGCCTGAATGATAAATGTATATTTGGCAAACTGATTAGTAAAGCCTTTGCACACTTGGCTAGTTGTATCCTGTTTCCTGGAAGGTTGCCAGATGGAGGAGGAACGGAAATGTAATGGATTGCAAGGGTTGGTTGGTTTTGTGTGTTGGGGTTTTTTTTCTGTTGGTTGGTTGCAAAAAGGCTGAATAAACAGGAGTTGCCTTGAGGTAGGCAAAGTCTTGCCATTTGAAGTCAAGCAAGCCTTGCTGTGGCTCAGCTGTAATTTGTTTCCAGTGCTCTGTAGCTCGTGTTAGTGACACTCCGTGAGGTTGGGGGAGGCCATTCAACTGGATTTAGTTTAGCTCTTTTAAAACAAATTGTAATCCCCCACCTCTTCGGGGGGAGGGAGAAGTTCCAGCAGATGCCTGCCGAGCCACCCGCCGGCCCAGTTAACGGGGAGTCTCGGCAGAGCTGCAGCCAGAGCTGCCTGAAGCCTTTACCAGAGCTGCTGCTTCTGGAATCCTGTGGTAGGTAATCAACATCAACTAGTAGTGTCTGAGTGCCAAAATAATTTGGTGCTATACCCTCTGTTAAATTTTGCTTGATTTAAGGATTTCTATTTTGATGTTTTTGAACACTTCTGCAAAACAAGTGTTTATTTTTAGATTAGTGGTGCTCTGGTGTAGGGACCCAGCATGTGCCACTAGTATTTCTGTTTACAGTGAACTTCTTGGGAAAGAAAGCCATTAAATGCTGCAAACTTCCCTCCACATCCCTCCCAATAAAGTTAATACAGTTGATTTTGGCAGCTACTGACAACAAAATGGGTTTTAGGGGAGTGTTGAGTTGCCATCCAGAATTTTTCTGTCCTGTTAAAAATTCGAAGTATTTGAAAAATGTTACAGCCCTGAAATCCTGAGGTTGTTTGCAGACAGGAGATTTCAAGAATAAGTATAAATTGATTCTTTTAATTTTTCTTCTGGCTTCAGAGCTGTTTGGTTATACACAAGCCATGCAGACAACCTTTTTCTCAGCAGTCAGGAGGTGTCTTTTTTTTTTTTTTTTCTTTTTTTTTTTTTTTTAGGAGAGGACGCTGAGATTTAAGCTTGGAATGTTGGAGCCATAGCTGTAGTGATTGGAGTGGGCGTAAGAATACAAAGGCTAATTAGCAAGGTCTACTTTAACAAATAACAGTAACACAGTTTTCTAAAGTGGAATAGTATCTGCTGCTGTGGTCACCTTCCCGTTCACAAGAAGCCATCCTCTGCTCCCTTGGCTTATAAATAAAGCAATCTACCTTTGACAAATAGATTTGATCAACATAACTAGCATCCTTTGTATCAGGCAGCATGTTATTAAGTCATTTGCTGTGTTGCAAGCACCTTTATGTAGGCATCAGATACTTTGGGTAACCTCTTAGGTAGTTAGAAATAGGGACTAAAATAAAAACGTAATAATGTTCCTATGTTCTGGCACGCTGGTACTTGAGATGATGCTCTTATTAGTTCTTTCACTTGCCTCTTTGAAATAGTATTTTCCCCTTAGTGTGGCTGGCTTGCTTCACAGCACCCTGTAGCAGCAGAGGTGGGGTTTGATATTCTGTAACCTTTGCACATCGACTGGTTTTTAATTATTAACACTTCCTGCATTGTACGGAGCATTTCCACGAGATGATTTCATTGCACGACCTTCTCCACCATTGCTCTTGCTTAGCTGGGATATGGAACCAAGTCTGAAAGCAGATACTTTGGCTGAAGCGATGGCATCTTTTGGCAGCTATGGATTGCCAGGTGTTCTGCATTATTGTCTTTTACCCTTAAAAAAATACCTTGTGTCACAACTATTAGCCGCTCAACAAAGGCTGGACCACACAAGGTCTGCCGGTCAGGGAAAGGGTAAAAAGATTGAAGGAAAAAAAAGAGCGGGGGAAGGGGGAATGAGTTGTCTGAAAGCAGCTGTTCTAGCTGCTCTCTGCTTTGTGTTCTGCAGTGTCTCCTGTATTTATTACTTTCAATATCGTGGGGGTTTTCGCAATTTACTTTGTGTTTGTGTTGAGCAGTCTAAGTTAGAAACAGGCCACATCCTGAGAGAGAGCGTGAGAGAGCACGGCTGAGGATCCTGTTCCCTTTCTCCCTCCCCCAAAACAGTTTTCTTTCTTGAAAAACTTTGTCCAAATAGCTGACCAAAAAGATGAAATATTACCAAGATTACGTCTTGGTATTGTCAGCAGGCATCCTGTCAATTGTCAGCACTGTGAACGTACTGCCTGCATGTGAATATCATCTTCACATTTGTGATTCTCATAGAAACTTTCCCCTGCCTTGTGCTAGCATCTAGCCATTTGTACTGAACTGCATAGTTGCTTTAGAAACTGCTATAGATTAAAAACTATAAATTAAAAACACATGGGTACCAGAGCATGTGTTTCAGCAGAGCAATGCTCAGAGCCGGAGGATCACGTTAATAGTTGGTAAATGCACTTTGAAAACCTAGTACCATAAGAAGATTTTTTTTTTTTTAATCATTCTGGGTTGTGTTTTTTTTCCTAGGATGTTTGCAAAAGTGTATCCCTGAGGCAGAGTAATGCATTCTTGTCATGAAAAATGTGCAGTGGCTAAAATAACTGTTGCAAACTTGGAAGATCATGAATATGGCATAACTGAATGCAAAATGCTAGTTGCTTGCAAGATTTGATATATTGGTGATTTTCCTTGTTAGATGGTTGTAGAAGTACTGTATTTTGTGACTGAAATTATTATTGCAATTTTTTTCCAGGCGACTGGCTGGCAATGACCTTTCTTTTATCCATCCAAAGGCCTTGTCTGGGTTGAAAGAACTCAAAGTTCTGTAAGTAATCGGGTTTTAGAGCTTCGTAGCTAGCTGTATGCTTGCTTAGTGCACAGCCAACCTCTTTACTGGTAGGCTGGAGGAAAATTTTTCTTGGCTCCCCCCGCCAAATTACAGCACTACTTTTTTGTTGTTGTTGTTGTTACAAAGCCTGCTGTAAGTGGTGATGATGAGCAGTGGTGAACTTGACTAAACTGTAGTTATTGTGTTTAATTAGAACAGTTACTTGCTTCTGAAGTATATTTTGTAGCAGAAGAATCCTAAAAGGTGTATGTAAAGCTTTTTCTCCTCCACCCCCTCATCTTACTATGACTTACACTTACAGGTGCCCAGACATTAACAGGTAGTACTAGTATTTACAGAGATTTAAAACACTGTTTGACCTTTAAACCATCCCATACCACTGATAAGAAATAAGTCCTATCATTTGATGCTTCTGTAGGTGAAAATGACTATTAGGAAAAAAAAAAAAAAAAAAAAAAGATTAGAATTGTGTGCCCTGTTTCCCATATCTTGTTTTCCTTTCTGAGATAAGGATATTAATTTCAACTGTTTTTCCATAGCTAAGGATAAAAAGAGCTTTCTGTTGTTGGGGATTTTGAAAACCTTTCTCCAGAAATGGTAGCATTTATGCTGATGTAAATATTTTCAGTTGCTAGTAGGGTAACAGATAGTTAATTAAACAGATAGTTAAAAAAAAAAGTGTAAAAGGACCCAGAAGTTGTAACAGAAGAAGCACAAAGAGACAGCATAAGTGGGGTATGGATGAGGAAACTGCCCATCTGCAATATTACTTATGATGATTTGTAAATTGAATGCAGAATGTCAAGGCTCTTGAAGGTACATCCGTCAGGATGCTCGGCACTAGAAATGCCCGAAATTCTAGCAGCTCTTGAAAAATTTGGGACTTGGATATTAATTGTTAACTTGTCCATTTGCATTTTACACCAGTATGCCCCAAAATCTAGTAAGATTTATAATGTGCGAGATCTCAGTCATTTACATTCTCTTTATAAAAAAAGAGTTCATCATGCAGTAATATGTTGTCCCATAAGAGAAGTTCTTAAAAGACAAAACCCCAGCCTAACGTAATTCAGCTTGGCTCTAGTTTCATTCTGTGTCTTTTTAATGTTGTGCCCAGAGGTGCTTTGTTGTGAACACACTTTGTAAATTAATTGTTAATGCACTGTGTATTGATGCGGCTTGAAGAAAAATTAGAGGTTTGTGTATTTTGTAGCATGTATAGGGTGATTTCACAAGAAAATAATAAAATATCATTCATTGTAGCAAATTTGTACTAGTGTTAAGTTGTTCAACCTCTTCAGTGAGTTCCCAGGGGAATTTCAGTGTGTTATGTCAGAGGCTTGTTCTCTGCAAATTAATGCTGTTAATTAATGAGTTGTAAATAAAACTGAAATAGGCCATTTTTTTGTTTCATCGTTGCCTTTGGGTATCTGGTCTGGATAATTCTGCGTGCTTTTGAGTATGCTAGAAGTCTGTGAAACCTTAACAGGACCATGGGCTCTTCTGTCACCTTTACTGTTGATAAAGATTATTGTCAAATTCTGCTTTACTGACACAGTGGCTTTTTGCAGAACACTACAGAACAACCAGCTGAAGACTGTACCGAATGAGGCCATCAGAGGATTAAGTGGTTTACAGTCCCTGTAAGTTTTTTTTACTTTGCTTTTGTTCTTGTATTCTTCTCCAGGTTCCACTTTCAGACCCTTTGTACCCGTTTGCTTCATTCTGTAGAGTTTTGAAGTGTAACCATGTATGTGTAATGCCATACCTGGACTTTCTGATACTGCACTTTCAACTGGAGCAAACTTACCCAACTGAAGTCCATGAAGAATTTTATTAGTCACCTTTGGTGGGGTGACCCAAATCCAAACTCTTTCAAAACCCAAACGCAAAGGTACAAGATTGCTGTATAAATGCACTGGCGGTGGAGTTAAACATTTATCATCCTTCTTGCATGTCCTGAGGTGTTTAAGCAATTTTAAAATGTTGTGCAAAAGTGAATCGTGCCCAAGTCTTTTGTATCTGGACGGGGAAAAGGGGTTTCTGGGAAGGAGTATTGCTTGAGACACGCATAGTATTGGTTTTATGGGAAGGTGTTGAAATCAGACAGACAGTTATGAATACCTCAGCCATTATTGCTAGTTGCTCATAAGATATTTCATATGTGCTTATACTATCTTATGGCTTATTATGTTTTATAAAGCATCTTAATCAGACCTTAATAGTTAGTTACAGCTGTCTAGGTGGTAGATGCTTATCACTGTGATGAAGAGGCGGAGCGGGGAAGGGCTTCAAAATTTTTCCTCCTTTCTGCTTGCCTACAGAGAGAGAGGGCAGATTATCTGTTCTCTCGGTGCCAAAATTCAGGTTCCTGGCCTAAGATCCTGTTGCTTTCAGTGTTTCATCAGATTATGGAATAGTTTTGGGGGAAAAAAAAAAGTTTTGCAAAATAACTTCACAAACTGTTGCACAGCTTTTGTAAAGGTGCTTTCTGCCTTCTCTGAAGTTGGATGTTGGCCGCCTCTTCTCATAGTTGCTCAGGTATTCCCGCCTTTTCCATCTAAAGAAAGCAGGGTAAGCAGAGCACGCGGCAGGCTAGGATTGGCCGCAGGTTATCCCGGGAGCCTGCGCAGTGCAGGGACGTGCCACCCCCCAGCGCAGCCGCGGCCCCACTTCTGCTGGGCTGCTTACCAGCCAGGACCTCCCACACGTCACGGCTCGCAGCAGGAGAGAGTGGTGAGGTTGGATGCCACCAGCTGGCATGGACTTGTCCAGGTTTTTCGATTCAAGAGTAGGATAGATACAGGTTTCCATTTGCAGCCACATTCAAATTTAATGTCCACGTTTCCCTCTTGCTGTAGTGCGTTGTGTAGCAGAGGGAGTAGCTTGGTCTTGAGGGCTGCGGTCTGCTTAGTGCAAATACTAGTGCATTGTAATAAAAATCCTTCAAATTACTTGATGTGAAATAACCCTTTTGTAATTATTTAAAAAAACAAAACTCCTTCCTGGCTTCCAGCACTTCTGTGATGCCAAAAAAAAAGAAAAACAAGCTACTTTAAAATATACTTTTGTTGTCTACAAATCATCCATTTCGTTTTCAATGAACTTGCCTTTTCTCTACTTATGTACAGTAATGTTTGTTCCCTAATTAAAGTTTAAAACAGTAAATCTCCAGTTGCTGGTTTGCTGATAATTTTATGTGCGGAAGGGACAAAAATAAGGGAAAAATAATGAGTATATAAATTAAACCAGCACCACTCTCTTTTACGTTCTTTTTTTTGTTTTTTAATGATTGGAAAGAAGGTGATGTTAGAGCCATTTAAAAAAAAAAAGCAGACAGTTGTTGGAAAAATTAACGGAATGATTGTGTAATACTGTATAATGTAACCAGTATAAGCACTTGACAGAACATTATTGTAATTTAAATATAATGGTAACAATTTAAAGCTTGGTGAGGTTTCCCTTTCTGGGAGCTTCATTTTTCATAGGCAAATGATAAACTGTATCAACTCTGAGGAAAACGAAATTGAGATTTCAGAATAGGTGTTATAAATACGGTGGGTAAATCAAACTGGAAGTCATCAGTGTCGGAAGCTCTGGAAGATTTTTTTTTTTTCCTCCTCCCACTGCTGTGGATCAGGCTTTGCGTTTTGCCTCTCTCTGTTCCTGAGAAGGATATCTGTCTGTATTGCAAGATCCCCATAACTTGTTCAAATTGGCAGCAATTTGAGAATAAATTGGTGTTTTGAGACAAGTATAATGAGAAAGGTAAAGCTTTTTTCCCATGCAATTTGTTTGAATTCCCATGCAATTTTCACCAGAATGCACTTCTGTCATTTTAAGAAAATTCAGGAAAACTCTCAGTTTATTGCCTCGCTCATAAACTTACAGTGTAATTATGCATATCCCCTGCTAATGTCAGGAGCGCCTTCTGGCAAAGGAAAGTCAGGCTGGTCCTCTGAATTTTGTGTGTGAGCATGGTAACCTAAGTGTCAGCATGCTGCTTTATTAATTTCAAAAGAAGGAGAGAAAAAAAAAAAAAAAGAGGAGGAAACAGTGAGTTAGTTATTTTCCTCCAAAGGAATTTGTGTCAAAAATGAATTTCAAGCTACTGAGCTCCTGTGACCTTCTTCTAAACCCAACAACTCTGCAGAATATATGTTAGAAAACCTGCTTCTACCTTTTCAATAGATAATCTCCTTCCAAAACCTGCAAGTTTAAACATCACTTAACAAACTCTGTCTTGGCAGTTTCCCAGTTTGCTCTGAAGCATCTTTAGGGGGATTTTTTTTTTTTCTTGGTGAAGGCACAAATTACTTGCTCATAGAACTTCATAGTATATTGATAATCATTTGGTTTGCAGCCCCTGTAGAACTCTGCAGTTTCTCTCTTAATGTGCTCCAATTCCTAGCTGCGTAGGAAGACGGTTGCCACACTGTATGTATTAACAAGCCCCGTAAACATAGCTGGGTGGAAATTAAGAAGATGGTTACAGGAGCTTCATGATCTGTGATGTTTATATGATAGCTGGCGAGTAGCCACTCTGGTTCAGAATACTAAATGATAGCTCTTTATTTTTCTGTTTACATGGGATATTTTCCCAGCTTTGGCCTCCGAAGGAGAGTTGGAATAGAGGTGGTTTTTTTTATTGAGGTGAAATCTAGCAAAATGAGTTTTACGGAGTGGAAGCTCACTGTCTAGCACCCCAGAAAAATTTATCTGATGGGATGTATTCTCACGTTGTGAGGCACCGTGATACCTGGGGCTGTGGGACTGCATGACTGAGGCAGAAGGCACTGGTTGCCTGGCTTGTGCCCCTGGCTTTGGGTAGCAGCAAAACCTGACAAATAAGGAGCTTCGCAACTATAAACAGTAGTCTTTGATGCATTTCAATTCCTGCAGAGCATCGAAGGTGAGGTTTTGCTATCGCAAGGTAACGAAGTGGCGTACTTTGTACTTTAGATTTGGAAGTGGTGTCGGTGAAGTTTATTGGCGACCCAAGGGTCACAGGGAGAGCCGGAGGTAGGGAAGCGGTGTGCTGCTCCAGCAGCCTGGGCAGAGCCTGAAAGGACCAGGAAGCCTTTTCAGAGGGTCACGGCTTTAAGTGCCTTAGCGTATTTGACTGGTGGTGACTGACTTCGTTAACGCTGCTTGTTCTTTCTGAGCTTTGACCCAGAATGCGGGGATTTGTAAAATGGTTCTGTAAACTACAGTAACTTCTAGGGTTGCTCTAATTCACCCAGAAACCCAGCTATGAATTCTGAGTCGTAGCACAGAATATTCTAGCGCAGTCCTCAGTGTGTGACTAATACTAGAACTATGTTACTTAAAGACTTCTACATGCTTTGGAAAGGAGTGTTGTATTCCATTTAAATTCAAAAAAAAACCCTAATTGCCACTAATTTTAGCAAGCATTTGCCATCAAATCCAGGAGTCGTTTTTGAAAGCTTGTCAATAGCTGCTATCGGAGCTATTGAAGATGATTTATGCTAATTGTATTCAGGAATCACCGAGTTACTGTCCCTGCACATGTGCGCACATGCCCGCACACAGACAATATGAAGGCATTCTGCAGCAGCAGTTCAAAGCGCTGCAGCTACGCTGTTATGCCAGATTCCCAAACTGCGGGTATTGGGATGCTGCCAGTGTGGTACTCAACAGCGATAGCTCCAGCCTTTCTCTTCGTGTGGGTGTTCACCTGAGCTGCAGGGTAAGTGTCTTCATGCATGTGGTCAGCAGTCATTTTCTGCGGTGCCCGGTAGCAGTTCTGGCTCCCGAGCCTGGTCTGCTTGCCGCCGCTGCGGCATCATAACCAGTTTTGCAGTCTGCCTTCCTATCTCAGAAGGCTGGAGCAGGCTGGAGGCAGGATGAGGCAGGAGACACGAACATGCTAAACTGGGATGTGATTATATTTTCTGGGAGAGGCAATTGGCTTGGCCCAGGCAGGAAAGACTGTGGTCCTGCTGTGGGATCGAAAGAAGCGAGAGCAAGACCTTGCTTTGCAGGGTAAAGATGTACAGTAGAAGGGTGGGGACAGAGGATGGAGGTTATTGCAGTCAGTCAGGACATTTAAAATATGTGCTGTAGCACATATGTGCTACAGCCTTGCATTTCTAGCTTTTCCTAATTTCAGGAAGGATTTCTTACACTGATCAAGTTACATGTGTTTTTATTAACAAAAAACCCAAACCCAAATCTAATTTAGAAACACTCTGCTAGTACCGTAATGAAACTGCACGGCTCTAGGCGGTAATTAACTTTGGTGACAATTTTAGTAGCATAAACCATAAGTACGTTGAAAGGTGTCAGAAGGGAAGATCCCTGAATTTGAAGAGGACTGTGCAAACGCTGTCTTGTATCAGAAAAATACACAGTCCTTTTCCAATTCTGCTAATTTTTTAAGAGTGTTTTGTGACTTTTTTTGTGATTCTGGATTATAGAGTTTTGAAAGACAGGGGTATCTGGGAGGATGGTCTTGTCAGGGAGATGTGGCAGATGTTAATTAACAGCAGTGGCTAAATGAAGTTAAGAAGTGTTATATGGTCTTGCATGTAGTGTGCAGCTTTAACAGTGGCAGGTGGTTTTTCAACTAACCCAACTTTTAATGGGTTGTCTTCAGAGGATTTTTTAGTTCTGTGCTTTGCTGTTATTAAAAGGTTAAAGCGGACCAGCCCTCAAGTGAGTCTGCCTTAAGCTACAGGATTAAACTATTGGCACCAGAATGGGAAAGGAAGAAGTTCACACACATTTTCTTTTCACCTGCAGAACCAAGGCAAACTTAAATATGCTGAATATGCTGTTCTCCCTTGCATTTTTTATTTTCAAGTAAAGTATGTATAAGAGCTCTCCTAAGCATAATTGATTGTGCTGAAAAATCTTTAAATATGCAGCACTTTAAGTATACTGCTTCATGAACTTTATGAACTTGCTGAATGACAAGAGCCTCATTTTTCTGCGCCATGTTCACTTTTAGAAGCTGTTCTGGTTTCTTGAAAGTGAGGTAGGGGCATTTCTTGTGAGCATCAGGAATCTCTGGGATTTTTGTAGCTCCCTCTCCCCACGCACTCTCCAGTTGTCTGGGCTTGCTTCAGGAATTGCTAATGTTTAAATAAAAATCAGGAAATTATTTAGGAACAGAATAATCAGTGCAAGTTACACAGCAGGTTGGTAAAGATCAGCTGAATCCTCTATGAGTAATTTGCAGCAAACTTTGTATGATCTCTGACTGGTACCATGTTAAACATTTAAATTGGAGAAATAAATGGGCTGGCACGTCAGTACCGGTGGCTGCAGTAGCTCTGGCATGTATCATTTGTGTCTGAGAGCTGCTGTAAATTTGTCTTTGAATAAAGCAAATCCTTGTATTGATGTTCTCAACACCTAACGTACAGAGAGCTGCCGCTTGATAAAGCGAGCAAACGTGCCGAGTATTTTAAAGTACCTCTGTTAACACCGTGGGTTTATTGCCTCGCATTGTAGCAGAATTTCCTAGGTACCAGGCTTATCAGTACTCAACTTCAAAACCTAAAAATCTACTCCACTGTTATTTGAGTGATTTCTTTGTGGTTTTTGAAGGAGCACTTAAAAAGAGCAAAGTTGTTTAACGATTGCCATTGAGCCGAAGTGGTTTAACATGAGTTGGGAGTGATTTTCTTTTCATGAACGCCAATGTTAAACTCCTGCTACTAAGTACAAGGCTGTTAAAATTTCCTAGTGGCTGAAGCCTGGAAGGCTGCGCGTGGTCGCAGGTGAGAGCTAGTGAGGCTGGCATAGGAGCTGAGAACAAATCTGCGACGGTCTCCTCTTCCCAGGCACAGAGCATTAACACAGTGTGTGGCAGTACGTTCATTACGAATATTATTACGAAGGTGACGTTTACGAGATGTATCTTGCATCCACAACACCCAGGTGTGTTTTGCGGCGAGGTGCATGGCTGGCTCCTTGGGGAGCCTCTACAGCGATGGTGGCTTGTCCCAGGAGAGCCTGGAGGGACGGCAGGATGAGAGCAAAAGACCTTTTTTTGGTTCTCCCCTTACAAGCTTAGTGCCCGGCTCTGCCCCTTGCCTTCCTGAGCCCTCTGGGCCAGCGGGGGTCACACAGAGCTGCAGATCTGGCAGCCTGGCTGCACAGTGACCCTGCCTGTGTGGCCCTTCGGGAGGATGGGGAAAGAATAAACCAGATATTCCTCCGGTGCTGCCCAGGGCAGCTGGAGGAGATGTGTCAGTGTGGTCCCGGAGGCCTCCCCGGTGCTACCTGCTGGGGACACAGGCTGTAGGGCACCTGTCCTCAGCCGTGCTGCTGGGCAGCCCAAAAGGGGCCACCACTATCCTTTCCTGGGTGGTCACCTGGCCGTTGAGCCTTGCTAACCCCATAAGTGGGCACTGTACCCCGTACCGGCGCTGCCGTGCCCGCTCCATTGGCGAGCAGGGCTGCTGCTGCGCTTTGGTGCGGTGCAGGAGGGGCTTGGCTGCCTCCGGGGAGGTCCTGGGGAAACATAGGAGATGCGCTGACACTTCTCTTAAGCTCCCAGTGCTCCAGAAATGAATAAACGTAGCAATGTGTTTTCCTGACTCTCCCTGCCCATCCCCAGTGCAATGCATTTCAAGAGCCAGGTCTGTGCAGTGCCAGCTGTCTGCTCTCCGTACACCAGCCTACGCATGGCAGGCACAGCCCAGGATTTGTAGCGAAAAGCTTTATGAAAACTTGAAATGTGCTGGAGTCAGAATGATATTTTTGTGTGCATTTCTATTGCCATATAAATAAATATTAAAAATCAACAATACATGCATGTGTTTAGACTTTGGAACTTTTATTCACTCGGATTGAGGTAGGAGTTCATATTGGTTTTACAATTTCCTTTGAGCAGAGTCGATTGTCTGAAGACCTTTAAGTTGCTGTGTTCTTTACTTGTTTTAACGATGTCAAATACTGATACAAGGGCTGTTGGATGTATAGGTTTCTGTCATCCTCATGCTCTTTCTTCTTGTGGAGCTGGAGTTCATGTGAGGAGGGAACCTGACAGGTACTAAAAGTGAAGATGACAGCTCTGCAAGTGAACTGTAATTTATAGACTAAATTGTAAAGGTCTCTCACAAGCCAATGCCTATAGGGAAGCTGGAATTGGAGTAGCTTCTGAAGGATTAAGGAATTTAAGTACGCGCTGCAAGCTCTAAAGAGCAGAGTCTTATCTTTAACACTTTAATGGAAAAGGACGGTCTTTGTAAAAGTTCGGTCCAAGTGAAGAGTATTGCTTATACTTTGCTAGTTATTTGAGCTAGTGAATACTCCCTTATCCTATCTCAAAGACAAGGTGTGGTCCTGAGGTATAATAATTCGTGGAAGTAGTTAAATATTTTAGGTTTGCATTTCAGTTGTTTCACAAAGTACTCTGTGTGCTTCACACTAAACAGAAGCATTTCAGCTGTGATAACCTGTGACTGTTTGGAAGAGGTAAGAAAAAGTAACTGTGGCACAGCAGGCTTGCACCAAGAGGTGTAGAGGGACACAGGAAAATGTGGATGAGATGGAACTGGCCAAATGAGTTCGAAATAAGTCTTGAGGTATGACAACTAATAACAGAAATCCAGCACCAATAAATATTTTTGTGCAATCATAGTAACAATTACTTTGGTTCTGTTGATGCTGTGCTTGTTGCTATAGCATTTGTAAATCACAGGTTTTCCCTTTAAAACTATAAATGCAGGTCAATGAAAACTCTGGGCAAACCGTCTATTTTCAGCTTTTTTATTGATATATTCGTTGGCCTCTGGGGAAATCTTGGGCTGGCACAGAGATCTTCAGCCGCAGAGATCAGGAAGTCGCTATGTAAACACAGAATGGGAGACACACAAGTAATCACAGCATGATGTCCTCTCTGCTGGACTTCAGCTTTATGATTTGGCATTGGAAATTACTTTCAGCTCTATTCAGACATAGCCTTTCTTAAGATGATGCCAAAAGTTTGCAAAGAAGTGACGAGAGCCAGAAAAGCACCCTCTTTCGCCCTCCGAGCTCAGTGACAGTTGGTGGGTGGTGTTCTCCTTCCCCTGCCTCAGTTTTGCTGCCGTGGGCAGGAGATGATGAACACAACAAGGCTGGACGGCTGCGGAGAGCCATCGCTTCAACATGCGGAGTTACTTGGGTACTCAATCCGCCTGCGCCGGGGGATGGAGGTCTTGGCAAAGCAAGCTGGGGATGGAGGGTCCATCACCTTCTCCGTGACCTTCTTTGTTCTCCCTGGCTGGGAGTTTGACTCCCTCATTGCATGCATCCATTCTTCCCCTGGTCATGGTCGACTTTAAGGGTGGGAGAGGAGGAGCAGGGCGTGAGGCTTCACTGTGGTTTTGCTTCACGGAGTCGGCCAGAGAGAATGGGATTGAGCAAGGAGCTCAGTGAAAGTACAAACATAGGTATAGGCAAGTAGTCACAAGGACTGAGGCCTGCCTCTGGAGTATGCTGCTGCTTGCTTTTACCAAAAACCCCCCACCACTACCACCTCCCCCCGCCAAAAAGACAAAAAAAATAAAAATGGGGGGAGCAGGGAGAAATGAGTTGCAGAAAACTCGGATATGTTTATTCCACTAGAAAACAATTCTTTTGATCTTCTGGGAGGTGTGTGAATTTAGGAGAGAGAAGAAAGACAGGTAATTTCTAGTTTTGTTTTGGGTTTTTTTTTTTTTCTGAAGCAGAGCTGCAGGCTTTTTTCCTCGCCGCCGCACACCCCTCCCCCTTTTTTTTTTCCCCCTCTATTATCAGGTGTTTAATTTCTCTGAATTGTTCCAGTCTCAGTGCAGCCTAAAAGTGTTCAAACAGAATGGTGTACACACCTGTCAGACCATGGGGCAAATGATAAGGGGATGCCTGTATGTGAGCCATAGGAATTAGGTCTTTGATGTATAGATTTGCAGCTCATGGCATTCACTCATCTTATGAGAGAGCCTCTGACTGCAGATAGTTTTGTAACTTTTCACTTGTATTGGTGTATTTGCTGCCTAATGTGATGGATTTCTTCACTTTTTATTACATGGAAATTCGGCTGCTGACTTTTTTTCCTAATAATTTGAAATACGTAAACCATGTAAATCACAACAAAACACTTTGATGGAGGTAGATTAAGTGCATTAATTATTGATCAAGCCTGTTTTTTCCCTTTAAATTCAGAATGTCTTCCAAGTATTGGGGTCCAGAAGCACTTCCATGACCGATGAAGCTGTTTGACTGTTCCCCGGGACAAAGGCAGCACAGTCACTTGGTCGGCTCTGCCAGCCCAGGGAGGGATGGGGCGAATGGCCAGAGGCAATGACTTCTTAAAGTAACCCAGCTAGACTTTCAAGAGCATGTCTGATCATGGCTTTAGAAGCACAGTGAATGCTTAATGTAACTCAAAACCTGTGCTGATTAGTATCGTAATGAGCATCGATGCTGATGGAGGAGGGTGTATGTATTTTGGCTGCCTGGACAGCAGCATACGTACCGTGGCTGGTAGACCAGGCATTTCAAAGCGGTTATGCAAGGTGTTTTCTTCCATGTTTGCAGCCAAGTCACCGTGGTTCAGTTGTGCACTGAGCTAGAGAAGACAGCCTCTAGGTCGGAGGATGGTCAAACACTGCCTGTTGCTCTTAGCCCTGTGCTGGCTTGCATCAGTTAAAATCCATTTTTTTTCCATCTCATTGGCTATCACTGCTGACCTGCCCTCTCATCCCCGTGTGAAGAACAGCACATTGTTACTGTTTTGTGTAATCCTGGTCATCCTTTGCTGCTGCCCATTCCTGGGGCTTCCATTTTGTCCCTAACACATCTGGTTACGTGGTGCAGTGTTGACAGACCTGAACTGGTCCCCGTGTCTGTCTTTTGCCTGCCCTGGTGGCCAGCGATGCTGGTCAAATAACTGCGCTGCTAGTGGAGGAAGATGAAAAAAACAAATCGGTTCAGAGCGTATTGCATGAAGAAAAAGCATGTGTCATTTTGCCTGAGAGTTTCTGTTGTGGCTGCCAAAGCCATCAGAGAAGGAGTTGCAGTATCAGGTTTGTCAGCTGTCGTGGATCAGGATTCTGGGCGAGACTCTGACAGTAACACCTGCACCTCCTGTTGTGAGGGCTTCACATCTGGAGCCGGAGCTGAGGGTGTGCATTTTAGCCTCTTAGGTTTCCAGGTGTGGAGTGGGGTTTTTTTGGTTGTGTGGGGTTTTTTTGTTTTTTTTATTGCTTTGAAACATGAAGTGGTGAAACCCCACAGTGTAGGTGAGCCAGTGACTGTAGCAGAACTAATTGTTGCACATGGTTTGACTTCCCATATGAAAGACAGTATAATCGCTTTCCACGTGTGTTACTACCACTAATGTTTGCGATAGGAGGTCATTCAGTGGAAAAGTGTGATGGCAAATCCAGTCACGTACAGTAGTCAGCAATGCTAACATGTCATTTTGCGTTTTGTTGTGGAGTGTGTAAGAAAGGATCAGGTACAAGAGTGAAAGAAATTTCTCGGTTGCTGATACAATTTTATTTGTCAGGATAATTCATAATTCTGACTTTGTTCAAGAACTGCTTTTAATAATCTTGTTCTCCAAAGTAGTCACCTAGGGTGTATAGCAGTACCACGTAGCACGTAACAGTATATGTGCTCTGTGTGTGTGTGTGTGTGTGTGTATATATATATACACATAAGGTAGCTGTAGGGATGGTCAGTTCAAATGCCTCTGCAATCTTGCATACACCATCAAACTGCCAATTTAAAGACTTGTTCCACTGTTAGCAGCTGGGGGTTGGCTGGGGCAATGTCTGTAGACTTATCAATTCCGTTTAAGTTGATTATAAGCATATGAATTTGTTAAAATATTTTATTAAAAATGTCTGACCAGAATTTTTTTACGAAGCTTTCTTGTATGGGCTCTTCCTTGAAAAAGTGCTCATACAACATTGAGTAAACATGCAGCCTTTCCAAAATTAAATTATATCAGTAAAGCATATTTAAGCTTTAAAAAAATACTCAGGAGTAAGAGGACTTCAGTTGATACTTTTACTTACCTGTAATTTGTGAGTTGACTGTTTAATTCTTTCTGTTTTAATATAGGCGTTTAGATGCTAACCATATTACCGCCATACCAGAAGACAGTTTTGAGGGTCTGGTGCAGTTGCGTCACCTTTGGTTGGATGACAACAGTCTGACAGAAGTTCCCATCTACCCGCTCAGCAACCTCCCCTCTCTGCAGGCGTTGACGCTGGCGCTCAACAAAATAACGCACATTCCTGACTATGCATTTACAAACCTTTCAAGTCTTGTTGTTCTGTGAGTACTCATCACTGCGTTTCGTAGGTCGCTGATTCTCTCCTTGGTTACCGTTGTGGTTAATTTGGGATGGCTTTGCAAATGGCACGTTGCTGTGTTTTGGCTCAGTTGTCTGGTGAGAGCCTACACTGCCGACATGAGATGATACCGTGTACACTGGGCAACCCGCTGAAGGATTGCTAAAGACTCACTCCTAAATGGAAAGTTAAACAGGCTGTGGGTAGTGATATTGGCATATATTTTCCTGACATCTTGTTTTAGTGATGAATATATCAAACCAATCGTTGTCAGAGAAAGCTTTCAGAGATATTAAAAGAAGAAAATATTATCTGTTACAGACCTGTTCTTGTGTAGTCGTAAATATCTCCATGCTTGAATATGAAGAACTAGTTTGATTTATATGTTTAAGTCATATCTTTATCACACTTCTGGACAGCGAGTAAAGGTTTAAAATAGTTTGTCTTGACTGCAGGCAGTCTGTGCTGTTCCCATGCGAGGATGAAATATTTCTGTCTGGAAGTGAAAGACATTCTTCTGCAAAATTCACCCCATGCAATGTTTTTTCTAAACCATTTAACTGTCTTGATTTCATAGAAATATCTGCTACTTAGTTAACTTATATGAAGTCATTCACTTGTTTTCGTACTTCTTTTGCTTTTTAGACATCTTCATAATAATAAAATAAAAACTATAGGAAAACACTGTTTTGATGGATTAGACAACCTTGAAACTTTGTAAGTATGCTTCTTGAAGTAGTTCGTTGTTCGGTGTTTGTGTCATTCCCAGTTTAATTAAGGTTACCTGACTGGTATGGTAAAGGTTTTGCAAATAATGCACGTGTGCACCACACAATACATACTACCAACACTTAGGTCCATCTCAGGTTTTGGAACTGAAGGCTAGTACCAGTGCAGTGCTCCACCAAAACTAATGAATGATGTTGAGAAGCAGGTAGGTAATAGCCTGGGTGAAATGTCAGGCTGGATGAAGTGGCTCTGATGTTCCTAGCCCTGGTGTAGCTGGTGTGTCTTCACATAGCACTCCACTCAGTCAGGTGGATGTATCAGAAGTGTTTGAGTGGTCCTGTGAGTGATAAGGGTCCAATACTTGTTTCTCAGATTTACTGTAGGATTCAGCATATGCTAAGATAGACAGCTAAAACTGCAGTGTGACAGTCGGAGGTTTCTCCAAGGGTCCCAGTGGGCTGTTTCTTCGCTGTTCCTCCATTCCTGGATGTGCTCCAGTGCCTGCCAAGGAGAATGTCGCTCATGTGTCCCCACACCTCCTGACCCCGTTCTCTGCAAGCTGGTAGAAAACAGCCCAGCTCCTTGTTCCCAGCCTCTCATACAAGAGATTCACCTGACCTTACTCCAAATACTGACACATACTAAGATGATGAACTGGTTGATCTGAAACCAGTGGAAGGTGTCCCTGCCCATGGCAGGGGGCTTTGAACAGAATGATTTTTAAGGTCCCTTCCAACCCAAACCACTCCATGACTCTGTGAAACGGTGAGCCTTATGTTCCTTTGGACAGAAAACAGGGGATGGGGGTGAGAAGCTTCACCTTCCCCTCTCCCCATGTCTGTGGTCCCCGCTGACAACTTGAACTCTTTGCAGAACTGGGTGTCCGTGGTGGCTGCATTGCGGCTCCATGGTGCTCCTCAACATCCAGAGTGCCTCCTTGGAGAGGAATGGCTTCCAGCCGCTTGGGTTATGTTCCCCATTTCCCTTCGGCTCACTCAGTGCATGTCTAATAGGTGGTATCTCCTTCAGTGGCACACTTTGTTACACTTAGGAGAATGCTAAATAAATAATGCAAATGAAGGAAGGCAGGGGCAAGTCAGTGACAGCCTCTGTTAACACGAGGATGAGTCCAGGAATGCTGCTTACTCTGACTACCTTGTCATTCTCTTAGAACCTCAATTAAGTAATAACGAGTTGCTATGTAAATACACACAGCTGATGTAAGACTCTCAAAATGTTTTTGCTGCTCATAAGGAGTCCCTTTTGCAGAAAAAAGACTGTGGCCGGTCCTGGCATTACGGCTAGAATGGTGACAGGTTAACCAAGATTTCAGCAGATCCCCCATCACCGATGTGGATTGAATCAGTGTGATATTTCCCTCTGCTTCTTTCTGTTCAGTATTTTTAACCGGTTTTGCTATAAGGTCTGCTATTACTTAGTGATTTCATAAAACCTGAAAGAAATGTTTTCTTTGTAAGCTCATAAAGAGTAGTCATTTGTGTCTACTTTTTTTTTTTTTTTTTAAAAAAAAAAAAGCTTTGAAATCTTAGTTCATTTCCATGTAAATTCTGTTGAAGAAAGATCTATGAGGTGTTGAAAAATACTGAACTTTGCTGTAAGGAAATGCCATTTAACTTAATATGAATAATCTGCATAATATTTAATATCTTACCTAAGCTATTAGCTGGTTATAAAGCATGTAGAACATCAGAAGACTGAATCTAAGTTAAAAGTTATTCTATGGTCTAGTTAAAGAAGTTCTGAGAACTTTTTACTATCATGGAATTGTCTTAAACAAAAACTATTTTGACAATTGCTGAACACTACTAAGAATTTTATAATTTTCCTGCTTTATTTCTTCCAGGGATTTGAATTATAATAACATGGTGGAGTTCCCTGAAGCCATAAAAGCACTCCCAAGTCTAAAGGAGTTGTGAGTATTCCTTATTCTCCCTTTTTAGCAGTTCTCTTTTTCCTTTCCATAAATAAAAAGAGAAGAAATTCCTGAGTTTAAGAATGCTTGTCTCATTATGCAGCAACTTAAATCAGATTAAGTTATGCTAAGTGAGGCTATAATTAAAGGAAAATATAATAATCAGCTAGAGAGGGAACCTATTGAAAATTATTTTGGAGTTATATAAGCACGCAATTTATTCAGGAGAATCATTAGCATAGATCTTAATCACGAGATTGTTTTGGCCTCCAGTAGCAGAATTAAGTATTCACTGATCACACATGTTTTCCTTGTCCCCTCCTTAAGAGAGGATGAAGAGGAGAAGAAAGCACAGGATCATGTTTTGGACAGAATAGCTTCCTTCTAATGAAGTATTTTCGGTTTAGTTGATGTGCAGTAGACAGATTGTACCTTCAAAGTTATTCCTACAGTTTGACTTACTCCTATTTAACTACAATCCTGGTTTTGGCAGGATTGGGAATTGAGTAGGTGTGAAGAAAATGTCTATTGGTTGAATCTACTGCCAGTACGTTTTTGAATGTTGGTTTTCTTCTTTGCTAATATCTTTAGGGGATTTCACAGTAACTACATTTCCATAATTCCTGATGGTGCATTTGCAGGAAACCCCCTTCTAAGAACGATGTAAGTAATTTTCATGCATCTATTTTTAGCTTTTAGCAGACAGTGACTGTAAAAACGACGACTGAAACATGTTTTTCATTCTGCAGACATTTGTATGATAATCCTTTGTCTTTTGTGGGGAACTCAGCATTTCAGAATCTGTCAGATCTGCATTCCCTGTAAGTATCCTCTCAACTATTTAGTACAACAAATGGATGTGAAATGTTGTGGCAAAGAACTCGGAGTATTTTGTGACTGACTTTTACCTTACAGTTTTCTTGTAGTAAGCTTTAAGAAACATTGGTTTGTGTTGGGAATATCTAGTTCCTTAAGAAGCTCTAGCAACTTCTTTTTTTTTTTTAAATCTTCATTACCTTGCATAAGACACATAACCTCAGGCCAAATGCTCAGGTTCTTACTTAAACTGCAATATGTCCTCGGTGGTTTTTGAACAGGGATGTACATTGTGAGAATGTTTTGCAGGTTGGTGCATGCATGCTCTCAAAAGTTATCAGATCTGGGGGTGACGAGTAAGGGAAACAGAGTGAGACTTCAAACTTTGAACTACAAACTACCTATGAGTTTATGCCCTTTTTATATGTGCATTGATAGGACTCTTTCCAGCTTGATGAATTCCAGTTGTTTGCTAATGGAGGGGTAATTTATTAAGCAAATTACTAGTATAAGAAGCAGTGAAAAAAATTCTCCTACACACTATTCAAGTGTAAAATTTCAACAAAAGCAGTAAGAACGTTAGCAAGTCTTCTTAGTGAAAATATCTATGATAGCAGGATTGGATGTCACAATTCATTTGTGTAATAGCTTACAGCTGATTTTCATGGGGATTTTTTTAGGGTCATTCGGGGTGCCAGCATGGTGCAGTGGTTTCCTAATTTGACGGGAACTGTTAATCTGGAGAGCTTGTAAGTATCTTATACAGAAGTAATTTCCACTAATTTTCTGGTTTTGCCTCTTGGGAAGTGATCGAAGCATGATTAGTGGATCCAGCAAGTGGATATATGCTCTCTTTCTGCCAATAAATGTAATTATGTAGCTCTACTTTCTGTGATACCTGGGTGCCTCTTACTTTTTTCTTTTAACAGGGTAGGCTGACAACAGACTATGATAAGGCTATTGATACTAAACTCACCCCTCACAGAACTCAAAACCAGAAAGGTTGGCCTTTTCCAAAAAGCCAAACCAAAACCAGTGTTGCTGGGTGAATCTATCATCCCGATAGCTGAGACACCATCCTTATTCTGCTCTTACATATGCTTGTTATGCCATGTACCATCAACAATGCAAACATTTATAGATGGTGGTTTTTTGTTGTTTTTTTTTTCCCTGCAGAACTCTAACTGGGACCAAGATAAACAGTATTCCTGTGAATTTATGCCAAGAGCAAAAGGTGCTACGAACTTTGTAAGTATACACATTATACTTCTATTTTCATCCGAATCAAAATGTTTCGAAAGCAATGTAAATCTACCTTCAAGCAACAGTATTGCTTGGAGTTTCTCATCCAAGTAGTTCTCTGGAAGTTGGAAATGTGATTCTGGTTTCTTGATTCTTCAAGACTCATGGCAGAGTTGATGTAATTATAATGCCTTATATTCCTGAAACAGGCCCCCCTTTATAGGGATATGCTGTATTTCTTTCATGTGTTATAAAAGACGTGAAAGGTGGTGCTGCAGAACGGTCTTTGCACCTTCAGATTCCCTCCGCCACCATTCATTCTTAACACAACAGTAGTCATCTATGTTCGGAGGTTGAGGAACAGTTCAGGTACAGTGCTTTGACTTTTTGTGTTTGGGAATGTAGAAGAGAGCATCAGGGTCCAAGAGAAATGGAGGTGAGGATTAGGAAGGGGTTAGTAATGCAAAGGCGAGATAGGAAAACCAGTAAGGATATGTTAAAATAAATGCAGGAAAGCCCTAAGCAGGTAAATGAAACCATTGGGAGGGGAGAAGCAAAGCCCTGTTTACAAAGGGTACACGCAGGAAGATTTTACAGAAGAAAAACTGGGAAAAAAGAATGGTGAGGCAGGATTTATTTTCAAATGTCAGTTTATTTTTTGAACAGAAATTTGAAGATGGTTTTCAAGTTCCTAGTTCCCTTCTTTGCTGCACAGTTTCACAGAAAGTTCTGAACTTTCCTACCTCTGTTTAGGGAGGGACCAGCACACTATAACAAAACTTTCACCGAATTTCTGCATTGCATGCCATCCATCCCGTGTATTCTAAAAAAGTGGATTATCATTAAACATTTTCAGGTGACAACTCTCGGATTTCAGGGAATTTGTACAGAGTGTTTTGGGGATATGTGTTTATCCAGATGCAGGGCTGAAAGCAGTAATATAGAAATAGAATAAAGAATCAAAAGTCTGGCTGGGGGGGATCTCATGAGCTGTGGAAATCAGTACAAAGGCATGCCCTATTCCTCCATTACTTTTCAATTACAGAGTACTAGTTTCAGTTGTTAAAGCTTGTCAGATAGAGTTTTGGGATGAAGTTTTTGTAATGCTCGCTTTACATCACTGGCTGAATATTTTGGGAAGTGAAAAAATAAATTGTTCACTGAACTCAGAGGCAAAACGGGGCGGGGGGGGGGAGAAATGCAGTTTTTGAAAAGGTTACATGAATATGGTGAATGTAAGGCAACGAATCAACATTTTGCAGAGTTACGTAGACAACTTTATTTCTGCTATTTGCTGGCTGTTGCAAGCTTGACATAGGAGTTAGTCTTTCTGCATCTTTGGGTGTATATATGTATAATCAAAGTGCATAGCGGGGCTAGTTAGGATGACTGTGGAGAGATTGCACTTGCAATTCCCTTCATGATTTTCTCTAAAATGGCCTTAGTTTTTCTGCAGAATGTTACTAACAGGAAGATTTTTCTGCCACTCCATTTAGTGGTTACAAGTGATGAGATGTTTCAAGTAGAAGAGTTCAACTAAGCACCTTTCTTCTGTTTTCTTTTTTGAAGGGACTTGTCTTATAACAATATTAAGGACCTCCCAAGTTTTAAGGGTTGCCACTCCTTGGAAGAAATGTAAGTAGAAGTACCTGTTGTTTTATTACCTCCTTAGTATGCTGAGTCCAAGTCTCTAGAAACTTTTTTGCCTTGTGTTTGATCATAAGTTTCTAAGGTTAAGGACAGAGAGAGATAACGTGACCATCACATGTGAGGAATGTGCTGGACAGAGAATTCAACCGCTCGTGTTTTCCTTAATTAGCTAAGGTTTAGATGTTCCTATGGCACAAAAAAGAATGGAAGATGACATCATCTTGAGTTTCATGGTATTACTGCTATACATGCAAATGGAATGAGCATTTATGTCTTTTCCTTCCCGCCTCTTACCTCTTCTGCTGTTCTCCAGTTTCCTCTAACCATCAGCCCACGCTTGTGTAAAATGTATTTTCCTCTAGCCCCTGTAAGACACATTAGAAACCCACCTTCGCTTTTCCTTACTTCATTGCTTCAAAGCTTCTTAAGCTTAATTTCCTGACCCTACACAATTTTTCCACCTGCAAATGTTCTTCCTTCTCCTTCTACCTCTGCTGCATTCAAGCTTCTTTCCCCTTAAACGGAGTGGGGCAAATAGACTCTCACAGGCCTTTACTGTTACACTATTGGCATCTTAGGGCTCATTGTAGAGGGAGCTAGTCAACTGGAAGTGTAATCTACCCATTAGCTTCTGAAATGTTTCTCAACATTTTCCTTTCCTAAATCTGTATTTAGAGAAATGAAAGTGTTCCCAGGGTTAGAATGTGCCTAAAGGTTCCCTGCAGAATGGAGCAGGTTTGTTTTAAATCTGTGTGACTCTTCAAAGTTCACAAGGTGTTACTTTCAGCTTGGAAATAATTCAGTCCACCCTTAAGTGTCCTCTAAAGTGAGTTGTGAGCTGGCATTGGGCAGAGGTGCTGGGAAAGAGCTTCTGGTTATATTAACGTGGCTAATGCAGGCAAACTGTTCAAGCATTTCACAAGGGGAAAAGAGAAAAATCTAGCCATTGGTAAACTATGTCTATGTGTTAGCAGGCACCAAGCTACCCCTTGGTTGGAAATCAGCTCAGCCAGCCCATAAAGCTCTGTTTCTGCTTCTTCACTTTGCAGTTCTTTACAGCATAATCAAATCCATGAAATCACAGAGGATACCTTCCAAGGACTGTCCTCCCTTCGTATCCTGTAAGTGTACGTAGCTGCATACTGAGTAAAACGATGTTTTTGTTTCCCGTGTAAACTGATGTCAGGGTGTGGTGTTATAAATCTGATTGATGCAAAAGGCCAGCTATGCTGCATCCTAAGGTGGAGCATGTACAAGATACGTTAGCAGCAGCCAGTTTCAGTCCCATCCTTTTCTAGTCTCCATTTCTGTTTTTCTAGCCTATAAAGATATTTTCATGTATATATATGTGTGTGTGTATACATGAGGAGGTAAACAGGGAGATTATTTTTCAGTAGTCCACTATTTTGCATTATATTATGCCATATTATTCTGTTATATAATATTTTTTGGACAGATCCTATCTGTTTTCCTCAGGAGGAGCAGACCAGCAAGCAGAATTATCCCCCCCCCTTACATCTCTAGCTATATGAAGGTGATCTAGGAACACTGAAATTATCAGGAAGAAAATAATCCACCAATTGACAAGTGGTTTACATTTTGATTTATTATTATTAATCTTAATTTTGAAATGTTTATATCATAAGTCATGGTGGCGCAGCAGGAGCGGGAGCTGGATTTTGAAATCCAGCAAAGCAGATGCCCTTCTGCTTGTTATTCTCTCATCTTCCCCCAGCCCTGCCGCAGGTGCGGCTGTCAGCAGAGGGATTGTCCTGGCACCTTCGGCGCGGGAATGGGTGCTCTGCTGGCAGCGCAGGCTGGGCTGCTGGTGCCAAGAAGGACGGGGGGAATGGAGCAGGAATGCGAGGTGGATTCTGCTGTGGGGGCGAGGTGAAGTGGGATACAGCTGCCTTATCAAGGGATTTGGCTGCTACTGCACCTGGCTGGCTGAGGACAGGGGAGATGGAAGGGTCGGTCATTTAGCTTTTCCAACAGAGGCATAATGTATTTGTCACCTTAGCTTTTTTCTTTAGTACAGTGGCTGGTATGCAGTTTCTGAAACTGCAAAAATAATAATCTCCTTTGGCCTTCATTGCAGCGATCTCAGCAGAAATCGGATCCATCAGATCCACAAGGAAGCCTTCACCACTGTTGGAGCTATCGTTAACCTGTAAGTGGTAGGCTATTCTGTGCAGTGACCTCCTCTCTCTGTCATGCAACTGCTGAGGTATTTAATAATATTGTCAGCTTAAAATTGATATGTGCCTATCGTGCATTTCATCTCTGTGAATCTCGAAACCTCTCGCTAGCTGAACAGGTGCAGGGCACGCTGCTTTAAAGTTTAAATTTAAAAAAATACTGCTGCACGGACAGGTGTTTGCCAAACCACAGCCTCGGTGTGAGACTTTGCAAAGCCTTCCTACTTCAATGAAATGTATGCTTTAGGGTCTTCAAACTTACTTTGTTGTAAAGCTGTTTTAATATTCACATTTCAGAGACCTCAGTTTCAATGAACTCACTTCAGTTCCAACGGATGGGTTGAGTGGACTGAACCAGCTTAAACTTGCGGGCAATTCTGAGCTGAAAGAAGCTTTGGCAGCGAAGAACTTTGCAAAGCTCCGGTACGTTGGTAAATAACACCACAGAGCACATCGCTTATTTTGATAGTAACGAGGGATGTGACACTAAATGAAGCCAGTTTCCACAACACTTGTGATCTGGCCCTTTGCCGAGTGCTGTAGTGCCCTAATGTTGGCATATATGAAAGAGCATCTGACGCTTGTGGTTCAGAAGCTATTTGCAGATAATTTTCTGGGAACCTTTTATATTCTCCCTCCACCACTTTTCAGGCAGATACCATCTGACTTCGCGATAGTGGTTTGGTTGGATTCCATTTGTTATTGAACTGAGCACATCTGTCTTTCAGTGTGGAAAATGGGAGCAGATGCACAGGTGTCTGATTCCGTAATCGCCTCGCTTTATACGTACGCTGTTGATTCTTGGAGACAAATGATAAGAGCAACAGTAATCATTCAAATGGAAACCTGGTACTGATTTCAGTGGGAGGTGGATCAGACAGTGATGAACTGCTTTGCGTTTTCAAAGATCTTGCTGCACATTAAAAAGAAGCAGTTAAAAATTATTTCCTGTACTATGCGATGGAAAAAATGGAGATGAAGATACTGTTAATTTGCCCAAGGCCAGCAAAGGAATCCATGTTGCTTTTAGAATCATGCCTCAGCAGTCCTGTGGAAACAGCAGCCTGGTTTTTAGGTTTTGATCTGTGCTTCAGAACTAATCCGTTGTAGGATCCTTTAGACTGACGATCCTTCTCAATATTTACAAGAACAGAATTCGGGAACAATACTGCAGATAGTTGATACTGTAGTCTTGAGTCAGAAAAAATTAGCTTCTGGTCTGCTATTATCTCATTGTTTATGTGGACTTCTTAAAACTCTGTATGCAGCTGTAATACTTCTCTACCAGGATTAACAGTGTGTACCATTTCTGTCGAACACACACAAAAAAATAGCAAAAAAACCACCACCCCAAACCCAAACCAAAACATCTTATTTTGGGGCCACAAAATGAAGATTGAGGAGGAAAGAAGTAATTTTTAACACTCTGGTTATCTGGGGATTAACTTTCTTACAAAACAGTTACTCTTTAATTTGCCTTAGTAGTTTTCAGTTTAATTTGTAGTACACCACAGATCAGAATTTGGTTTGTGTATGGAGTAGAAAGAGTAGGAAAGAGAGCTAAACATCACAGAATTTTCATTGTACTCCTTGCAGCAGACAAGAATTGGGTGCATCATCTATCCTTAATCTCACTGCAAAAGTTCATCAGAAATGGTTACAACTGATCCAATTTGAAATAGGCTTTTGTTAGCGACTGTGACAAAAACAAGGTTCAGTTTTAGCACTGGAATGCACCACTTAAATATTTATAATAGACGGTAGTCTTAACGTTGCTTACAGTGGGTAGCACTCTTTGTTCTGCCTGTATTGCAGGTCACTCTCAGTACCATATGCTTACCAGTGCTGTGCGTTTTGGGGTTGCGATTCCTATTTAAACTCTAATGCTGAAGATTCCAGTCACCAAGATCAAGGTGCCTCGATGGATCGTGAGAAGGGTAAGTGCCTCGTTGTGGTAAACCGGCAGTATTATTCTGGGCCAGACTAGACCAAATAACACGGTGCATGTTGGTTTTGGATAAGGAAACTGGGAAAATGTAAATCTTCATTGGGATACAAAAGCTGTCTCTGAAAGTGATTAGCACAGTTGCTTACAGATTGGCAGTGCCGTGTTCCTCCTAAATCGGTGAAATGGACTTATCCTGACAGTGTCAGATGTGCCTGTTTTTAAAAATAAAAGTAATAAAAAAAAAATCCATTTTTTAAAAAGTTCTAAACTGCCGGTATTTTTTCTGCCAGAGCAGAAAATATTTTATGGTTCTCAGTATTCCGACTTTCCTGTTCAGAAAGAGCTTGTCCTTCCACACTCTGCTTCAGGGCCCATAGATCTTTCCCCGGTGATGAAGGATGTTGCTGCATTGTTATAAAGCATCATGAGTAGCTGGGACAGGCAGCGCTAACTCAAACCGCTGCAGCAATTTTTCTGCACAAGGCATTCAACCTTACGTGGCAAACCAGACAGCTCCACTCATTAAAGGCTTGAATGCTGGTGAAGTGTTAGGTCTTTGATCCTTCACAGGGCTACTTCGATCCTAGGCAGCTTCACTTCACTGCATTTCACTGGTTGTTTTTTCCCCCTTCCTACAACTGACCTGTTTTTCATTTTTGCTTGGATACAGCCGATGCAGATGCTCTGAGAAATGAGGAAAATGAGGAACTGGGACAGACTATTATTCACTGTACACCAGCAACAGGTAAATTTTATAATGTCCTTTAGTCACACTGTGAACTTCAGGCATGGTGTTATGCAAATAGCTGTCTGCAGAATTACATCTTTCATTCCTCGTAGTCATTCTGTACACAGAAGATTAAATTCTACAATGCTTGGGTGAAACTTCATTTGATTTCAGTGTTGATTTGGATGAGCAGTCACAAAGATTTGGCTCTGCTTTAGACACGTAGCCCTGTATTGGAGAACTACGCTAGGAAAAAAACAGAAGTTTGTTTCTGTAAGCAGAACAATCGAGACTGTAATGCTTGTATTTAGATCCTGCTGTCTTTAATGTACTGCCCCCTAATTCTGCGCTACTCCTGCCAAAGCGATGTCTGCGGAGCAGACTGTACAAATGCTCATCTGTTGCAGCGAGAAGTCAGCCTGTGGTTTAAAAGCTTAACTCAAACTGCTCTCATTGGTGGTTTGAACTAAGCTTGATGTCTCTGCAGGAGAGAGGATGAGGAACGCTCACGTGATGTGTTCCCCAGCCCTCCTACAGCCGCATTAACTGACAGCAGAAGGCTGTTACAAGTAGCTGGAACACGCGGTAGCATCGTAAACTGCTGCAGATATTTGTGTGATGAGTAGTCTTACTGGCACACCAGAACTACTCCAATTCAGGCTTGAACAGTCCAGGAGTGTTGAAAGTCTTTGATCTTGCAAACGAATACTTGCATTCTAGGCAGCTTCGGTGCTGCCCTTCTGCTTTTCTTCCTCAAACTGAAAATTTCCACACACACATCCACGCAGCTCCTAAAGCACTTGCTGTGGTGCCTCTGACTTCCTTGCCTTTGCCATGGGCTCTCCAGAGGATTCCTTCTACATGTCTCGTACCCTCCTGTCTGCATAAACAGGAACACATAGATAGGGGGAACAGCACGCTTCCAGTGAAGTTACTTTTGGATGAGCAAAGGCTTTCCAAGTCTTGTTTCATTCCCTTCTCCTAAAGGGGTATTTTATATCCATTATGGAAATCTGTTTGTTTTTCATCTTTTGGGCTAGCTCTAGTCTTAGTATACAGAACATCACAAGGATTTCTTGATCACGGCCAAAAAAAAAAATGGTGGTCAGAAAGTCAAATATATTATTAATGTAACTGTACATGACCTGAGAATTAATTTGACCAGTGCTGCTTATTTACTTTTGATCTCCTGATCACAGACTGAGAATTCGGGTAGTGTGTTACATGGGTTAAATCTTGAAAGCCTTTAGCACTCTCTTTTTGCCCATGCCAGAGATGCTGCAGCTCTAAAAGCAAGGAAGAGCTTGTTTTACAAGTTCACCATTTGCCTTGTTTTTCACCAGTCCCTCCCATACTAACAGCTTGTTTTCTGTGCCGTGCTGTCGTCTGGTCATAAGTAGGACACTCCACCCACCGTGTAAGGTCTGAATCATTGCTCATCTCGTAGATCCACTTTCTGCTTTGCCTAATGGCAGGAATGGATCGCTGAACGGTGGCACTCCAGTGGCATAGCACTGAAAGCCGTGAAATTCACGCTTCTGAGCATGGATTTCCCCCGGTGGGCTGGGAATATTAGCTTTTAACTTGAAGGATAGGTAGACTTTGGGAGAAAGACAGGAAAGTGTGGTGGGTTTTATCTGTCGAAGGATATCACGCTGTATAGGTACTAGAAAACAGAGTACAGGCTGGTTTTGGATGTGCAGCATAGACATTTTAAAATTTCCGAAGTAGGAAGTTGTTTCTATTTCATGTAGATTGAGATTAGTAGGTATTGTTGCATCACAGGAATGTACTGTAAAAATAATTACTCTGGTGAGGATGTTGTACTTGGGAATACCTGGGGGGAAAAAAAAAAAAGAAAAAAAAAAGAAAAAAAAAAGTGATTTTCCTGCTGAATTGACTGCTTGATAATCCAGTTAACACCATTAGTTCTTGCCCAGGAACGAAGCTTGCTCTCTTTAAAGAAACAAAAAGATTCTTTTTTGACTTGTCAGTTCAGTAATTTCTGGAAGTTGCCTTAGGCCTTGGGAGATCCTTGCACTGGCGTTTAACAGTTGTGCGCAGCTGCCGTTGCAGCCCGCGTTAGGGCTGGCTTGTACTGCCCGTTCCCCTGCCTCAAGGGAGGGCACGAGCGGGGCTGGATGCGGTGTGGAAGCTCCAGCCCGAGGTGGGGGCCCAGCCTGGCGTCCTGCTGCTCTGCCCTCGGCCCCCGGAGTGCCTGGTCACAGGGAGGGATCCCCAGCTGCTGCGCTTCGGACAATTAGCAATGCTTAATGGGGATGTAGGAGAGGTTAAACTCTTCTAATTGTTACTTAAAATCGGTAGGATTTCCCTATGGAATAAATACCAATTAGAAGGATTAGAAGGGTAAGCAGTAGCAGTGACCTTTTTTCCTTATCTCACCTGATATCATTTTGCTTGTTGGACTGTTTTTATGATTTGAGTATTTTTAAGTGGCAAAAGAAGAAAAAGAATAGTTTTCCCTATACGACTTTCCAAGCTCATGGTGCCTTTCGGTGACGAGGCTGTGGGAGAGGGGTTGCACTGAATTCCTGTCCGTGTTAAAGCTGATTAAATTGAACTTGTGGGCTGGTTTACAGGCGTTTTCTTGTGTCCAAAAGTTACTCCAGAGGGCACGTTTGTGAATACTTTTTTGAGAGAATATGTTACTTCTAAAAAATTCTTTCCCCTTACAAGTTGGTTGTGAACATTTGCTTTGATTTTGTTACCAGCTTTTTTAATGAAGTATGAAATCTAAGGAAAATAAAAAAGTATTCAGGTGGCACTAATAAAAGCTATTTTGAGTAGCTGAAAGGTAATTAAGTTTGTTTAGCTAGTTTGTTTATACGAAGTATTCTCAAGTGACCATTCATTGCAGTAATTATTATTTCAAGCATAATTAATTAGTAAATAGTTTCAGCAGAATCGTTTACTTTAGCTGACCTATTCAGCAATTCAGCTGTGTACTCTATTCATGAATTAATGAGGAGTGCTCTTGTAATACCTTTTGAAAATCTTGCTTATTAAGGCATGATTTTTTCCTAAATTGGTTGTCTTTCTGTTTGTTTGTTTTGTTTCTTCTAGGTGCTTTTAAGCCTTGTGAATATTTATTGGGGAGCTGGATGATTCGACTTACTGTCTGGTTTATTTTTTTGGTTGCTTTGTTCTTCAACCTGCTTGTGATGTTAACGATATTTGCATCCTGTACTCCATTGCCATCAGCCAAACTGTTCATAGGCCTGATATCTGTCTCTAACTTATTTATGGGAGTCTATACTGGTATTTTAACTTTCTTGGATGCTGTGTCTTGGGGAAGATTTGCTGAATTTGGCATATGGTGGGAGACTGGCAGTGGCTGCAGAGTTGCTGGGTTTCTTGCAGTCTTTTCATCAGAAAGTGCCATTTTTTTCCTGATGTTGGCAGCTGTTGAACGGAGCTTCTCTGCGAAGGAGATCATGAAAAAGGGGAAAAGCAATCACCAAAAACAATTTCAGATTGCGGCAGTTTTTGCTTTCCTGTGTGCTGTGGTAGCAGGATGCTTACCACTTTTTTACAAAGCGGAGTACTCGGCGTCACCCCTTTGCTTGCCCTTCCCCACTGGAGAAACGCCTTCGTTAGGTTTCACAGTAACTTTAGTGCTCCTGAATTCATTAGCATTTTTGCTAATGGCTATTATCTACACGAAACTGTATTGCAACTTGGAAAAAGAGGACCTCTCCGAAAACTCACAGTCCAGCATGATTAAGCATGTCGCTTGGTTAATCTTCACGAACTGCATCTTTTTCTGCCCCGTTGCATTCTTCTCATTTGCACCGTTGATCACTGCGATTTCTATCAGCCCTGAAATCATGAAGTCTGTTACTTTGATATTTTTCCCATTACCTGCTTGCCTGAATCCCGTGCTGTACGTATTCTTCAACCCAAAGTTCAAGGAAGACTGGAAGTTGCTCAGGCGCCACCTGACCAGGAAGAACGGAGCGGTAGCGATTGCTGTCAACGCTCAAGGGGGCTGCGTGACGCAGGATTTTTACTACGACTGTGGCGTCTACACCCACTTGCAGGGTAACATCACCGTGTGCGAATGTTGCGAATCGCTCCTTTTATCCAAGCCCATGCCCTGTAAACATTTAATAAAGTCACACAGCTGCCCGGCGCTGGCGGTGGTGCCTTGCCAACGGCCGGATGGCTACTGGTTGGACTGCGGCACCCAGTCTGCCCACTCCGACTACGCGGATGAGGACGACTCCTTTGTGTCGGACAGCTCAGACCAAGTGCAGGCCTGCGGCCGTGCCTGTTTCTACCAAAGCCGAGGGTTCCCTTTGGTGCGTTACGCCTACAACATACCAAGAATTAAAGACTGAAAAAGGCATTTTGCCATCAGCTGTTCTGGCATAGAGGTACAAGGCTTGGTGTGCTGGTGCCTGTGTTGACCTTTCGAGCAGGAAGCACTTTTGTAATCATCGTTTAGTGTCGTTTGTAAAGAAGGGAAGCGGGCAGTAACTTCTTGAGCCATACATTTTAAAAATAAATAAATAAATTGATTGCCCTGACTGTAAATAATTGGTAAACCAGATTTGTTACCCTATGTTTTTACTCTTTCCACGCAACAGTGGTTTCTTTTATACAGTTTTGGTTTTTTACCTAGTGGTGTGTTTCCGTGTTGTACTCCAGTTGTACTTTGCTTCTGCTGTTGGCGAGGTAAGTTCTGTTGGTTTTTGGCTTTTTTTTTTTTCTTTTTCTGCCAAAGCACAATATAAAGGACAGCTGTTTAATATTAAAGAAATTATTTTTAAATGTGACTTTTCTATAATTAAGCTAAAAACCCCTCTCTTGCTAGCTTTGTATAGTGTATTCACCATTGAATCTCAGGATGAATTTTACTGCAGGGCCAAAAAAGGGATTAATTCTCCCATACGTAACTGTGACAGCAATATAGGAATATCATGTTTGTTTTGTATTTCAAGCCAACGTTCAATTTTTTAAAGTTTTTGTTACAGTAAAGCAGTTGTAATCCACAATACCTGTAGACTTATGAAATGATAATATTGACAGCTGTCAGGAATAAGAGGGTTGAACACATTTTTCCAGTGATGATGTGTTACTTCAGGTGAACCACAGCAACTTTCTTCAGTATTACGCAGTTTGGTCACACTATCGGAAGGAATATCAATGTGTTGGGGGTGTGAGCAGTGCTGTCAGTGTGTAGGGCTTGTGTCTTTGCAGAAAGACTGGCTAATACCCTGCAGCCTGTTGAATGTTACACCGCCCCAATAACAGCTATGAATAGACTGACATTTTAGCAAATGGAGGGAAAAGAGAAAGCAATCTTGCAATAAAGAAAAGCGTTTTTCCAATTATTTTACTGAGAGTGAAGTACACTGTGCAAAGTCACTGATTCTCATGTAAATCAGTGTAACGATTTTAAACCATTCGAGTCCTGAGACCCAAATGTTCTAAGTACAATCAGTGATCTGCTTATCTATATTTAGTTTGAAATCTGATCGATACGAAGTTAGGAATGCATGATTAAGTAATTATGTATGTTTCTTGAACAATACGCTAAATCAAGAGCAAATCCACTGCCATCCCAGTTACTCTGGAGACATTCTCGGTAGGATTTAAAGGTAGATTGCTGTTTTGAGAATTAAACTGTATATACTGTTCATACAATGAATTTTTATCTTTGTATTGTAAATTATTTGATAGAACACATGATGGGAAATGTGGCTTCAGTTCATTTTGTTAATTAAAGCTACCTCCTAAACAATAGTGGCTGCCAGTAGCAGAATGTTTTAAATGTGGTTTATATACTTTTTTGCATTGTAAATAGACATGGTTGTATATTGTCACTGTAATAAAAACAGAATCCTTGTATATCAAAATCATGTAGTTTGTACAAAGTATGGGAGGATTATTTACTGTATGCTGTTAATTTTGTAAGCCAAAATACTCGTATGTAAAAACAAAAGAGAAGAAAACCAACCCAGAGTTGTTAATTCTTATATTTACACTCATTAATATTACATCTGCAATTAGCATGGAATGTTACACTGAAAGCAAATAAAGGGCACGTGACTATTGATTGTTATTTATCTCTGTTTTTCAAAAGTTGAGGCTGAGAACAGTACACATCTAAAATTACTGAGCATGAATAATGTGTCATCTGCTCTCTGCTACACGAGGTGAGATTTTTGGGAAAGAATTGCTCGGAGAATAAGGAAGTTGCCAATTTACAGGTGGATTTATGATCTCGGACTAATGCTGACTCTTGGCATGCAAAAGGTTAAAACTTTCAGAGAAGTGTTTGCCCTCATACAAAACAATCTCTTTAATAAAGACATTATATGTACTGTGTTTGAGTTGAAATGTTTTTAGTATGGCTTGGAAAATCATACGGATTATTATTGTGGTTTTGATACTATTGCTGTGCTGAGAGTTATGGTTGGGTTTTTTTGTTGTTTTGTTGTTTTTTTTTTTTTAAGCCTTAATTTTGTAACAGTCCCAGTCTATTCCACAGTCCTTCTGTTGGCCCACCAGTCGCAGGTAACGAGAATATGTCTAACAAGAACGCTTCTCAAAAAGGACAGTACATGTCAGCTACTCTTCCATAATCTGTAGGGAAGGAAATCCAGCCATCAAGCTTCCAGAAAGCCCGTTGTATTTTCAAACAATGTTCTCGAGTATGGATTTATTTCTCCTTCTGTTGTACAAATGAGTCGTTGCTGAAATGCTATTAAAATGGTTAGATGTGATCCATCTGGAGTTCTAGTATTTCACTGTACATCATGATGTTTTTGGACTTATGGTTATGCTAACGGTTAACTTTCGATGCAGTCAGCCCAGTGTCTTCCAACACGTGCGGGTTTTATCTGCTGGTGGAGTGGAAGAATACAGGCAGTAGCTACTCAAACCAACTTGTCAAGAAACAGTGCTGCAAACCCTGCCTGTCTCAGCATGGCCATGTGCCTGACACCTCTGGACGGTGAAGTAAGGAGAACCCAGAGAAATCCAGCCACCAGGTACTTAGTGCCTCCTTTGTTGTGTCTGCTGGGCAAGCTGATCTCGGTACCAGGGTGTAACGTGATGTTCAGATGTTCACAGCTGAGTGGGAAAGCCCCCCCTGGGAACTCGCTCCCTCTCCCCCGACTCCAAAAGCAGGGTCAGATAGATGGGGCCGAATTGCCTTAAAGCTGTGCTGTGTTAGTAGGGTGTGTGTGTGTGATTTTTTCCGTTACCTCTATACAAGTGGCTTTCTGCGCTGTCACCCAGGCAGTCTCCTTCTCAACTAGGCAAAGCTTCCCAAGGTCACCAAGGTCAGTTGGGAGACTGAAACCTCACCAGCTACACCCTTCTGGGGTGTCCATGGGAAATACATCCTCTGATTTTTCTAGAGCCTAAAGCGAGCTGAAACTGTTCTTACAGTGACAATGTCACGTACCTTGCTTCCAGACCCTTCTGAACAACTGTTGTACTGAGCTCCAATGCTGGATTTAGCAGGAAAAGAACTCGATGTTGACTTGATTTAAAGGAAAATTTGGGGCAACAGGAGCGTTGTTGGGTTTTTTCCTTCTGTTGATGAGAAGCAGCTTGCTGCAGGGCGACAGAGTCACAAACAAAATTGCCCAGGTTGTTACTAAAGCATTCCCTGCCTTTCCCCCCTATTAAATGTAATTTCTTACAGACAGCTATTAGCCTGCTCTGAGGCAGCGTGCTGGTGAGATCTCTTAATTTGAAATGGCGCCTTTTTATTCTCTTACAAAAGTAATGCGTCTACTTAGCAACTTCTTTCGTCTAGACCCCTTTTGCCCTTTTTCATTTCTTTCCAGTAGAATTTCCTGTGTTTAATCGTAAATTTACTCAGAGATTTCAAAGTTATACAAAGATCCTTTTCTCCAATAATTCTTTCCAGCTTAATTACTGTTTTTAAGCCTTCAGTTTTAATTTACAGGGTAATATTTTTAATTAAAAGCACAATGCAGAGTTCGTTTCATATGTACTCTCAATTTAATAATTTTTAATTACATAGATGCTTTTGATCTTTTACAGCTAGCATAATAAGTTTATTTTTAGCAAGAGATTTTTGTAATATTACTGTGTACATATCGTAGAGTCTGACTGATCCACTCTGAGCACTAGAGTTCAGTTGAAGATGATTGAGTAAGTAAGGAAATGAAATCTGAAGGGGGATAATACATCACGAATTACTGTTTTCTTTACTGTTGTATACTGTAAGAACTTGGAGGGCAAATAGGCACATTTCAGATGTTGTATTTGTGGCAGTACACTACTGTAAAATACCGTTTAGATTTTACTTAAGAAATACTAGTTAATGGTCACTGTGGCATTTGCTATAGGGAAATTATTTAGATTTAAGGGTAACAAAACATGAGGTGTCTCGCTGCTTTCCAGTAACAAAAGCATAACCTGTAAGCATCTTGGAAATTTCAGCCCAAAACTGAGCAGGTAAATTGGTTACTAACAGACGCTGTAAAAGAGAGTAAAGTTTAGTGCAGAAGTGTAAAGTAGCTAAAGAAGCAAAGGCTGTTAAAAAAGCAGGGTGGCTATGATCTCCAACTAATAAAACAACTGAGTCGGAAGCCTGCTATTGATTCAAAAAGATGGGATTTTTATATAAATGTGTTGCATAGAGTTCTTGCACATTTCCCTAAACAAGAGAGAAATTCTCATCTCAGGGCTGCGCTCCCTGAAAGCAGATGGCTCCGTATCTGCAGCCAGCAGAATCGGGACGGGGAGTAGCAGTGGGTACAGTGTATGGCAAAGATGAGAATACACCGTACCGGGAAGGCAAACTGAAGCAATCCAAGACCTCTCAGATTTCACAGCCTCTAATCAAGAAATACAAATGCAGGCATAAAAATAGCTAGTAGACAAGTATAGGCAGCGCTCATTCAGCTCTGACACAGAGTGTGAGCCGAGTAGCTTTCTTCCTCGCTTCGGTGGCTGCTGGACCATTTTTCCCCACGCTGGATAATCTGAAGACTTGGGAAGACTTCTTAAATTTTACTGTATTTGGTTGAAATAGTATTTTTTTTCCCCCAGGTTGCAAGTAAAATTAAGATACACGTTCTTTTCTTCAAGCTTAAGGCATGTTGCCTAAGCCTTAGTTTGTGCCTTAATTTAGTAAGGGTTTTTTCAGCTGGATTGTTTTCATGCTTTTTGTGTGTTTCTGAATGCAAGTGGAGCTAGACATTACATCTGAAAGCAATCTTGCCTGATTCTTTTCATGAAATCTGGCTAGTATTAATCAAGTTGAACTGAGAGGTTTCCTTCTGATGGCTTATATGCTTTTGGAGACCGAGCTGATCAGATTACAGTTTAATTTTCTAAAATTCAACTATTTCATAAAGAAGAGTTGGCAAATGCAAGTATTTCATAGCATTGTCAAGGCAGGGTGGTTAGTGATTCAAGGTGGTTGATTTATGCCTAAATTTAATTCATTCCTATGTTTCCTGTGAAATTGCTTTCTTGACATAATTTTCTATGTAAAATGTTTTTTTTAAATACTGTTCATGGCAATTAGGGATTACTTGTGAGCAATTTGTCAGGAGCATTTGGATGTTCAGACACGCTGACTGAACAGACAAAGTATAGGTCTGCGAGTATATCGCTCTGTTTACCCTGAATTATCTCCCTGTTGCTAGGTAGCTTCAAGTACTTGCTCCGTAGTTTGTGATGGTGTTGGTTCAGTTTGCACTGAAAGACTGAGTTTTGGTTTTGTCACTTGTTTGGTGAGAAATTAGGCTGGTTTTTCATAATGGGTAACAACCGTAGGGGTGTGCATATATATGTACTTATTTGCTACGCTCAGTTCGGTTTGTGGCAACTTTTGTACTTCATTGTGTCAGGTTCATTTTGCCCGTAGACTTCAGCAGCACTGCTGTTTAATTCCTGCGAGGGCAGGTGTTTTTTAGAGGCAGTCTTTCCTATTACAGCGCCAAGTTCACAGAAATAAGGTTTTGCTACGAAGCATGTCCTTGTAATGTGCTATTTGTCTGCTTGTCAGCGTGCCCGTAGCCATAGAGTTGTGTACCTGAACATGCAGGATTGTTGTTTCAGTCCTTAGTGTTTTACAAAATTATGTTGTCTGGGCTCTTTTAACTTGCCTGTATTAATTTGGGCACAATGGCTGTGGGGTTGGCTTGACAAGCTAGCAGAGGAGGGTAAAAAGAGAAGTAACAATAGTATTATTTTATCTTTCACTTTCCTTCAAAGTTGGATGCTTCTGCCATTCCAGTAACGAAGCCGTAATTCCCCAAAAGGTGAACTGGCTTTTGCCTCCCTCTGTGTAGGAAGTCTTGATGCATAAAATGTGGTACCTTCTCACAATACTAAGGTTTGTTAACATAAGCTATTTAACAAATTCCTGTTCTTGAATTCCCAAAGAATTATCTTATGCTGTATAACAATATAGGGAGGGAAGAAAAGACTCTTAATGTTTGTGTCGTTGCCAAGATTACAGCTGGCTGCTGCCTTGCCTTGACATATCCATTTCGTAGTTTCTGGCCATCCCAGATGAGCAGCTGTGGGGCTTCATCAGAAGTGAGAGATGCCCAATGCAGCAAGCGCCCAAGTTCCTCAAATCACTGAGACAGGATGGGGTTGTGTGTTTCTTTTTTTTTTTTTTTTTAATTTTTTTTCTATCCAAGACTGTTGCTGATCTTCACCATGAGATGGGCTTTAAGGTTGAGGGAGATGTTCAAGCCTTCCTAAGATGTTTTGAAATTACTTTGGTCTGCAGCCTGTTGAAATACTTAAAAGTATTCATGCTGGCCATGACGTGGAGCTTTGCTCACAGAGCTTGTTTAGCCAAGCAGTAAACAACTTCACTTCTTAGCTGCTTGCAGCACATAGGCAAATGTTCATGTAAAATCACCGGCAGTTTGTGTTTAGCAGAGCTGAGGCATTGCATTGTGTACCTTGTATCCTAAGAATTCAGTCAGATTTGAAATTTTCTTGTCTAACTTTAGTCGGTATGAAATTTAGGTTCTCGTGATACTCTGATGTCTCCAATACTCAAATCATCAGCTTCAATTAATTTAACATGTGTGGTTTGTTGTCTGTTAAACGCTAGCTAGGACTACTTGAACCTTTATTTGATGATGATCAGCTCAACAATTGACCACAAGTGGCTAGAGTTATTTTTACATCATGAATATCAATTTGCTGCATAGTGATGCAGTCAATATTGTAGGATTGCTTAGATCAGGGATGCATTCAGGCTTTTTTTTTTATTTTATTTTTTTTATTTTTCAGCTTGCTGGAAAACCGTTCCAGATGATCAGCTGGTTATCAGCAATAGGGTAACATTTGTTTTTTCTTTACAGGAACCATAGTGGTATTTCTCCCAGCTGCCAAAACTGCAGTTCCCATGAGATGGTAAGCCAAACTAAGAAGCTCCACCACTGGAAGGGGGAAATCACTCACACCTCACCTCTGACTCTCCCTTCCTTCCGCTTTGTGGCCGCACACTCCTGGCACTCGCCTTGTTTGGGCCTCAGCGCTTGTCAGGCTTTAACTTGCTCAGACCGCAAGCTGATGGGGGGTCAAAGAGTTGGATGGTTTTCTTCTACATCAGTAAGGCAATGGGGCTCGGTGAAGGGTCCAGTGAGAAGAGGGAGGGGGAAGAACATGCTTCTGAGAGTCAGGAGAGATGCGACCCTTTTTTTGGTAGAAAAATGATGGACTGGAGTGCCCATAAATGTGCAGCCCAAGCACCAAGTAGCCCATTTTAAAATTCCCAAGTATGATCGTTTGGGCATTCTTTGGGGTTGTTAATGATGCTGTTGAAATGTTTCCCACCTCATGGCACTTACTTTTGATGATGTCTAGGCACACCTAATGGCTGTATAGGTTTGGCCTTTTTATATCATTGAGCCAGTGAAATTCAATTTGCTATAAGCAAGATAATTGCCTCGAAAGTCACAAATTACTTTCCCATTTTAGACAAAGCATTTTTATTACTGTTGCTTATTTTTCAGTTTGCCAGTCCAACTAAAAATATATTTCTTGTTAAACTTGCTTACCTGGAGAATCTTGGCAATAACAATTATATCATTACAGCAACCAAATTTATAAGCATTTTCAAACTTCTATGTCTCATGTTAATATCAGCAAGGCTTCTGCTTAGTCTGTCACAGCTAACTAACTCCATGAAGTTCTAAAAAGCTACCCACTGCTAGTCAGTGGTTACCTTCTTGGTCGATGAGATTTGAAGGCAATGAAAAGCTTCAGTGATACACATATGATTATTGCTGATCCTGCTTAAAAATTCAGCTCAAAAAGTGGCCGGTGGCCCAGCGTTGGCAGTGAAGAAAGAAGGAGGGGAGTGCACTCTTGGGATTTGGAACCAGGAAGAAATGTTGACAAAGTATCTATTAGCAAGCAAGAAAGGACAAGAACATGTTAAATATATTTATGTATGTTTTACTTAGAACAAATAGTTGTAGACTCAGTGGAGAATTAACTGATGGGAGGACAGGGAAATACCTGATAGGAGGAAAAGGAAAGGAAACCATTAGCCTAGCAGAGGTTTATGAAAACCTAGTCTTTAGAACTTTAAATCAGGAACAAGTTTCTGATTGTGGGGACTGAAGTGGGATGTTGCAAAATGGGATGCGGTAGGTTACAGACTTTGACTCTGCTGATGGGAAATGCTACGCCACCCTCTGATGTACTGGAATCATCATCTGTGGATGGGGTTGCTGGTTCCAGGTTACTGAATGAGTAAACGTGCCAAACTGTAAAGAAAGAAAAACTGCCAAGAGTGATGCAAATCGGCGCACACACAGTGTCCGTGGTGGCCATGGGGCTGCCCGGGGCCCAGCTGCAGTGCCCGCCGCCTGCCTTGGCCGGGCTGCTCCCCGCCTCCGGGACAGCATGTGCTGGGGGGGCTTTGCCGGCCCACAGGCCAACGGCTGCCGGTTCTGACCCCGTGCTTTCCCGGTGTCTCTCCCCAGGCGGCTGGCTGCGGACACGGCGGGGGAGCGGTGGCGGCAGGTCAGGCGGGCCGTGGGGCGGGCGGCCCGGGCCGGGCCCCGCGGGGCAGGCCGCGCGTTCGGCCGGCGGCAGCTGAGGCGAGGCGCGCGCAGGCGCGGAGGGCGGTGGCCGCCGCGGAGGGGAGGCGGGGCGCGCCGCGGCCACTGGCGGGGCGGGCGGCGTCCAGGTTGCCATGGCGGCGGGAGGGGCCGGGGGAGCGCGGGGGCCGCCGGGAGCGCGGGCCGCGCCGTGCCGGTGGCGCCAGCCGGGGGCCGTAGCTGTGAGCGGCCGTTACCCGCCGCCTCTCCCTCAGGTGCCGCCCGCCGCCATGAGCAGCGGCGGCAGGAGGAGGAGGTTGAGGAGGGCCGCCCGCCTCGCCCCGCCGTCCTCCTCCAGCTCCGAGGGCGAGGAGCCCCTCAGTTCTTCCGGCTGCTCCCCGCTGTCCCCCGCGGCCCGCCCCAGCTCCCCGAGCGGCGAGGAGGAGGAGGAGGGGGCGGCGTGCTCCCGAAGCCGGGGAGGCCATAGGTAACGCCTGGGGCAGGAGCTCGGGGCTGCCCCTGTGTGGGGTGCTGGCCTCTGGCCTTGTCTCTCTCCGCGTGAGGCCTTTGCTGGGGACAGGAGGTTATTTCACATAAAAATAGATTTATTTGTGTAGATAAGCACTTTAGGCACCTTGTTCCCTTTTTGTGATGCTTTGGGACGTTGCAGGTTACAGCAGTCTTTTCTACAGGTAGTTGGGTATTTTTGTGGGTTCGTAAAATACCTCAGCTGTTGACCTGAGGCTCAAGGTCTTTGCAAGTTAAAAAGGTACAGCCATTCCTGTCATCTCTAAAATGTTCTTAGAGACTAAAGGGCTGTTTGGCCTAGTGCATATAGCTATACTCAGAGTCAGTCTTACCTTTGTGCATTGCACAGTTCTTCTTCCTGTGGCTTAATGTCATTCCTGTTTCGTTATATGCAATTTAATGTGTCTTCTTTCCTTTGGATTCTCCTCTGCCTGACAGGAGAATAAGTGATTCTTATTCCTTCCTTTAAAAGGAAGGGGGAAAAGCAGGCAGCATCTGCCTTATTCTGGAATACAGCCTTTGCAGTGGAAACTTCACGGAGCTGTGCAGAAACTGATGGGTGTAACTAGCCAGACTGAAGTGAGCCAGAGGTGCCAGTGGGGTAAGGGAGGGACAGCTGAGCTTCGCAGGGGTGCAGGGTTCTAGTGCGGTTCCCAAACTTCCATGGAGAGCAGTGAAGGAATATGGACCACACTGAACTTTTCTTAGAAGCATTTCACAAAGAAGGTGCTGAAAGTCCAGGGAAAGTGTTCAAATATAGTCAGAAATAGAAGCTTCAGAGTGAAAAGGCTATTAGCCGGTTTATGGTTCTTCCTGTTTGAGGTTTTCTGTTATCTCTCCTTTTACTGCTTCCCAGTAAGCAACTTTGTTCGTGTACATTGAAGTTCTTGAAGCACTCATTTCTGACTACTACATGTCTTTGCAGCTTGAGATGCGACTTGAAACAGCGCTCAGTTTTTGGGCCTGTTGCTGCGGTATTCCCTGGCAGCGGTAAAATGCAACTGAAGACGACCTCTGTTAGGGCCCGAGTTGGAACAATCTCATTAAGCTCTGCAGGCACAATACATACTTCACTCATGCAGACATTGCATCTGAATAATGCTGTTGCTGTGTTGTAATAAGCGTCTACCAAATGTTCTTACAGCAGCTTCCGTGTATAACTGCCAAGATCTCAGTAGTATAATAATAAAAAACCTTCTTATACAGCCACTACCCCCACACACATGTGCACATGCTGTCTCAAAGAGTCTTTTTGTTGTTGTTGTCCTCTTAAAACTGCACAAAAATCAGCTGGAGGCAGACATTTAATGTGGGAAATGCAATATTTGCAAAAGAGAAAGGCTGAAAACGAGGCCTTGTGTAATGGCCATAGGCATTTTCATACTTTCATTATGGATCAGTGTTATATTTGATGGCACGACGTAAGTGAATATATGGTGAATGATAATCGCTGTTTTCTATTAATCAGGCTTCAGTTCTAATGCCAGATGTATCTGATTTACTAGTTTAAAAACAAATGTGTGCTTCAGAATGCGGTACTTTCAAGAAGCCTGTTACTTTAATTATTCTGAGGAAGGTCATAGCTGTGAACATGCTAGCATTTCAGAAAATGGTCCCATGAAATTCAAGGTCTCTGTGGCTCAAGATAGGTAATAAGTGTGTCAGGGAGAATGCAGCTCGTGGCTGGGATGCACACTAGGAAGGGTTGTGTTCCAGTCTGTGCTCTGGTGCAACCTGAGAGCTTCAGGCACACTGCTACAGAAAAGGAGAAACGTTTCTCCCAACAGTTCTTCATATTGAGCTTGTGTTTTCCTCCGTTGAAACTCAATTTTCTGTTACTTTTTACTTGTATACAGTAAGTTTTTAATTTATTACTGTGCATTAATTTTTTTTAGAAGTTAACAGCTTGAACTTTACAAGTACTGATATAGGAAAACACATAGTAAATAATTTTTTTCTTAATTCATTCCTTTTACTAGTACTTATCCTCAGGTTGGTCTAATATGTCAGCATTATTCTAGTACAAGGTGCCATAATGCAAATTGTGCACAGCAAAAGAATGTATTGAGGAAGTATCTCTGCCCCAAACGTCAAGTCTGGACAAAGTTGCGTTGGTTTCCCGAATTTGAATGTGTAATACTTTTATCCTTATCTTTCATAAACTTTAAGAGAGTTGTTTTCTAACAAAATGTGTTACTATGCATTCTCAGGTTGCATCCCTTATTATATGTACCTGTTTAAAACCTCTCTCTTACATTTTGGTCTTTATTAACACTGTACCATAAAAGCCCTAGGGTGCCACAGAACATGTTGGACAGTGCTGGGCTTGGGTGTGCTTGGCCTGTGCTGCTTCTGCCCACGCATTGCCTGTGTGTCAGGGTGTCCTGTCAGTTCTGTTGTGCTACGTCTCTGTGGCAGCACAGTATAAAGAGGGTTGCAGGCTGAAGCTGTGTGGGGGGGAAAAAACCCCAACCCTTTTCCAGGTTCGTTTCAGCATGAATCTGTTCCCTTGGACGTGTCATGGCTTGACCAGCAAACGCTCACATCAGTGCACACACATGTGGGTAACAGCAACGGAGGAGCGTAGGGCTCCCTAGCACTGACATTGTCCCCAAATGCTTTGTATCACGGAGATCTATTCTAAAGATTTCTGAGACATAAACCATTTTGCAACAGGGTGTTGCTCTTCCTTGTGAATGTGTAATACTTCCATATTGATAAAAACCAGATATCTTATGCTGAAAAGATTTATTTCAGGAGCATTAACATAATAGGCTTGGTTGGATGCCTCTTCTGTAGCTTGAATTCAGCAAATAGAATTACTCACTGTCGTAAAGTAGGTGGGTATTTCCAGAGCCCATACATCCATATAAAATACTAAAGTGAAGTCTAATTTGTTGTTTTACATTGTCCTGTTGTTAAGAAAAAAAAAAAAGTCTATAAGAGAGAGGAAATATTATAAAGAAATCTATTGGCATGTTTTCAATTTTTGTTGATGCCGAGCCTAATATACTGCTTTACGTTTGAGATGGTACACGTATAGAATATTAAAAAGATATTTCTGGCCTGGGGCTAGGATTGCTGCATTATTCATGAGTAAAGAAGTTACGTGTGTGTTATGCAAGTATCCTATTAAAAGCCCAACAGAACCTTGTATAATATCAGCAAGTACTGTATGCAAGCTGTATTTCTAAAGTAGGTTTCCTGTGAAAGCTTTTTAGAGTGGAAGACTACCTGTTAGAGTGAATGGATTCTTAATGCTGAGGTTGCGTGCTATCATGAATCCAATTCTGTAGGACTTGAAAGAAGAAAAAAAATATTCTCTATTATCCTTTGCTCATGCTAAAGGCCACTTGATACATGGAACCGCTCTGTGACCAAGGACAGGATGCTAATGTTAAATCTCTGATTTCCCTCAGTTTCCATATGTGAGAAGGAAGGCGACACTGATGTTTCATGTTTTTTGTTTAGTTCATAAAAGGTAGTGTTTGAATCTGTTCCTCAGTTTAGAAGTCGGGGGGGGGGGGGGAAATGAACAAGTTAGAATTTAATAAGTAGAATGTAAAGGGGATGGTCACAGGTACACTATAAGTGCCATTTATCCATTCTGGAGATAACTAAGCAAGCAATAAAAGTATGTCCTTATTGTCACAATCTGCCATAAAAGAAACGTAATTTTTCAAGGCAGTGGCACTGCCTAACTTTTCAATTAAATATATCACATCAAATGTTTATCTACATTTCTCATTTTTAATTCAGGAAGGCTGAAGACTCTGAAATAGCAGGGGGAAAAAAAGAGTCACCTTTGAAAGACAACCTTTCACCATGGGAAGAATGGTTCATTGGCAAGGAGAAGGAACTGCGTGCCCGCTTACAAGCTAGAGCTGCAGAGGTGAATGCATCTAATAGGCTTGATGTTAAGTCTAATCAAAGATAGCAAGGGCAGGAATTATTTTTTTTTCTTAAATGGTTGTGGGAACACCAGTAGCTTCATCCACTATCTTTTAGTGTCTTGGGCCTCCGTAGTGTGTGGTTGACCATGCTGAAGTGATTCATGGTATGTGCATTCTCTTTTGCTGAATGTTATGTTTCATTGAAGTGGTGCTGTATAATATTTTGCTTATCCAACTGTCAGGTAATGTTTCAAGTTTAAAGGATTAAAACATATTGATATAATTGGTACCTTGATTTTCATCATGGGTACATAGGCCTGCATGTAGGTATTAAAACACGACAGGGTGTGTGCTGGGCGTAAGTATGCCAAGCTACTTGGTTAGATATGAGGCACAGTGTTGTTACCCTCTTAGTGTGTAATTATGCAACTGTTAGGTGTCCTTTCCCAGGATAGGTTTCCCTGTCCCAGCTTTTTTTCCCCTCCTATCTTTTGCCCCCTTGCCAATGAACAGTTCTTGAATACTGGGGCTTGGGCAGAATTAAGTAAGAACGCTATATGTTTTCTTGATTAATGTGTTTGTAGTTGCAGTTGATTAAATGAAGCTGTTGTTTAAAATCAAATTGGAAATATTGGGTAGTGGTTAGAATAATCACATCCAAGTTAGAGTATTTCTCACTTTAGTTACCGATTTACTATTTGACCTTGAGCAGTGTCTTAATCTTTCTGTGATTCACTTTATCTGCAAAGTGAACATAACATACAGCTGTTTTATGTGGGCTATCTCATGTTGTTTATAAAAGACCCACTGCTGGAAGGTTCTGGAACAGTCTTTTGGAGGTCAGCATAAGACCAAAATAGTTTGTTGAACTTGAGGAATATGTTTTGTTCTGTTAATATTCACCACACGTTTCATGACTTCCCCTTTAGATTCTGATTCTGCAATCATCTGTCTGTTTTGATACTTAAATATAAGAAAAATGAGCCAAAGTAATTTCTGGTGTCGTGTAGAAAATGTGGTTTGTATATGGACTTCTCATGTGGTCTTGATGAGGAACCAAAGCAATTTACTTCTGTGTATCACACAATAGTGTTCATAACTTCTACATTATATTTAGTACTGTATCTCAATGATACATTAAAAGCAGTCAAAGGACAAGCATTACTTAAAGCCATGTAGAAATCAGTGAAATAGGTAATTGTTTTATTTTTAATTCGTAGGATTTTGAGTATATTAGACGTTAAACTGCAATGTAGGCAACAAAAATAGCTTATATCAGGGAGAAAAATACAATCAACCTTTTTTGTAGGATGCCAGAAGAGAACAAAGTATGTGATTGTGGTATTAAAATGTATTACTATCTTTGCATATAAAAGTACGCTAAACTGATATCCTAAGAAACAGCTGTGAAGTCCCAGATCTTTGAAAATCTTTTCTAACCTAAATTATTCTCTGATACTGTCTTTTGCTCACAGCAGCACTAAGTCTGCCCTGAATGTCAGAAATGTGGGTAAATGCTTGGAGTGGATAGCGGATGGGGTGTTCTAAGGTACTTACAGTGCCATCACCTTATGCAGAAACCAGGATCCCTGCAATAGAGATGTCCCAGAACTGAAAGGAGGTGTTAGATGCTGTAAATTTGCCTCAGTATAGCAACAACTGTATTTTCAAACTATGTCTATATTGTGTTTTCTTTGTGCTGTCTGTAGGCTCCTGCTTTTTCTTGATGTCTTACTAAATTTAAATTCATTGTCATATGAAGAGAGGGTTCTCTCTGAAACTGACTGCAGTGTCGGGACCATAAAGTCAGTTTCATGGAAATAATTCCATCTATCTATGTTTGAAGGCGTGAACTTTCATTGGAAAACAGCACTTTGTGCTAATGATACTGTTAGAGAAGCCAGACATCTCAAATTGTTGTCTTGGTCGTGTTTCTTCTGTATCGGTTCATTTCCTTGGAGAGGTATAAGTGGTTGCATAAACACTGGATGTCCTATAAAGATACGTTGGAATTTCTTCTCTCATCTTCAAAATAAATTTCCAGTTTCCAGATTTGCTAAAATCTGCAATAATTTTGTCTTTTAATAAGCTTTGGGTTAAGCCCTGAAGTTCCAGTAGTTTGGTACTAAAAATCACAAGTGAGTAATACTACACTTAGCCTTTGATGCCTTCCTGAATGCAGAGCAGGACACCATGTAAAGTGTAAGTGTTGTAGAAAAGTACTGCTGCAAATTTAAGCTTGCACTGACTGAAAGGGCATTTAGATAAGCTGAGGAGTGTTTGGTTGTGTTGAATTGTTTCCAAAGCCTAATTAAAATACATGCTTCCAGTTCATATTCTAAAAACGATACATTTCCATTGATTGCATGAAATAATGTTTCTGTGTTGACTGTCATCAGTCTTTTCCAGAATCTTAATGAAGGAAAAATATCAAAATCTAATGCTTACATTGTTTTAACTGCAGCACTGTTTCCAGTATTGAGTGTATTGGTGTAGATGGTCATCACAGGTTTAAGTTGTATACTTTTTCTTCAATTAGGAAATACGTATGCAGCTTGAGAAGATGAAGGAAAAGCAAGAATATGAAAGGAGGAGAAGGATAGCTGAAGAGAAGCACAAGGAATGGGTCCAAAAAAAAAGAGAAGCGGTAAATATTGCTTTGGCCACAAATATTCTAGTGCGTTCCACGCTTAAGTAAACCGATGTAAAGTTTACTTAGACTGTTCGGACAACCGTGTTTTTAGTTTCCTGAATGAATGTCGGTTTCAATTGAAAATTATAAAACCACGCCAACACATATAAACGTTTTTCCAAGACTGATATTTTTTTTTTCCCCTCTCGAAGGTATAAAGAGGTTTCTTCTGTTTTCTGAGTAGTCAGATAACTGACAATTGGCTTGCATCTTGTGCAGTAGCCTTCTGCCAATTATAGCTGGGGTTCTGGTCTTCAGTATACCCTACTCTTTCTGACTTCCTAGGATCAATGCCCAAGCATTTTGGGTGAAGCGTACATCTTGACTGTATGCAGTGTCTTGTACACCAAGTAGAGCTAGAAGAAGGATTTACTTAAGTACCATTGTGGACAGGCAAATAGTATGGTAGAGTTTAGAGGGATAATTGAGGTGTGAGGCCAGATTCAGGAAATTCTCAGTAGACCACAGTTAGCAACTGGGAATTCATTTCTTCATCCAAAATGTCATTTCTGAGTGGGACCCAAAAATTGTTTAAGTTATCATGAGAGGGATGCTTGAGACCAAAGCAGACAGAATCCTGATCTCAGCAGGGCATACTGTACAGCTCTGTGTCACACGGAACAAGCATGTGTCCTGGGAAGCAGAAATGGGAACGTTTGGGAGGCTTGGGCTTGTTCAGCCCCTGGTAGTTCGTGGGCATATGTGTTCATTGTCTTACAGTCTGTAGCAATACCAGTTACTTACCGTTCTGTACTTATGGTTTGAAAAAAATCAAATTAAAATTGATTAAAAATATCACAATGGCACTAGTTGGGCTAAATATCCAGACCTAACACATCTGTCTTTACCATTTCACTCCTCCTTCAGATTCAGTCTGGAAGCACTAGAATAATCTGTGTTTGGATCTAACCTAATTATGCTTAGCTTCAGTGCTGACTGGACGATTGCCATAAACCCACCCCAAAACCAATCCTGCTCTAAGCATTTATTGTGATGTAGAAAGGATTTTTCCTTAGTAAAGTACACAGCAAAAAGTGGAAGACTTAATTCAGCACAAACAATGCAGTTTTCCTCTTCTAAAACACAAATTAAATTATAGGTGTCTGTAACTATTCATTGCCTTGAAGGGGTTTGGGCTGCCAGATAAAATTGTTCACAGTTCAAAACAGTGGAAATTCTCATGCTCTCTACTCCTGGTCTGTGCCCTCCCTGTCCTACACGCACACACACACACACACCCCCCGCACCCACCTTCAGCTTCTGTAAAATTCTACTTATTTGGGTCCTCCTTGGACCTTTGCCTTTGTGGATTTAATGATTAATTTCTTTTCTATTGTCAGTGGGAATAGGTCTTTTTTTATAGTAATCATATTACCCCAGAGGACAGAGGAGAAAACATATTTGTGTCTGGACTTTATCATATTATATTTTGGAAGGATAAGGTCATCCTTAGGCCATGTCCCAAGCTTTTACCAAAAGTAATCTGATTTTCATTTAAATCAGATGATTCATTGGCTAGTCTTTTCTGTAAACCACACTCAAATCAGGAACAAACTGAACTGGAAAGCTTAGCTGCCTTTAGGATATTAACATTTGTGCTGCACAGACCTTACCACTTCAAGTTTCCACAAGCTTATTTGTGGATCTGGACACTGACTGAAGGGTAAGTATGCCAATCCAGTGACTAAGAAGGTGTTTAAAATCGTGTGAAGGTTTCACATGAAGTTTAAGGTCAGATTCGTGAGCACTTACTGTTGCTGTGATTTTCTTGGGGAGCGTATATACATCTCATACATGGGAAAGCTCACGTCATTTCCTCCTAGAAGCATGAAAAGGTGCTCCTTCAGGCAAAACTCAGAGTATTCTTCACTGAAATGTGCGTGAAGCACTCGCCTTTTTCATATCTATTTACTGATTCTGAGCCCCTGTGTGTAAACTGCAGAAAATACTTTACTTGACAAGAAGCAGTACTTTCAGGGATGTTAACTCTATGATCTCCACAAGTCTGTATCCTTTCCCATTGCTGAACACTGTACTGACGAAGGACGTAAGCATGGTTGAGTGTACGTTAAACTTTTTCCATCATCTTGAGCATCCAGCACCAGCAGACGCTGCTGGAAGAATCTTCATACCATGAATATGAGAGACACTTCTGTCAGAAGTAGAATGTTTGTATGTGCATAGAAGAATTCTGCTGTTTTTTTGTATGCCAAGCCACCTTTCTTGCGTTTCGTTGCATGACAGTGTCAGTTGTGATGTTCTTACTCTCAAGTACAGTCCTTTAGGGTCAGGTTAGGGAGCAAAGCTCAAGTACTGTTTTTCTTCACTGGCAGGTTTGTGTTTTTTTTGTTGTTTAATATATGTTTAAAACTATATGCTGTGCAGGTTGTTTATGCTTCCAATCATTTTACATAAACTATTTTGCAAAGTAAAGGAATCATAACGATTTATTATTCTTCTATATAAATAGCTTTTGTGATTTTAAAGGTTGTAAATGAACTAGAAGTAATACCTTGAAATATGAGCTGTCAAAGAACATTCTAAGCTGTGAAATGGGTTTACCCAAATATGGCAAAATTTTGCAGCTCACTGGGAATTAAAAGCTTAATAAAATCAACTGTGAGGTGCTACCCCTGCCTTTACAATTTTCACTAACATACCAGATCTCTGCTGGAGAAAAATGCTTTTAGTTTCTCCTAAGGTTGAGTCATTTTGTGGGCAAATAGTAAATTGCCTGTTTGACTTGTTTTAGGTGTAATACAGCTCTATTTTTTAACAAGTCACAGGAGTATCAATCAAAGTATTTTAAAATATCTTCAAAGCTGCTTTTGATTTCAGAAGAAAATTTGCTTGAACACAACATGATTTTGTATGTAACCAAAACTTTTATTTCTGAGTTACTGTTAAATTTATTGATAAAAATGAGGTGGGTATGATTATATATGCTGAGCAAGCAAAGCTGGTGTTTAGTGTTCTGTTCTCATTATTAAATGAGTCTTGATTTAAGTGGAATGCAGAACTGGATATAGATCAGCAAAGCCATTAGAATCTGTCTTAATCTTTCTGGAATGTTGAAATGTGTGCTTGATTTCTAATTGCTGTACTTAAGCAGTTCAACTCCGGTGTTGTTGGAGTTGGTAAACTCCAGTTCGGTAAGGAGCTCTGTGTCAATAACTCAGAGCTGAATCGCGAAGCTTAAAAAGAAAAGGAATTGATGTCTTCAATCCCCATCTCATCATAGAACTAAACTTTGAATAGGTGTTGAAAACTAACTACTGTCACATTTCTTTAGGTTAAAATTGTTTGTGAAGGCCGGTTTTCTCCATGTCTGCTCATTCTGGCACTTTATGTGTGTGTTTTCTTTTTTTGGGGTGTGACCAAGAAAGGATCCATTCTTAATGAAATGAAGTATTTTATTGAAAATAAAACCAAAAGGTAAAGAATAGCTAGAATTTATCATTTAAAAAAAAATAAAAAAATTAAAAAAAAAAAAAAAGAGACCTTCAAGGTCTATCACTTCATGTTTGTGTGATGCCCTGTAGATACTGAACAGGTCTTAACTTTGGTCATTGTTCTCCACCGAGTAAGTTTAAAGAAACAAAGAACAGCCAACCGATCTCTCATCTTATCCCCCTAAACTGTGTCTTGTCGTTATTGGAATTGAGGGACCTACATACGTGATACATTTTAAAAGTCTTCTCTCCATAGTGGCATCTTTGTGATTTGTGTCTTGTCAAATGCATTCTTGCTTAACAAACAAAAGTTTTGTGACTCTTTGGCTTAGCAGGCTGTAGGTGGTATGTAGACTGTTTACAGACTTGGGTAAATTACAGTTTAAGGAGGAAGAGAAAAAGTACTGCTTAAGATCTATATTTGGGTATCACGTTTCCGGTACCTGCCAAGGATATTTTTCTCTCATCTAAATTCTGATGGATTAATATGTGATGATAAAACTCTGGCTGGGTATAAATTATGGGAAAAAGAAAAAAGGAAAAAAAAGGTGATGGGTGAGGTCGTAGATGTTCAGAGTCGATGGTTCATTTATACTTTGTTTTGTAGTGCTTCCTTTGAAGACCACCACTATTCAGAATTTTTCTAGTATGGTTCAGTTTCAAGGTCCTTCAGAGTGTGACCAGGCGCTTGTTCCACTGCCTGATAATTTACTGTGTTCTACTTAATGGAAGTTTCTGGAGATGCTAGACAAAAGCTTCTCTTCTGTTTTCAAAAATATGTAAGCTGTTGTCTGAACCCAGTGTAAGCGCTGCTGAACAATAACTAAACCACTGTTGTGTTATCAATGCTGTTTTGGTTGCAGATCCAAAACATAGCATCGCAGGAGCTGCTATGAAGAAAATGAACTCCGTCCCAGCCAAAACTCAGTACATGTATGTAATACGTGTATTTGCAACAATAACTGAAATCTCAAAAGCAGAATGCTTGCATCCCAAAATAATTGTAATTCTGAAACTCATCTACTTAGCATCCTTTAGTCTTTAACTTGCATGTAATACTTAATGCTACGTTAATGTGATACCTAGCAAAGCTGTAAGAGTGCAAGTAGTAAAGTTACACATTTTACATTGGAAAAATGAATTATGCTAATACCAGTCCTAATTTGACTGTGGTGTTGCTAATACTTTCTGCATTGTTGAATAGATATTAAGGCATTTTTTTTTTTTTCTTAAAAGTAAATATGAGCGAAGCAGGCATTAATCATAGAACCTTGGTGTTCAACTTTTTATTTTGTTGTTCATGTTTTCTTTCATTAGGTCCCCATTACATACTGAAAAAATACAATTTTAACAGAGAAACGGGTACAGGATGGGAAAATTATGGTTTGCTTTGTAATTGAAAACTTTGTTCTTACAATGATGTTTCTATTGGCTGATTTTCTTTATAAGAAGCAAAAAAGTAAGAAATATGAAGCCCTAGAACCAACATGCTATAAAATGGTGAAAGACAATGTTCTTGGAGCAGACTTGCCTTTCTTGGTGTGCGGCGTGATTCCTCCCAGAAGAGAGGCCTAGATTCCAACTTATTCCAAAGACTTTCTGTTCAATGCATACTTTATCTCATCACTGTTAAGACACAAATTGTTCAGCAGCTTGAGCATGGCTTTCAAGTTAAAAAGTTATGCTCGCTCTTGCTCATTTTCCTTCATCCAATGAACTGTTAATTATTTCGTGAGGAGTGGGACAGCTTCAGCAGAACGGGTGGAGAATCCTGTCATCCCAGCCTGCAGCATGGTAGACGGAGTCTTCTCTCCGCAGTGATATGTGTTAGTTTGAATCCCCTCGGGCAGAGAGGTAATGAAATCCGGATCTTCCCAGTCCTAGGTTAATGTTCTAACAGCTGAACTATTGTTCTGACTCAAAGCAGTGGTTGCTGCCTGGTTTTATGTAAAGCCTGATGTGCTGTGGTTTTTGCTGACAGTTTAGACTTGAAAGAGGTGCTGAGGTGTTCACTTTTTTCAGGACTGAACCCTTTTAAGAAATGCATTTGTGAGGGAAGCTTAAATATCTGGCATAAAGACTTTCCAATCTTGAGAACCTACGTTTCAGAATTCAAATTTTACGTTGACACGCCCAAGTCTGTCTTGAGATATGTAAACTTTTTCTGTAACTCTGGGCTTAATTTCTTAAGGGATTTTTCTGTCTGTTGTGGTTTTGTCAGCATCTAGACCAGGAGGCTTTTTTTTTTTTTTTTTCCTAGCACAGTGTTGATACATCTTTACACAAAACTTTTCTGTCAGGTCATGCGCAGCCAATACCATGGTTACAATTTTAGGTTGTATCTGAATCTTAATTGTTTCCAGACTTACCCTTAGATTTCTGTAAGTAGAATGCACTAATTTCTCAGTGTTAGAATGAGTTTTAGATAGACTTGTGGAGGAGGAATTCAGGGTGGCAGATGATTAAAATATGAGTGCTGGTGTAAGTCAGCAGTGTTCATGAAGTCTGTGTTCTTTTGAAGACCCCGAGAGTGTTCAGGGACAAGTACACGAAGACTTTCTGCTTGTCATTTACGTTGAGTACCCACATGAAAGGAACACAATTAGGGACAAAGATCCACGTATGCAACCATCTTAAAATTCTCCAATTACTAGACTGCAATGGGGTCTGCATTGACTTTGTGTGAACTTCAGCAGTAGTTATAAACCTGCCTGTCAGTAGGCAGCTGCAGTCCAATGTTGTTTCGCTGACCTCCTTTCTAGGCTCTTGTTCTTTTACATGTCGGTTCTGGAGAGATTAAAGAAGTATTTTTGTGGGCGGGCTAGGCTTGGTGACTGAGCTGTGTAAATAGGGCTAAATTGAAAAGATAACAACAATTGGCCAAACAACCCAGATTTCTGAGGCAGCTAAATGTGATGGACGTTCAGGATTACTATGAGGATAAATGAGGAAATTTGGACGTATGTTCTGCTGTTGGCAGTGTGGACTTTTCCTATATTTTGCTATCAGTCAGCAAAAAATTATGCTGGAATATGGTAGCTAAGATGTTAAAGCAAACAGCTGTGAAATAGAACCATCAGTTATCTCTGAAAAGAAAATGTTGTCACATTCTGCAAACCAGAAAAAGGGGAAGGATTGCTGTGAGAAGTATCTTAAAAACATAAACCATATATTCTATTATATAAACCATAATATTTCTATTCAGTGACAATCTACATAGAAAATGCAGAACAGAAAGCAGCTCTGCACTATACCCTTTCCAGCCTTTCATTTAATCATTGATATAAAAATACAGAAATACATATTTTATTAATTTTCTTCCAGTTGGATATAGTGTCTCTGTTTCAGTGGCAGTTGGGCTTTTTTCTGTCTGGACAGTTATTTAATATTTCTACCTTCTAGTGGGAAGAGTGGGATGCTTCAAATTTCAAATTCCTTTGACAGTTCTCCACATGTACATAGGTCTGATTTTTCTTGAAATGTTAGTAGTCCTGTTGATGAGACATTGGTTTGGTACTGACTCAGTGAGACACATGCAGCCTACTGAGTCACCATCACGGCTTTGTGGGACGGCTGGGTATGTTTTGGGTGGGGGATTTCCAAGAACTGACCCAGCCCAGGCTTCATTAGGTTCCGAGCCTTGGTAGGATCACATCCCAGAGCAGTGAACCCGCAGGGTAGATTTGTATCCTTTCTCCTTAATAATGTGCTTGGGTGGGGTGGAGGGAGAGCAAGCCTTTCTTGCCAGGAGTAGTAATTGGATGTTTTACAATCAATACCTTAATTTATGTAATACCTGTAATCATATTTTTTTAAGTATGTAAGTATGCAAGTGGTTTAGTGAATAGGTCATGTCTATTTTGAACACAGGATCAAAGAGAATTTTTAAAACCCAATCTGACAACACTAAGCATAAATAAATTATGTAATTTCCCTCCCCCCATATATATGTGGAAGGAGGATTGAAGAACATATACATTAATATGCACATTCCTAGCATTTTTGATAGACTTACATAAGGGAAAGTAATGAGGATGAGGGGAAGCTGGGAAGGCCAGGGTGACAGGAGCTTGACATGAAACAGGTTATTAAAGCAGCTGGGAATGTGGTATACACTAACTTTGTGAAGGAAAGTGCTGTTCTGTGCGTGAGAGAAAGAGGAAGCATTTCTGATTTGTCTGCAGAATAATTTCTAGGCAGCTGCAAAGTCTGCAATTCTGCGGGGAGTCTCTCCGTCTCAAGGATGTCTCGTTGGAAGTAAAACTTAGCAATAGTTGTGGCTTTCATGGTAGTGTGCATGGCATATTATTGTTTACATAGGACCTTGATTTAACTTTGGGTCAGCCTAGATAGTAGCTGAACTCGTCTGAAGTATTGTGATTAAAGATACATAATTTCAGAAACTGCCTTTTAACTACAGTCTTTAGAAAGGTTTTTAGTCTATTTTCTGCTTATAATTGTTGTCCATTATTGAACAATTCCCCTAGGTATGGAAGGGGCCCATTTTTTCCTGTTTTCTCCTATACTTATTTTCATGCCTGTTATGTAATAAGACCCTTAGCTAAGGACTGTAGCTTTGAAAGATCCTTAGTTTTGTAACTTGCTTTCATGTACAACAGAGATAAGCCAGCAAACAGCAAAAGATCTGAATCTTTGTAAGCCACCTTTGCCAATGGTTTTAACTCACTGTTTTAGCATCTCTTTCTCATCTGAATTAATGCTTTTTATGTGCCCCGGACCACCACTGTCTTGAAACAGGAGTTGTTGAGAGATGCACGTAGGGGATATTTGGTAATGAAGGGACAGAGGAACAGCTCTGAAGAAGAGATTAGGATGAATTTTAGACTGAGGAGGAGGAGAAGCTTAGACAATTGGTTATTGGTTTTTCAGGCAGGTGATACTTAAGATCTGCATAATTTGCCAAAAATAGATTATTTTTCCTTTTTAATGTATTTAAGCATGGAAGGGTTTGTTTCATGTAAGGAAACATCTTGTTTCCATTCTTCACTAGTACAAAAATATTTCAGAATCTCAACTTCTTTTTTCTGGAATGAAGTTCTTTTTTTCATTGGTTTTAACTGTAAATAGTAATTGTATCAACTGTACAGGCCTTACAGTGTTGTGAAATGATATTGTTTATGACATCCATTATTTTGTATTTCTGTGGAGTTTTACATTCCAGAATATGCTTGGAAATGGAGTGTATTCATATCTGACCTTTTTCCCTACAGAACAGATTCAGCTGATGTTTGCTGGAATATATTAGAAGTAAAAAAAAGGGAAAGCACACCAACCACCCCCACCCCCCCACCCCAAACCAATGAAAAAATACACTTAATAGCTAATTGTTTTGTGAAATGGTGTGCAGTGTGCACGCAAATAGCTGTTTGTCATCAGATGAGACTATTTGCCAAGAGTATACCAAAACAGTGGTGCTGAAGGTATCGTCATGGTTTAGATGAAGAAAGTTTATCTCGGAGGTTATGGTAAATACAGTTAATAAGGCATAGCTTGTAAAAGGAGTGTGTGGGGGGGGGAAACGCTACAATTAATGCATAATTTAGCTGCTGATGTTAAAATTGTAGTAACGCTTCCAGTGTTGACACAGAATGGGACACACCAACTCAAGCAGTTCTGTCAACTGGCTTCTGATAAGAAGTCTGCAGTTTAGCATTATGACATGTTCAGAAAAGGTGAATGCCAAGCATAAGCTAAGATTATGCTTAGAATGACTTCTTTATCGCTATGTCATGTAGCGTGGATAAGGATTCAGACATGAAAGCATTTATTATCCCGTAGTATTTCTTGCAAAAAATTACCAAATGTTTTAACGTGAAAGCACTGTATTTTCTCTTTAATGGCCCTGTATTTGCACCTCCTCATCTCATCCAATAAATGGCAGAAATGAGTTAATGTTTTGCAGGGCAATATAAGCTGAAGTTTTTATTCTGTATGGTACTACTTTATTAGTATATGGGTAAGTGTAGTTATGGGGGACAAAGACTGAACTAGCAGATACCCTATTTAGGCCAGGCTGAGAGGATTGTGCTGGTTGTCAGTGCCAGTATTATGCCTTCTGCTTCATTATGCATAATTGGATTTTCCAGAAGGGCAATAAATCTGGAGAAAAGGCAGAGGAGGGACCCATGGGGGGAGCAGGGCATAGGTCCATTTTTCTGCCTTTTTGTGCTTATAAGAGGTAAAATGGAAAGGCAAGTATATTCCTGTTCTTGTAAATGTGCTTTTCCTCTTTCCCATTTATTTATTGTACTTTGCAGTTGTAATTCTAGGCATTTGACACCCATACAGCCAACTAGTGATTCTGAGTCAGCATAATTTCCTGCTAAACTACACATCTTTGTTCAAGGGGAGTATGCGAGGGAGCATACAAGAAAAAGATTTATCAAAAGAAAAACAACGTTTTTATTCAACAGTGGTTTTTTTATAAAGTGAAATCTAATCTCAAGTCTAATGCTTGTCCTCCAAGTCATGCACACAGCTTTTCTGGCAAAGATTTTTGATTCTACGTGTGTATGCATGTTCTTCAGAGCTAAGCAAAATAAGCAGAAGTGGCACTGAATCAGTAGAATCCCAGACATTTCATAAATGTTACAGGGAATAGAAGTGAGAGCTAGTGTTATTCTTCAGATGAAAAATACCTCCTCTCCAGATCATGAAAAGGCCATCAGTAGTGCTTTCTCACTTAAAGAATGGTTCCCAAAACAGTGTTTGTACTCTTAGATACACACACACTGAAAAGACGTAGAAGTGAACAACACCTCTGTGTATTGTATCTTCCAAATTATGCAGGCAGCAATTTCACTTTGCATTCCGTTACCACTTTTTGTCTGCCTTAGAATGTGTTTTCGGAGAAATGCATAGATTGATTCATAGAAGTCCATGTGTGAATAAAATAAAAATATAAAAAATGTAGAGAACACCACAAAATATGAACTGGATTCTCATGTGAACTTCTTATTGTTGTATCAGTTGTGCTCAAGTGCTGATCAATCTGCACATCTCAATGACACTTAAAAGAGGGTGGTTGGCCTCACCTCTCTTTGGAACTGTAGTTTGCTCTGGATTCACTGAAAATTTAAACTTTTAAAACCATTGTCAAGAAATGCAAAATATATTTTGTCCTAAGAAATATTGAGAAGTGTCTGAAGTGGTGTAAAAGCATCTGAATAAATTAAACGGAGTAGCAAACGCGATAGCATACGGAGTCCTGAAAGTAATTTTTTTAATCATGTTTTGTGACAGGTTTATGTGTTTAAAACTATTTTTTCTGGATGGCGATGAATAGTTCTGTCTTCAAAAAGCTTACAATATGATTTTATTTTTCGGGGTTACGATAACTTTATTTGTAATTGCATGACAAAATTAACTGTATTCTGCAAAAGAATTTCCCATTGAAATACACTGAAGCGTTTCTACTCTGTCTTTTTGATCTGTTTCATGTAGGAAAGAAGGGAAAGGGAACGAAAGCTGAGCAAAGAAATGGCAGAAAAAGCCACAAGGGAACTAGAAAAAATGCAGTTACAAGAAAAGGCTGAAGTAAAATATAAAGAGTGGTTAAAAAAGAAGAGAGCTGAAGAGGCAGAAAAGAAGAAGAGAGAAAAGGTATTGATCAAGTAGTCATTTATTTGGATGAGGTTACCTAATCTGCAACTGATGTTAAATATATTGGGTAAATCAATTAGAATTTGTCAAATGACAGTGTTGTACTTGACAAAAAATTTCAAAATTTTTAATGTTAGTGCATTGCAGACATCGATGTATGGTCAGCAAAGCAAGATGGATATTAATGCATTTTTGGTAAGTCTTTGCAAACCCACTGCAATTGTGATATGGTCGGAGAAAGAGAAACACAAACCACACGGTGCACCTTTATTAGTCGGTCCGTGGCAGGGTGACACACAGAGACAGCATGTGGCGTTAAGTGCTTTTTTCTCCCAGCACCACCATTATATTCTTATTAAACTTGTACATATTTCTAATTAAACACATTTTTCTTCATCTCTGGCTATACCAATCTGATGCTGGGAGTTCTAATATAAATGTTATTTCATATTAATCAATCACCTATGTATTTTTATAGTGAGCTTCAGAAGACCTCTTACTGTAAGCTGCCAAAAGTATGGGCTTTGAGGTCCTCTAGTTCACTAGAACAAATGGCCTAACAAGGCAGCACTTGCAGGAGTTGTCCAGAATTTCTCTGAAAGTCCTCCGAGCCTCTAAAAAACACAGCACGAGGACTTTGGAAGCCAAGAAAATGAAAGTTATCAGGCAGATTTTAACCACATGCATTCTTTTAGTCACATCTTCATTATGCAGGTTCTTATAAGCTATGCTCACAGTATTGATTCAACTTAGTTGAAATCCAAATGCCATGCCTAAACATACTGGTTTACTTCTGATTAATGGTTCCCCAAGCCTGCTGGCAGGCTTGGAGGCCACCCAGTCATGGCTGATAGAGGGCTGGATGAATATGGATAAATGAGAAGAGTGGACAGCTGTCCCAGATGCAATAGCCTCTTTAGGCTAACTGCAGCACGGTGGGTTCTGGTCACCTGCCCATTATGTTCAGAATATCTTCTACGTGTAGCCTTCCAAAAGATTTCTGAGAGCTTTTTTCTCAGAGAAACACTGGATTAATGTGGAGGTTGATTATTTTCTTTTTTTTTTAGACTTAAAGAAAAAATGTGCAACTTTTCTATTGGCAGGAAAATGTATTTGCTTTTGTAAACATATTTTAAATACATCCAGTAGTCTGGGAATCTACAAAAGATTTATTTAGCATTTTGTGTATATTGTACAGAGATTTGTCTGTAAGTGTCTTAGATTTTTAATTTTTGTTGTATTCTTAGGAAAAAGAAAAAGAAAGGGAAGCTGAGCTACAGGAGAAGAAAGCAAGATCAGAGAAGATCTTTAAGGAATGGCTACAAAATGCTAGAAATAAACCACGCCCTGCTTTAAATGGTTACAGCTTCCCATATGGGAAGTCTGCAGGTTTGTACTTCTACTACACGTATGTAGTGACTCAGTCTGTGGTTCCTTCCCTCTAATCTTTTAATGTAAAATGAAGCCTGTTTAAGGTTTTCATCCAGTGTCTGATTTTGGCACATTGGAATGAGTATCTCGTATGATACAAGTCAAGAGAAGCTTTTACTCTCAGACCCTTTGTGCATTTTTTGTAGGCCTTTGTGTTATTTGGGACGAAAATTATATTTGAGAGAGTAATGTGGCATGCCAAATTATAACTGATTTTGATGTCATTTTCCTTCTCGGGCATAGGAATGACTAGAGCAAATTACTGGTTCCTGTGAAGGAAATCAGTTACGTTAGCATCCCTGTAAAGTTAGTGTTTGTGTTACAGAAGGTGTGTGCCACCTTACCGCACCTGAATCCTCCTTAGAAAAGAGGTGGGTTTTTGAGATGCAGAGATTTGAAGAGGCTGACAGAAGTCCTGTCTGAAAAAGGAGATGTGGGAATCAACCTGTGTTCTGAGCTAAGATTTCCTTTTTATTTAACTATACACCTGCATCACACCTTCTTGGCTTCTGTAATCCTATTCCTTTTTTGTTTCAAAGGGAAGTGTTAAAGGGAATGCCGTTGATAGTGTGGTCTTTTGTGAGTCTCACTTTATTTTGGGGTTTCTTTTTGTCATCCCCCATGGTACAAAATCAGGAGAGCAGTAAGAAATAGTATTGCATTTTACATTTGAGTGCTTAATTAAATTTTCTTCAAATATATATAAATATATATATTTTCATCAAACTAAAATCATTGTTACTTGAATTAGCAACAGAAAATATTTTGGGACCTAAATTCCAGGCTCTGAATGTTTAAGGAAAAATGCGTAAAGCGGGTGAACAACCTTTGCTCTTTTGCTTACAGCTGTTTATAGACGGTAATACACTTTGCCTTTTGTTTTAGACCTCCATTGCTTCCCCACAGCTGCAATCACTTCTTTAAGTGATTTTTGAAAAATATTTCTTTACTCATTTGTGTTAGTGCAATGGAATATATTACAGACTTTGTTTTACTCAACCATGTAATGTATTCACTGAAATGTCACTACAGACAAATGACTGATAGGGCAGCATGTGCCTTCTGTTGCATTTTAGGCTTTCTGATATTGCTTTATGGGCCCTAGGTTTTTAACTGCAGATTATTAATGTATGTGCATAATTGGTGTATTGTTCTCCTTGATAAAATGAAGAATAACGATTAAGCAAAGATGGAAAAATGTGAGCTTTGACTATGCAGTGACAGGAAATTTTATTAATAAATGCTTTGAAATAATGCTAACTAGCCAATTTGTAGACATTTACAGCTTTTAAGTATAGAAAGGACTGAGCATTCTGTATGTTACAGAGCATTCAACCTGCTGCTTGTTTTAAATAGGGGTGAAGAATATGTGAGTTGTTGGTTTAAAAAAAAAAAAAGTGGAAGATTTATTACTTTGAATCATTTAAATTGTGATGTGCCTATGCTGTCTTCCTCTCAAGATGATGTATCTTTTTTAGTCCAGATAATTATAACTGCTTGCATTGTGAAGCTTGTAGTGTAAGTATTCCTTTTTAATTATGTGTAATTTCTAAATGTTTTAGGGTGTGCTGATGGAAACTCATATCCAGCTCCAACATATTGTAACCCCATTCCTTGGAAACCTGTACATGTGCCTTCTCCAAAGGAAGACAGAGTTCTTACAGTGAAGAAGAGTAAGAGACCTGTATCATGTCAGTCACATGCATCTTCGCCTATGGTAATTTATAAGCACAAGAGCAACCCTTGTGTTGGATCCTTGTGCAGAAAGCAGTTATAGTACAGCAAACAAAACTATTATGATCTTGAGTGAACTGTGCCATAAATGTGAAGTTATATGCAATTATATGTCCAAAACAGGCTGCTTTCTTATTATTATTTCTGTGAACAGGTTTTGTGTTTACAGCTAACTGACTGATCAGCTTTTTTATATGGTTTTTTAATATGTTGCATTTTAGTAAAAAAAAAAGGCATATTTAGCCAATCATAATGGGACTGTATCTCAATACTAATAAAACGCACAAGATTATTTCTTCCTTTCCTCCTCTTTTGTTGGTGAAGGAGTTTTTTTGTGTATGTGATTATTCTTTTGGGCAAAGTATTACTTGGTTATTTTAAAGATGCTAACTTATAACAGACTTTAAAACAATTCTTAATGTGGAAGGGATTCAAGGCCTGCATGCAGTTGCAGGGCTGTAATGTCATTCATATTGCAGGGATATAGTGGGATAGCTTACATCACTGGAGTGCTGCAATGGATGGTTGCAGGCTCTTTGAGGAAGCACAGGCTGGCACAGTGAGGAGGAGGGAGACCAGGAAGAACGCATGAAGTGTTGCCTGAGGACCGATCATTAGCCAGCTGAAACCTAATGAATTAAGATTACAAAGGGAGACCAATGTTGGACTGAGCATCTGCTACAGACCACCTGATCAGGAAGAAGTGTGTGACATGATTCAGGCAGTTGGAAAAAGCCTTAGGCTTCTATCCCAGAGTTTCAGGGAGACTTGAACCACCCTGAAATCTGCTGGAAAGGCTACACAGCAGGGCGCAAGCAGTCAAAGGGAGTTTCTGGAGAGCATTGGTACCTTCCTGAACTTCCTGACGTAGCTGGTAGAGGAGCTGACAAGGGGAGGCTCTTCACAGAACTTGATATGATGTACAAACATGGGAGAACTGGCCCGGGACGTGAAGGTTGGGGGCAGCCTTGCTATAATGACCGTTGGATGGTGGATTCAGGATCTTGGAACAAGTAGCAGGATCACAACCCTGAACTGGAGAGAGAAGAGCAGATTTTGTTCTGTTCAGGATCCTGCTTGCAAAAATCCCATAGAGTATGGTCAGGGAGAGAAGAAGAGTCCAGGAAAGCTGGTGATTTTCAAGGTTTGCTTCCTCCAAGCTCGAGGATGGTCTATCCCAAGGAACAGAAGGTCAAGGAAGAGTGGCAAAAAAGCTTGTGTAGATGAACAATGAACTCCAGACTAAATGTAAATACAAAAAGAAAGCATACAGAAGGGGACAGCAGGAACAGGTGACCCTGATGGAATATAGGAACGCTGTCCAAGTGTGCTGGGATGGGAACAGGAAAGCCAAAGCCTATCTAGATCTGAAACCAGTGGGGGATGTGAAAAGCAACAAGAAGGTCTTCTGTAGGCATATCATTTGCAAAAGGGAAATCGGGAGAAATGCGGGGTCACTGCCACGTGCCACATTTTGGCATGTAAGTTTTCTAATATATCAATTCTGCTTCTAATCCTAATCGGTTTTAATTTCTTCACGGCAAATAGCGAAAAATACTGAACTACCTTGTGTCAAATTTATACTTAAAACATTCCTTGTGCCCTTACTCGGAGTGATTCAGTTTATACAATATGCCTATGATTGTTCTTTCTAGATAATACCAAATGCTAACAAGACTGCAACATCTCTCAGTAGTTAATCTTAATAGTTTATTTGGTTTATATTTGTCAGTAGTTTATGATATGAATTAGTGTGAAGCCTCACATATTTAGACTTTCACAAAGTACTTCACATTCACCTATTAAAGCAGTGCAAAGGACATTATGCAATTGAGTTTAATTTTTCATTTTACATTGTGAAGTCATGAACATAAAACTATTCATCAGAATGAAAAGAAAGCAAAAATGCTTTGAAGAGCAATCTATTCTTCTTCTTCAAGTCAGTTCTGTCATTTTATTATAATAGTGGCTAAAAATAACTGAAATCAGGACTGCTGTATACTACAGTTTTAAATACAAACGGAAGCCTGTTTTACTATTTGAAGATCTATCGTTTAAGCTGACCAAAAAGAGAACAGCTAGTACAAGTATATTCACATATGGTGGGTGCACAGGCTGATCTGATGCATTTCACTTATGCTGTCACTAAGTTATCTAGGCTCCATAGTGTCAGTGACAGGTCTGTTCTTGTTACTTCTGTAACAGGGTGTAAATCAGGTGCCAAACATGTTCATGCATATTGAATACACAACATGGGTTATCATTATATTAGTTAATGGATGTCTGTTAAGACCACCTGGTTTTCTGAAGCCTAGTATTTGTCATAGGGCATATAGAGTAGAAACTTGTTTTTTAGTGCTGTATTTATTTAACAGTTTATTTTCCTGTTATTCTAATTTGTAAATAAAACAAAGACACCTAACAGAGCTCTCATGACAGACAATAAAAAACCCCGAGCAAGGCCCCTGCCGTGACTTGACAGAATGTTCTTTTAATGCTGCTTATAGGTTATTTCCGTATTCTAAAGTATGTAAAGCTTTTGGTTCGCTGCAGGTTGTGGTGTTGGTTTTAGGTTTTTTGGGGTTTTGTTTCTTTTTTTTTTTTTTTTAAAGGCAGCAATAATTTTAATGGTTTGTATGCTATTCTGTTCTGGTGTTTATTCGATATTAATTTTACTATACACACTTAAGAGAAGTCTGAACTCCATAAAATATCTGGAGTGTCAAACTATGTTAAGCAGGAGAACATGGGCTTCACAGAAGTCGTCAGAACATTATCTTGAGGATATAGAACTCTGTGTCTGGCTTTTTCTATAAGGACCTCCATGATGGATTGGTGTGAAAGTAGCGGTTTAATGGATTAGCTGTTAATCTCTCCGGCTAACCTTGCCATGTAGAGATGAGATGTCTAGTGAGAGTCAGAAGTCTGACAGTTGTATAGGCTACCAGAAGCTCATTAGTGTTTAGATGAAGGGACAGCATTTTACCGTAATGTAAATGATTAATTCTGAATTAGCTGACAGAGGTTTCTTGAGACTGTGATTTAGTTGAAGAGCCATGTACAATCATGTTAGTATGTTCTGTAATAGTTTTTCTGAAATAGCATGTGGCCACCAGTATAGGTATGTTGGTGTAATTACCTGAGTGTCTGCTTATGACTTTGTATATGTTTTAGCATTTATTTGCTTGTAGTGACATAAAATAGCCCTTTAAAGGAAGATAAGCATTGATAACATTTATATTAACAGAGTATGAAAAAATCTGTGGCTTGATTCTGCTGTAACACATTGTTGACAAGATATCTGTTGGCTTGAACAGTGATAAACGGCAATTTAACAGGGGTTCCTATGCTAACCCAAATAGAGTTGTCCTTCAGGATTGCATGTCTGCACCCAGGGTGAAGGGCTAAATAGATCTTAAACGTGTATTTGGTTCAGGAATGGGAGTATAGCAGTAAATGTTGAAGCGAAGTAGTTTTCTTGCAGATGCTTCAGCCAGAAAAGTTGAACTACTTGTTGGAATTCTGGTTTAGAGATATTAGAAAATACTTATAAGTATCCAAAGCCATTTATTCTTTTTTGCTGCCAACCAAAGATAGTGGGTTTTTTCCACCACCAAATTTTCTGTGGAAAGGTTTATCCTGTCTTCAGAATCAGAGCAACATTTCATTTGAAGACAGCCAGCTTCAAGTGGACTTACGACCCCTAAAATAGCAGATTTAAGATGAGGCTGTTGCTTTAGCTTATCTACAGCATTGTAAATACAAATTTACAATTACAAATAAGGTTAAGGCAAGATACCTCATGAGTGTACACGTTGGCTCTGATTCAATCAACATGATGGTTTTGCTGAGCAAAGAGGACAAATATTGTTTGTATTTTTTTCCAACAGGATTTCAACCACACGGTAAAATGGTCTGGCCTTGTAGCATAATTTAAGACTGTGTGCTGCAGAAAGCCATCATTTCATGCTGTTGTGGCAAATAATTTACACCATTCTTTCTCAGATGTTAGAAAGATAAAATCTTAACATTTTTTTGTAGCTTAAACAACGTTCTCTAGCCTTTCATGAAGTGCTCTCCTGAATTTCTCTGCTCATGAAACTTCACAGTAGATCGAGTTGCAGAATCTCAAATTACTCACTAGAAACAGTCCAAGATCTTGCATCTTGATGTCCATGCTGCTAAAATAATATGAGACTTAACCCCAGCTGATTTTCATCTTGTTTTTGCAGAACTTGTGGCTATAAGAATTCATAGACCACTTCAAAATCCTGGCTGCTGCATCCTTGTAGGATTCGCGACCTTTCCTCCTCCCTGTATGTCAGTCATAAATAGTGCCGTGCTCAACCTCACTGTGAAGGATTACATCCCCTGTGCGCTTTTACAGGTTTTGAAAATTACTGTATAGGCGCTCTGTAAGGTAGCGTGGCTTTCCAGTAACTGACACCTTCACACAGATGTTTTGGGGTTGGAAGACTGTGAGCAGTAAGAAGTCAAAGAAGAGCGTATGACCAGCAAGAGGCCACTGTTACTGTAGTCAGCCTTGCATCCTTAGGAAGTAGTTCTGTTAATGTAACGTAATACAACTTCACTGTTGAAAGCTTTGTTACTGGTTCTGGTGAGGAGCCAAGGCTTCACCTGAACCCAATACTTGCATCAGATTCTACTAATGTGCTTGTTAGTGTAATGTAGAATTGCAAAAATTATTTCTTAATCTGTCATTTTGAAAACCAGATCGAAGAGCAGTCAGTAGTCCTGATATAATTTTCTCTCTGAGATTTTTGTGAGTAAATACGGAAGATTTCACACTTTATTACTGTGGTCAAAAGGTGAGCGTTCCAGCCTGCTGCGCCCTGGGCAACATCGTGAGCTGTGTTTAAATTCAGTAATGAAAAGGAAATCTGAGCACCCTGATCTAGTAAAGTGTATAAACATTTGATTAAGTATGAATGTGTTAGAGAGATCATTGATAAAGCAGGGCTGAAGTGGTCATGCTTTCCTGGATTGAGGCCTAGGACCTAAAGCCTATTCAGTTAGCATAGCTTCCAATTCAGCTATATAGTGCTATGCCCATGTTTTCACACGTTACTCATTTTATAATGATCTATTAGACATTTCTCTAAAGTGGTAGCTAAGTAAGAGTACATTTTTTGCAAAATGTGAAGACTTTTTTTTTTTTTTTTCTTAATATCTGGTCTTAAATGTTTGCTTGGTCTAACTTGGTGCCTCAAACAGGAATTGGAAATGTTTAATTCGCAGGCAAATTTGAATTTACAGAAAACTGGCAGGGTGGGTGATTTGAAAAGTAAGATACTTGAAGCTATTAATGTCAAAATCTATTTTCCTGTGCTGTGGGCAGATGCAAGGGTGGATTCGATTATGTTAATGGTGATGATATTGTTACAAAGGACTCAGACTTTCTTTCTTTTACTGAAGTCCCGACTGAAATTATTTCAGTATTATTAGTGCTAAACAATGGTAAGTGGTTAACCCAGCTAGAAAAATATCATAATAGGTGCTTTTGTGTATAGCTTCTGTGAAAGGTGGGTCTTTTGACTTTCACTTGTTTAAACAATGCAAGGTTGTGTGTTTTGGGATTAAGGCAACAAGTTGTTAATAAGTAACCCAGCAATGCCGAAATGTTAATAGATGCTAGAGTGTGTTCTCCATAACTTGAGTCTGACTCCCTTTTGCATTCGTATGTCTTTCTACCTGTGCTAAGGCCAAATGTTCTCTGTGTGTTGTAAAAATCACAACCCTCAGCACTCCCATAAGAGATGACGAGAGGGACAACAGCGTGGCATCCTTTCTGTCAGCTTGTAGAGCCGTCAGAGTCAGAGTTTGAATGGGCGGGTAGGGAAGGTACTTGGTGTTGGACTTGCCTGAGACTTGGACTTACACATATAACCTGTAGATGACAGGTACAGATGGGAAGGAGGGCATTTTGATTGAGCGGTGTTGCCTTTATTCTTATAGATATTCATGCTTTCTTTGACACTGCTGACCTCTGAGCTCAGTGTTAAAATTACCATGGCACAATAACATTATTCTAAAAGCAAAAACACCCTATAACTTTTATTATGCAATGCCACTGTATGTGACAGCACAGGTATGAAATCAATAATTTATAGGTCCTTTTTGTTGAGGTGGTGATCAGGGTAAGAAAAAAGCTTTTCGGTTTCCCCTTTACATTGACACATGCATCCGTCTTAAAGTAATAGTTACTGAAAGCTATGTAGAGTATTTATCAGTACCCAGGAGGAAAGCAGGATGACTAGTATGCCTGAGTTCAGAGCCCTTCAAAGATACCAGTGTAGATCCACACTTCAGCCTTTGCTAGCAAAACTCTGAATCAAGATTTAGAGGATGGGTCCCAGGAATTCCTGTGGTGTTCTTGCAAGCGAGTGCCCTGGTTTAAAGGGCTAACAGCATGGTCTTGTATTTCCACTGCTCAGAAGCCATTTCTCGCTCTGTTAGGATGTCTGTTCCAATTGAGTGTACCTCACAGCCTGTTGGGTTAAGCGATGACAAATGTATAAAAGGACATGCGAAGTCTGCAAAAACAATTTCCATAGCAGATGGAACTGCCGGGGATGCAGGAAACCAAGATGAAAGGCAGATGGCAACTGAGGCTGCAGCTGTGAATGGGCAGAATATGATACCTATGTTGCATTATTTATTTTGCATGACATAGAAATGTACACAATGTTGAACGGGATCAAGTGGGTTATGGTGCTCATCCAGCACTCTCTTCTAAGCCATGCTATGCACAGTTTGTTAGAGGTGTATCAAAATTATCCCAAGCCAAGCGTGACTGACAACAGCTTGAAATACCTCATCAGTAGAATCTAGGCAGTGTGATATTTATTAAGCCAAAGCTGCTGCGCTGATACAGGGTGGGATATTCAACCTTCTGGTTAGCGCTTGTTTATAATGTTCCAGGCTACTGCAGCTGACATAAACTGTACGAAACTTACTTGTTTCCTGGTGTGTACTTCATCCTCAGCTGGCTTGCCAGAACTTGGTGCTGTTTCATATCCAAATTCTTGTACTCGTCAGGAAGGAAAATGGAAGGGTGAGTCTGTTTATCTGTACCAAGGTTCTTGGTGTAGAGAAGTGGTTAATATAACCCCAATGAATTTAGCAAGGAAAGTGTTTTCTTACTGGTTTAATCTGTTAATAATACAAAAAGTTACAGGAACTATGATTTGAAGAAACTCTTTGATCCAGGTGCTGCTGATGTTTTTATCTTTTTTGTTTGTTTGTTTGTTTTTTCCTTCCTGTTTTTTAAGCTGAAGTTGTTATCAAACTATTTGTAAAGTCTGTGTTAAATGTTAATCCGTTAAATGTTGACCATGGAACTATTTTCACTGTCATATTGGTTAAGCTGAACAGCTTTGAAAATTGATAAGATTTTATGTAATCTCCTGAATGTAGTGGACGCACTGGTCATGTTTCATGAGATTCCAACACAAACAAATCTTTGAAAAAAACTCCCTGCTTTTTTGTTATTTCAGGTGGTCTGGGTGTGTTGCTCATACATAAAATTGTTAGGGTTCTTCTCAGACTGCTTCAGAGGTATAATATTTCAGGATTAAAATGCTTAAACAGGAGTAAGGCAACTAGGCTTCAACATTATGCCTTTTAAAATTATTGAAAAGTGGCATTGCACCTTTCAACTTACCCTTAAGCCTTTGATACTTTTAAAGCATAAACTTCTTGTAAAGCAATTCAAATGTTTGGTATAGTCACTTAAAATATTAATCTACTTCGTGCCTCGTTCAGTGTTTTGAATGGTGATTTATGGTTAATTTGGTGTCCTTGCCAGAAATTCACAGAATTTGACCTCCCTCGGCCATTTCTGTTGAAACTCTTGTGTTTTTTGTTGAATAACTTAAAAGTATTAATGATGCCAGAGCCATTGGCCTATAAAATAAGATATGTTTCGGTCTCTGATCAATGAAATTTTATGTTTTGTATGCAACCTAAAATATTTCCAGCAGAAGGGATTAAACATCTCCAGGTAATATATTCTCCTTTGGCCACTAGGTCAGTTAGCTGAATACTCATGGGAGAAATGACTGGAATTCACTGGTAAGTGCTGAACATTGGGAAATAAAGTGTTTTGACTTGTTTCCCAGAGGTTTTGTGAAAAATCTCATTTAATTGTCTTATATTTTATTTATAGTAACAAAAATTGGTTTATGTCAGAAGTTTAATGTTGGGTGGACAATATTCTAGGGTTTTGATCTTGATCAGGGCAGTTTTAGCTTGTGTGTGGATGCAGTTTGAATGATACTTTGGGGAAAGGACTGAGGTGGGAAAATACGGTTCCACTACTAATACTAAAACCCGCATTATTTTTTAAACTCTGTCCCTTAGCATCTAAGTTACAGTTATGGTTTTGCTGGACATAGTTGGTTGGCAGGGTATGAATGCATGGAGGGTGACTCATATCTGTGCACTGCATCTTGTGTTTCCCTGTGTGGCCAGCAGAGAGGCTACCTAGGAAGAGAAATAGGATTAATTAGCATTTGGACTTTATTTGCAATAAAGGTATTGCAATACTGTGCTGCTATTCCCTTTTAATTTTGTGTATGTTCAGGCGTAAATTATGTTTCAGTCCTGCATAAAAAGAGTTTGCAATCTAGACTTTCTAGACCAAATTGCTGGTAAACAAAAACCACGCCTCACAAGTTAATGATACGATCTACAAAGTGTATCCAGGGGTTGGTTTGTTTTCTTCTTCCTTCTAATACTATGGAGCATTTTGGTTCTGTTTTATCTTGAGACTTGTTCAAGAGTAGAAACATGTATGAAATTATACTTTTATTTGCATAAAGATTTCAAATGTACTTCTCTTGGAGTCTTAATATATATATATAGTACGTGTATTTTTATATATATGAAAAACATTTGGCGGAGTTTTAGTGTTGCTTTGGTTTCTTAACACAAAAGGGAAGTAAAATGAATAATTATAAGCTTTTGAATCATGATCTCAAAAAATAATTCTTGTCTAGGTGCGCATAGTGTGTAGAATTACATAGTATACTCTTTAATTAACAAGACAATATACAGTGGGTAAATAATGCTGTCTTGTGATGAAATCAAAGAACTTGATTTAAAACTCCTGAGTTATATATCTGACTCTGACTCTTTGTTAGATCTAGGACAAGCTAAGTAACTCCTCTCTGCCAAAGTCAGAGCATGTCTGAAAGATACTAGCTTTCATAAATTAGCACTTTTGATTGCCAGGTAAAAACACACATATAAAACAGGGTGTAGGAGGCTGGAATAGCTGAGTGATAAAGGAGACTTCCAATTGTCTGGCTTATTTTATAATGGCTGGCATGTACAGTAGTACTTTAACTGCACTGATGATCCATTGCTATAAGAGGCACTGTCTCAAACAGATGCAATTAAATATTATCTAGAAACCAGATCACTACGTGTTTTCCATGACTGTTTTAATTGTGTTTCTAAGCCAGAAGTGCTGGACATAAAAAAAAAAAAAAAAAAAACCAACAACAAAAAACCCCCAAAAAACAAAAAACCAAAACCAAAGCAAAACAAAACAAAACAAAAAAACACAAACAAAACCCCAAAAACCCAGAAACCACCCACCTTTGGCAACCAAGGAAATTATAACCAATTGTATGTCCAATACCACACAAATAAGTGCTACATACAGAACAGTTATTACTTAGTAAAAGTTTTCCTGTCTCTTACCAGTTATAAAACATGGTAACTTTTCTAAACTTTTAAGTCCACCCCAAATCCCTTTGGTAGTTTTTTAGAGAAAGAAAAAACAAAAACCACAAGGCAAAAAAGAAAGAACCGCTCAACCAATCCCATATGAAACCTTGACTCACTGCAGCCTGAGGCGTAGTTTAGAATCCAGCTTTTATGGAAAGACAAGTTCTTCCTGTTGCTGCAGAAGGGAGGGGAGGGATGAAAGTCTGTGTCATGGATTTCCAATGCAACTTGATTTACAACGTCAAGGATAGGTCACAGCGCTGTGTGCATTCAGGAGTGGGCTTAAGTGCTGGTTTTTTCCTCAGGTGATCGACTTTTGATATGCCTCAAAGTGGGTGAATTTTGAGAAATTGCTCATCAGTTTAAATCGGATGTACATTTCCTAAAATTTATCTCAAGTAATCGGAGACAAAGGAAAAGCGAACATACTTGGTTCCAGTTTCACCTCACCTAACTTTAGACACCTGCCTGGTAAACTACTCCCACTATGTTCTTTTATATCAACGAATGCATGTTAGCATGCTTAGGGTCCAGCAATGGTCTCTGAAAAAGGCAAATTAATCTCTGTAAGTGTCTGTTTCTTTCCATTGTGTGTATAGCTACTGTCTTGGAGGGTATCTACCACGGAGGTCTCTGCCTCTTGGTCAGGTTTATCCTACCTGTGCCATTTCAGCTCACAGGTGCTGTAGCATTAGCTGAGACTTGAGATAAACTGTGTCTGTTATTACTGTCACTGTCACAACTTCATTACGAGTCTTGGTTTCGGTATTTTTTCATTAAAATCCCGTATTGAATTATAATCTCACGTTCATTTAAAAAAAAACACCACCACCACCTCAAAATAGTATGAGAACAGAGGAAGCTTGGTGGTATGATTTCTAAACTAATGCCCCAATACTTTACTGAGAATCAACTCACACATTTTGCGCTTTTTGGTGAGCAGTGCTACTAGTCAATCCAAACTAAATCTCTGTTTGTTTGGGTGCCAGTTCCTCCCAGACCTAAATTGCACCAGTCTATCAGATTGTAGCTGTTACTGGGTCTCATAGCTGTCATTTGCGCTGTCAGATGGAGACAGCCATGGAGCAGGTCTTAGAAGTATGAAGACATAATTTGCCTAAGTGGTTGTGGAGGTTTCTGGTAGGACAGAAGAGTTGCTAACAGCCCCATATGCTCAGTCCTTATGGAGTTTTCAGCATCACTTTGAGCAGGACCCAAATTTGTCACAAATCAATGAACAGTACGGATTGTGCATAATGAGGCCAGCAGCATTGTATGTTGCAAGAAAAGCAACATAACAAAGAGAAGAAACAAAAAAGTGTCTCCTCTTTACTCTGTAAAATTGCACACCCTGCAAATTGTCTGTAAAAGGAGTTTGGAAGATTATTGTTGTCAAGAAATCTGTATGAGACTCGTGAAGCTCGTGCAGTTGTGACGATGAGGTAGGTTGCTGATGACATGCATAAATTGTCAGCATATAGTTTACTGATGATAGTGCAGTATTGAGAGTTGTCATATGTGAAAAAACAGAAGGGTTGTTATGAAACCTAATTAACCTACTTATAAAAGAGATATCTTTGACAGCAGCGGTACAATACCCTGTATATCACCCTTGGTTTTGTTCACCATCACCAGGACTGTTACTCACCAATCCTACTAGATTACCTAACTATCCATCTCCTCACACTTTCCAGCAGCTGTGTGAACACCTTTAAAAATCCAGACATGCTGCAACTAGTGAAATGATTGGGAATTTCTGCGAAACCCTGGGTTAGGAGCCTCTGGCTGGGCTGCGATACAAGAGATTTGTCAGAAGTAATTTGATATGTAACCATAACTAATGATGGAATCCTAATCAATGTGAAGAAGAAACTCATAGACAACTGAAGTCTCAACTCGAGATTTACGGGATTTCCTCTTCTTTCAACCCAAAATTTTCTCACAACATCACAAAAAGCGAAGTTCACATACCAAAAAATCTGAAACTACCAGGTCAAACGTAAGCAATTAAACCTAAGCAATTAAAACCTAAGCAGTTTAGTAGGTCAAGGATGCCTGACCCAGCAAAAAGGCCAGCCAATGGGTAATGCAGGGCTGTCTCTGACTCAGCAGACGGCTGCATAAAGTGTAGGCGGAAAGACCGAGGGGTCTGTTTTCAAGGGGTTCTGACAAACAGAAATTCCTTCTAAGCCTTTCCTCCCCTACTAACATAGACAGTCTTGAACATAACAAGAATTATGTGGTTGGAAAACACCTTTTTTTTTTTTTTTTTTTTTTTTTCCCCCTGAATTTCTTGCATGGAAAAAATCTAAAAAATCCTGCCCCACTGCTCCTTTGTTAAAGAGTATTTCTTCTTCATGGAAGATACACGACATTACATTTGTTTTCCTTTGTATGTTCAATATATGCTACATATTGTGTAGAAAGGTGGATGTGAATTTGTTTAAAAGAAAAAAAAGGAATTTATAAAGACAATTATGTAAATAAGTCTGACTCATTTTCCAGTTCTGAGGAATCTGAATGTTTCTTATCGTTACCAACCCTTGCAAACCTTGATTTTTTATTTTTATATATATATATAAAATATATATTTTAATTTTGATTTTGATTATATTTTGATTTATATATAATCAAAGCAATATATTGATATTTTTTTTTAATCTCCATTTTTGGTTATGATAATTTGATAATTTCAACTGTGATTTGAAAGGGTACGTTTCTGTTTCTCAAATGTGATGAATGTGTCGCTGTTACGTCTTTCCTACGTATTCTTCCACACATGGTTTTCTGGCAGAATGTCAGGAGTTCTGCTCTCTGAACTAATTTGCTTGCTCTTTGTTTTATTATCCCCAAGAAGCAGGTTTGATCTATTTGAAGCCGATGATAGTAGATTGCTTGAACTGTGTTTGCCAGGCCCATAGGGAAAATAATTAGCTTGATTTTTTATTGATTCAGGGATTCAGCTGTTCCAGGTTTTTGTATTTTTTCTTTTTGTCAATACAGTTGCGGAAAACTTGTGTTTCCTTTAAAAAGAAAGGAAGGTTCAGGCATCTTGTGCCATGTGCTTCATCACAGTTTCTGAATTTTTATTGCAGTAAGTGTGGTCTGTAGTGACAAATGTGTCGGGTGTCTGTTTAATGGGTGGGATGTAATGCCTGACCTGTGCTGTCAGCCAAACCAGTAAACATTATTTCTCTCTTCTTATGGAACCAGGTCTTAACTAAACCAAGAACCTGCTAAAAGACCAGAACACTGCAATGCTACAAGCCTCCACGATTAGAAACATTACAGAATCAAACTTCGAACACCACCCAGAGACATCGATTAAAGGGTTTACCTTCTCTGTGTCAGGGGAAGGGGCAGCTGCAGAAGCACCAGCTGAGGTACGCATTTCCTAGTGGAACTGGAGTTTTTCCTTTCATTGCTGAGTGGAATGCAGGATATGGATACAGCTGGGTGTCTGAGATCCCCCACAGGTGGGGTTTGATGGAACACCTTTCCGCTTGTTTCTTTTCCTGAGAACTTTAGGAATTGTAAACATACAGTGAAGAAATTGTATGGTAATTATGCTGTTCTAGCAATGATCCTGGAGACTTCACTTATCTAATAACTAAACTCAACACTGTTTTGTTTGCGTAATGTTATTTTACTTGCAATATGTTTTTCATGCACTAGATGTCTTGATGCTCTGTAATATTCCGGACGTGGTATGATTCTTGGTAAACTGAGTCTTGAAAAAGAACCTGAGACATACCAAGATAGTTGAATTTTTTGGAACCATACTTGTTAGCCCAAGTCCCACCCATCTGAGAACCTTTTCTGGATTTAGGATCTAGAATGTATGTTCGTCATTGCCTGTTCTGTGATGGGGGATATGGCTACACAATTGTACCATGTAGCAGTAATTTTGCTTTTTAGGAAGGAATGCATACTTTTTGAATCTGAGAATGATTCTGGCAAACCAAACAATCCTCGCATCAATGCAAGCTCTGCAATGTTTGTCCAGTTCTGAATCCAGTGGAAGATTAATGTTACTGCTCCCATTAGCTTTAGGTTTTTATAGTATGTAATGGTTCAGCTTGATTTAGATAATAAAAAGATTGCAAAGCAAATGATGCAAAGAAAATATCGGTTAATCAGTGCATTAGGCAAACGTCAAGGAGTTTGACTCTAAAGAGATTTTCAATATATTCTGTTTAGATGGAAATACTGATAGAAATGAGTGTGACTTCTCTTTCATCTAGTTGAACTCTAGGTCCTAATGGATCTTTACGTTCTCTTGTCAGTGTTGGAAGCTCATTCTCCTCAACTGCTTTGAAAAGCAAATGTTTCATCTTCAGGACGCAGCATATTGCCTGCCTTCCAGGACTTCTCTTGTGGACTTGACTTCTTAACCCCTTAATCATATTTTCTTTATCTCTTATTTCTCCTCCCCCAAGGAAGTCTTGATGTTACAGGAAGGTAAGGGAATATGAGGACTTACCTTTTGTCCCTGTATCACCAGACCAGTGTAAAGGAGGGGTGCAACAATTAATGTACAGTCAGTCATGAGATAAGAACGAGTTTGGCACGGTCTTAACTACATATATAACGAATACAGTTATGGGTTTGCTTTTGATTTATTCAGGAAGGTAGTATGCTTCTCAGAGACGTTGCATATAAAGTTTTGTGTCGATATACATTCTTTCAACAAAATTTTTCCCGACTTCTTCAGACTAAGGAGGCAACTCTTCAGTCTTGCACGAGGTTCCTTTCATTGTTTGCATAAATCTTAGTCTGTGTGTTTTAATCTAACAAAGGCAGAGAGAGTTGATATTTAATTAGATTGTCAGATGCTTGATTTTCACAAAATATTTTATAAAATGTGGAAAGAATAAACTGCTATGGAAAGCAAGAATTTGACCTTACTGTTCTTCATAATGCTGAATGTTTATGCCTGGCTAAGTATTTACAAAAGAGCTAATCTGCACATTTTAAACAGGTTCGGAAAAATTAAAAGCAGCTGAGGAGAGCAGTTCAATATCTGGCAAAGGATCTGGCTGTATTTTCCAAAGCGTATCTCACATATATGATATACATGTGAAAGATAAGAATTTACATTCTGTGCATTAGATCAGCACGATGAAGGTAAAATGTCAAATCTCATGTCTAAATTTTTACATTTGTCCTTAGATCACAAATATTCAGGCTCCAGCTTGTAAAAACTTGAACATGTTAACATAGGCGTTAATTGTTTGTCATGTTTTTAAAATGTAAATCCTCATCTTGCATTGCCATCACTCGGAAGGGTGCTCACTGTCTCTAAGAATGAAAACCATGCTGTGGAGTTGGGGATCTAGCCTCTGGCACACACATTCAGGTAACAGAGGGCAGGAGACTTACCCCACTCAGCACTGTAGGGTTAGCCAGGGCTCTGCAGCATCCTCTGCTCCTGTGGCTACATGCTGTAGCTCCCTGGAAGAGCTCAATGGCTGCGAAGCTCACAAAATCCAGGTGAATGGAACCTTTGGAAAATGTTCTTTGGGTGATGGTTTACTTGATAGAATGAGCAAAAGGAGCTACAGACGTGCAGCCCTTTATTGTGCTCCCTGAATTCTTGGGTCACTGTCAGCCCTCAGCATTTCTTCTGGCTTGCTTTGTGCATTTCTTGCTCTGTTTTCCAGCTGTTGTCATGAGACATACAAAAATCCATAGAAGAACATGCTGTTACTAAAAAGATAACTTGTCAGAGTGAAAGGAAGATTTTTTTTTTCTCTTTGACACTGCTGTCAGCACATCTTTATATTTGATACTGGAGGGAGGAGGAATGTGCGTGGTTCCTGAGATCCAAGTTCCTCAGCAAAGGAGAGATTCATGTAAGAGACGGCAGGTGTCTGTTCTGAAATTTTGCATTTCAGGGGAACCAGATGCTTTGCAATGGGCTCTGCCCTTGCACTTCTGCACTGCAGGGTCCCACGGGGCCCATTCTTGACAAGCTCATTCAGATGCTACAGGTTAATAAAAGCCTCATTCCAGGTGATTTGGGTCTAACAGCCAGACAATTCTACCAATCTACATAAAAAGAGGTACGCCAGTAGGGCAAGAGAAAGCCAGCTGCCAATGGAGAGGACTGAGATGCTATTGTAGGTATGAGCCAATACTGTTCCAGGGCAGCTTCTGTAAGCACAAGGCTGCCTTCAAATGCAGCTAACAAAGCCAGATGCTGGCACAGTATCGTGTACCTATGCTCCAAGGAGTGCTGTATCTATTGGGAAAAAGCATAACTGTGCCAAATTTCAGTAAATGTTTCTTAACCAGGCTAAACCTGAGTTGCCTTTCCTTCCCTGACCTGTCTTGTTCAGTGATGTCCCACCCGGGACATGTATAAAGGTAGTATGTGTTGTTTGTTAATAGGGTACATGGCATGACTTCTCTGCATTACGGTTAATTTTTAGTTCACAGGATACTGATATAATCAAAATTGTTATGAAGAGTGGCACTGTTATTTGTTGCCCTCTAGCACTTAAGAAAGCATCAGATGAATAAAGGAAAAATTTTCCAAATTATCATTTTTCTGTGTCTGAAGGCAGATTTTTTTAAGACAGGAAACTGAGATTAATTTTAGAAAGAGGCCACAGTATACAGAACTAAAATATTTTGCTAAAATCAGAAATTACAGCTTTTAAAGTCTTGTGTAGATAATTCAAAATTCTGGAGTAAGATCCCTTTGCTGAAGCTATGAATTAAACTTGAACGTTAAAAATTAGGGTTGAGCAGAACTTTTGTGTGTTGTTACGTTTTGTACTTCATCAGGACTCCAAAGGGAGAAAATGATACAGCGCAGGGGAACTACCTCCGTTCTGAAGAAGAGCATCTTAGTTCGGTTTCCTTTTCCCTTTTGTACAAGTGTTTGAGAACAGCTCCGTGGTTTGATGGGATGGGAGAGGAGACACATGAATGAATGGTTTTGGAAAGATCAGCATCATCCTTCATGTTATAGGGCTGGGTAGATGTCAGAGGTGAAGGATTTCTGTCCTGATCGTGTTAAATAACTGGGTTTTCTATTATAATTACTGACTTCAGAAGAAATACATTGCAGCAACTGTTCTTTCTGTTTCCCTGCAGAGTTGTGTTTCTGTGAAATAACGCTGAGCAGTGTTACGCTGGCAGCATCGTCAACGCCGCCAGCGGGAGATGCAGTACGAGATGGTGAAGCAGCGTGTTGGTACAAGGGGCCATCAGCTGGGGTCAGCCTGCCGTACGGTCTGCGCCTCCTCGTGTGAGCCGTGGTTAGCTCTGTGCATTCGGCTTCTGTTTTGCGGGTGTCACCAACAGAGAAGAAAGAAATCAATATTCTGGGTGGATGATACTGAAATCCAGAACCAAAACACCAAGCTATCCCTGTTAACAGAAGCATCCAGTCCACTGACTTGCGTGGATTTAAAGTGAGGTCGTACAAAGAAGGTATGTCTTTATGGTGATCCTGTTTGCTGAGGCCTGTAGGAAGTGGTGGTTTATACTTTTAACCCCTTCTCTGGGGTTCGGTTTGAATGGCCTCTGCTTGTGCTCAGTGATTCTGGTCAGATGAGCCTGGATCCTGCCCAGCAGTATTCCTGGCAGGAGTTGACCTGAAGGAAGCAGTACAGCGAAGTATGATACTGTGCCAAAACCAACTGTTGTAACGGTTCATCCTCTGGCCACTCTATATCTGTGCATAACAAGTGCTTTCATTTTTATGCTTGAATTCTTCATGCATTAAGAGACATTTTACTGTTCTCCTCCTTGCCTCTGTGGTCTGGCTGCCAAATCTCACCTTCGCTGTTAAAACTGTTTGCTTCAGATAAAGACCTATCCAGCAGAGCATGGCAAAGTGCACACAGGTTTGGTGTCTTTTACCTGTTGATTTGCCCACCTCTGCCAGGATCTTTGGTAGCTTCTGCTGGAAGAGTCGTGTAAGCATAGCTATGTAGGTACGTATGTGCTCAAGACCTAGGAAGAGGGAAAGAAAAACTACCTTACATAGTTCTTGTCATGCTTTTATCTTTATTCATTTCTCTTTATTCAAACCTTCTAATGAAGTAAAGGTATGTTTAAAAAGAAAATCTTGTTAGTGTTGCTGCCAGCGGTAGGGCTTTCAGCTAGGATGGGATCCGGATTTCCGTGTACGTCTGTAGCACAAAGGCTGTAGGTAGCACCAACGGTGTTAGGGGGCAACAAAATTGACTTTTCTGACTGTGTGCCTGTCTGGAAGGCCAAGGGTGTTACGAATTTTTCCTGCAGGGAAGACAGAATGGCTGTGGATTGAGGAGTCTATAAGGCGATCCCATTCATTTACATGGAAAGTAGGACAACTGGTTTTCCTGCAAACAGGGTAAGAGTAATAACCAAAGGTTGCCTTGCTTTCAGCTGTCACCCTCATTCAGCTAGCACCAGACCCAGCAACTTTATCAAAGTTTTTCCCTTTTATTCACACTGCCACGACTTTGGCAACTGCCTAGATGTTGTCATCTTTGATGCAGCTGTCCTTTTCCCCCTAGCTTTTTCCTGTCCTGGTGTCACAGTTGCACACCCTGTTAGAATATTTCCCGGGAAACGCCTCTACTAATTCCTGAGCAAACCTGAGTACACTTTCTTCGGCGTGTAGGTGATGTGTCTGTGGTTCGGTTTGGCCTGGCCATCTCGACCATTTAGTTTGGATAGAGGGTGCCGTTGGCACTCATAGTTTGGACAGAACTTTGACTGGGCTGGTAACAGCTACTGAACATCCTGACGGAGTGTACGTGTAATTCAGATAGCCGTGGCCATCGTCCCCACGCTGCCATAGCTTTGTTGCCTCAAGTTAGTGTGTATTGGCATATCATGCCACCTTTGTTTATCTTTGCAAAGATCGCTATTTCTTCTCAATAGGTATCCATCCTGGTGGCATTATGCTCTGCATATAGATGTATAGGAAAGGGTCCGGTCATCTTCATCAGCAGCCATATAACCTGCAGTTTAGGTTACTGGGATTACACATACTCTGTTTCTACAGTGATAATTGGAGTGTAATGGATAATATCACTTCAGCTAAGGGCTGGGTGCAGATTCTGAACATGTTGATAACATCTCTGTAAGAAACTTCTTGTTGAAACTGTGTTGCCTGTACAGTTTGAATAAAAGTTTTTGAACTGCTAGTTTCAGGCCAGCCAGAATAACTCCATATTTCAAAGATGTTTAGAAGAGAAAATCTGCTAAAGCACCTTCCTTTTTGAGGTGCAAACGCGATAGGAGAAAGAGGGAATGCCTGCAGCCATTGACACTGCCTGCTGAACTGATTTTGACCATATAAGCTAATAAAGTTCAACTGTGAACGCTGTTTAAGCTTGTTCCAAAAGTGAAGTCATTTCTGGCATCTAAAGTGAGTCCTTGAAGCTTTAAAATCGTGGCTCTGTAAACTGGGTTCTTCTGCATTACAAATAAACTATTAGCATGCACCATTTAAGACGTGAACATGGGCTGTTTTGCTTCAACCCATATGCGCGGTTCAGAAGGTCAGGCATTACCGCAGTATCTCTCCTGTTATTTTAGGGCTCTCATGTGTTATGGTTGGCCCTGATCACATGGCATTTGGTTTCAGTTATTTTTCCATGGGTTTGGCTTTTAAGAATAGACACATTACAAGAAAAATCCAACAAGTGGTAAAGTTCGCAAAGACTGAGGGCTGTGATTGCTTTTAGACTGGAGCAGTTGAAAGGAGATAAGCATCTTGTTCTAAGGACTGTGGCTGTTTAATCTAAATATAGTGTATCTAAGTTACGGGTAACGGGGAGAGCAAAACTTCATGTGGGTTATGGGGTAGGGGAGAGGCAGAAGGAAAATAGAGGCAGTTAGTTTTGTAGTAGCCCTTACCAGCTTTATTACTTGGACCAACTGTTGCTAAATAATTTGAAATTTAGAGGCCAAATGTGAGAGAAACAGTGCTCTTCGTTGAAGTCAAGTCCAGTAATTAGTTTGATAAATAATACAAGGAATGGAAGAGGGATTCCCTTCTGGTGAAAATGCTGACCGTTTGATCCCCAGCTGTGGCTCATCATTTAAACTAGTGTTTTCCTTGTTTCTGTGGTTTTTACTGTAAGAAGTTTTTCCTAACCTCTGTATAAAGACCTGTGCAGCAAATGTAGGCACCCTTTGTTTAAAGAGTGCCTGGGGGGTAGAGTAAAAATTCCAGGGGCTGCATTTCAAAATGTATGTGGCTGTTTAAATGATCAAGTACTAGTAGTATTAAAAGGAGTGTGTGTCTTCTCTGTTGTCTCAGTACTGGAAATTTGCTTCGGGGCTTATAGGCTGGCCGTCTAAATGATGTGGTAAGATTTTTTTCAAAACCAGGAACTGCTTAATACTTCAGAAAATTTATTTGCCTCGGCCTCATTCCTAAAAATGCTTTTGAAAACAGAATGAAAGGCCAGCCTGAAAGAAGCGTATTTTGTGTAGCTGTGGATCGGTAGTGACTCTGTCTGGCTGCTGATGCAGAAACCTTAGAAGGCAAGGGAGACCTGAAGGAATGTGTGCTTAGGTCTTTCAGTCATAAGGAGGAGCGTTACATACACGTAAATCCAGAGAACGCGCAATTGTGTGAGGAACTGTGGATGTGTAGTCCTGAAAGACTGGTGGGTGTGGCGGGGTTTATTTAAGCTTTTCGTATTCTGCGGGACAAATCACTCAACAGAAGGTTGATGCTGCTGCCCTGATGCTCATGGCTGGTTCGTGTCTCACAGGAGCACGCCCGGAGGTCGATGAAAGGCAGAAATGCTTCATGAGAAGGGTCTCTCCGCTGTCTCCTACACCCCCTTGTACTTGGTGCTCGTGCTCCAGGGAAGGTGTGTTCTTGACTGGCTTTGTTTTCGTGTAACTAATTTTGTTTAAATACACATAACAATATCAACAGCCAAGATTTGTGTTTGTGGCAAAATTTGCCTCTTTTGTCGCTGTTACTCTAATCCACATGAAAACTTGATTCAATAATGCACTGTTTTGGTATTGTAGATTCATGGTACTTCCAGGAGGTTGGATGTGTGAAGATCCACTCATGGTTTATAATAACAAGAGCATAAATTTTTGAAGACATCTGACGTCTCTTGGATTTACTCTACGCACTTGTCTTAAAATGGTTGGAGTAGCCATACACTTAAACATGATACAACTTCTGCTCCGGAGAAGAGCACAACAGAGATCAAGTAGTACATCTACTGTAATATCTTTGTTATTATCTAAATTATCTAAAGTAATTAACATCTTTAGCTTCTCTCATTGCAGTATCAGACTGAAATTAGAGATGAAAAAGTTGCTGTCCTGGCCAAATACAGAGATGTAGTCTTTTTTACTTTGTACGTTAACAACAGCTTGGATGTGTTCCTTACCAATTCTCAGTCCTGACTGTTGCTCGTTGGACTTGTGTCACCATCAGAGGGAATTACTGAGTGAAAACCAGTAGCGTGTGTCAAATGGTTGAGCAGAGTAACAGGAGCTCGTCTGCGGTGGCGCTGGAGGAGCGCTGCCCTGAACCCGAGGGCACTGCTGTGTAACGAACAGTAGCTGCACCGTCTGAATATTGCTGATGAGAGCTCCACAGTGAAATGAGGACTAGAACTACAGGAACATAAATATTTCCTTGCTGTCTAAGGAAAGTAAGAACCAAGATTCCCAAAAGAATGTCTTTTTCTGATTATTTTTTTTTATTTCTGCGTAGTGTTGCCTAGTTTAACAAGGACTCAAAAGCTGACTGATTTAACTAAGGCCCCATTAAAATGGATTTTACTCTGGGTCACCTAGAGTTTAAGAAGTTCAGGAAGAAAGCAGAAGAAATATTTTTGTGTGTGCTTTCAGCACGCCTCTGCAGGGGCTCTGAGCGAATGAGCCCTTGTGTATGAAGGGCCGGATCCCTTGGACAGAGCCCGTGAAGCTGGGAGGGGAGAGAGGTACCTTGTTGTTAGTGGCAGGAAAGCTATTATTTGTTATCAGGCAAAACTTAAAAGTACGTAGAAGTCTCCAGAGAGAACGGGGATGTGAAAGTAGTGTCACGTTCATTAAGAAGTGTTTATCTTCTGCTTTTTTCCTGCTTGGCGGTATGAAAGTACAAAGACCCTTTCTCTTGTTTTCTCCAGTGTATTTTGTTAACCCGCGCCAATTCCAAATGATTTTTTTTCCTATCTTCTCGTGGTTTGTCTTCACCTTAAGAGAATTCCACCAAAAATGAAACACAAAAAGGCAAAAGGAGATAAGAGACACCATCCTATCTTCTCATAGCTGTCTTCAGTTTCGGGAAGGGATAGGTACCTGTGGGACTAGTTTCCTTAAGCTGAAGGGAACTTCCATTTGCATAGTGTATATTTGCAGTGGCTGAGGAGTCTGTGGTTATGGGTCTCCAGGACAAAATAGGAGGAATAAAAGCAACCTGAATTCTAGAAGTCATGGAGTTTTAGACTTTATTTTTGACCAGGATCAACTCACACTGAGAATTGTCCCCTTTTGTAATATGGTTGAGGCACAAGTTTATTTTCCTGGACGTTTTACTTAAGCCCCAGTGAGGAAGCGAGCTGATCCAGACTGAAATAAGCACTGGGCACAATTACACAGCACCAGCTCCAGCGGGGCGGTTCGGCTGGTCTTGCAAAATCTGGAATTTGGATAACTAATAGATATTCCCAGCTCTGATTTCCTTTGTGATGGTGGCTATAAATACTGCTCTAGAAAAAGAATGTTTGCAATACTTGAATACTGAGGATTTTAAAGTTCTATTTTGCCATAGGTATTGAATCTCTAAAGATTCTCGTTTTTAAGTATTTAAGTTTGTAGTATTTAAAGATTTAGTGTGAGGTGTTCTATAGACTCGATCCTCTTGATTTGCGTTCAGAAAAGTGGATTTTCCCTTTTCTCTGTACAGGAGAGAAAATATTAGGGCTAAAGATAATGGGCCAGATGATGAATTGAGTCTAAACTTCTGGTGTCTTGGGATTCTGGGGGTAACAAGGGGCCAGCAGGCACCTCTGCGTGTTGAAGCAGTCTTCAGATGTCTTGCTGAAAAAGTATACATTCAGTGTCAAAATTGGGAATAGTTTAATTTCTATAAATTGTGTTGTACAGCTGCTCAGGTTGGGTAACTTTGAAGGTTTGTTTAATACTAGAATCAGCACTCACAGTGATTGCCTTCCACAGCTCAGGCTTAGTTTAGGTCTAGCATGGCAAGGGATGTGGGAATGCGACCACAGAGCACGGTGCCTGCTATGCCAGGCATGAGCAGGGTCCCCTGTGCTAGAAATAGTCATGGGAATGGCAGGGTTGTTCTATTCTTTTGTCTTGTATGAACCACGGGCTATTGCTGGTTAGAAAGTTTCTGACAAAATGAGTCGATTCACTGAACTGGAATTGTTACCAAGAAAGATTCAGCTAGATGAGTCTCCTGCTTAGAGGATCTTTGGGTTAAAAAAAACCCCAAAAACCCAAGAAAAAAACCCCAACAATTTAAAAAGGCCCTTTGACGTTGCCATTCTGACATTTTCTCTTTTTTCTATTCCGGTGTTGAAATGCTGCTTTTGCTCAGATAAAGGAGGTCAAAATCTGAAGGAAACATTTCAAAAGCATGGGAAGCAAAGCTGCTCTCTCCAGCCGATCTGTTCATCCTGCATAGTTTGCGGATGTTTTTCCCTCCAAATTTTCAACCCCTTTTGTGGCAAGGAAAAATGTTTGAGTTCTTAGAGGCTGACAGGTTAGGAAAACTGTTTCCCTTGCTGCTCCCCCTGTAACTGTACAGCCCTTGTTGGAGACTGATAGTGCTGGGATGGCAGCCAGGACCGAGGCGGTCCGGGGGCTCCGGCTGGCAGCAGCGCTGACAAAGGAGCTGCTCTGAGATGCCTTTGTTTTGCTGTCATCAATGTCCCATTGTCTGCCAGGATAATTGCCCAGTTAATCCTAACTGGTGGGATAATTGTATAAAGCTCATGTCCAGTGTAAACAGGAAACAATAGACTTTCCTTATCTTTGATGGGCATGGAGTTCCCTCGACTCCCATCAGCCTTCCAGGATTGGCCCGTAATTGTTTACCACCAGGCAATGTGGGGTGACAAATTAACTTCGGGGACATGGGATCAAAGCCTAATCTCCTTTATTATTCAGGTGAAATCCCTAGGTTTAGGGCTTAATTTTACTGGATCTAAGGATTACTCCTAGTTAGACTGTATCCTATAGCTACAGCTGTCCAGCTGGTTTTTCTAACTTTGAAACAAATAGTTCCAAAAGTTCATGCTTTAACAAGTCTTTTCTCAGTTCTAATAGCAGTTCTGCTACTGTTAAAAGGTAATTTTTTTTATACTCACAATAAAGAGGACAATTACTGAGTAGTAATACAGTTTGCAGTATAAAAATCTTAGTATTACTATAGCAAATTCTCCAGCACTTGGTTTATATAGTGATTTTTAACCAGTCACTTAATTGATTACAATTATGAGAAGCAGTTCTAAAGGTAAAGTGTCTTATAGTAACTAAAAACCATGGGTAGTTTTTCCTCCTGTTTTAACACTTGAGATTTAAGGATGGGATTTGCTTTGCATTCTGGCGTTGGATATTGGTGCCCTGCAGCACCAGTGGGGCTGTTTGCTGGCTCCAGTGGGGCTGTTTGCTGGCTCCAGTGGGGCTGTTTGCTGGCTCCAGTGGGGCTGTTTGCTGGCTCCAGTGGGGCTGTTTGCTGGCTCCAGTGGGGCTGTTTGCTGGCTCCAGTGGGGCTGTTTGCTGGCTCCAGTGGGGCTGTTTGCTGGCTCCAGTGGGGCTGTTTGCTGGCTCCAGTGGGGCTGTTTGCTGGCTCCAGTGGGGCTGTTTGCTGGCTCCAGTGGGGCTGTTTGCACTGCTGAGTGTATCAACATGTGGCTCGCAGTAATTGTTGCAAGAGTTAGTGTGTGCAAACTGGTAAAATGTTGGTGAAAAATCAGACTGGGAAGATAAAGTCTCACTTTTGATTTTGGAGTTGAGTAGCACAGAACGGCATGAGCACATGTGCGGTCAGATGTTGGCCTGTGTCATGAGTGAGGGGGATGTGGTGGAAGCCGCCGGTGCACCTTCCTTACTGCCAGTTGCTTTGCTCCGTAAAGTCTCGCGTATTTCCTAGGCTTGCTAACCTCCAGGGAACCATGCTGGAAGTGTTGGCAGTAAATCGGGCTCTGACTAACAGAGAGCCACTGGGCTCCCTAGCCTTGAGCAGCAGATCCTTGCACGTTCTGATTTAGGTGATGCAGTGTGCACAAGGTCGCTGATAGTCTCTTCCCTCCAGTTTTCCAGCTACAGGTTTTGTGGTGGGTGGAGCTGAGCCAGTGGTGGAAGCGGCAGGGACATGCCTCACGGTCGCCCGAGGGCACTAGTTTAATTTGCCTGCAATTCCCACTTACGTTAATGGAAAGACATCTCAAAAATAGCTGAAGAAAAGGCATTTTAACGGGTTATGTAAAACCTCCGGATGACCTGGTATGTTAGGAAAGACTTTGGCAAGCGGTATAGAAATGTATCCTTTCGTCCTCAGACACCCTTTCCTTTCCCTTCCAGGGAACATCTTGTGGGTCCACAGAGAGTACTCCACTATTTATCAGTTTTGATTTTTCGTTAACCATGTTATCCCCTGTTCCATCCTTCTGGCTGGAAGCTCTGTACAGTGCTTCGTACACTACAGCTTGTTTGTTCCCATAAACCTTTCTGCCACCTTTTAATCATAAAAAATTTGGTTTCTTGAGTCACCTTAAAAAATTCCGGGAGTGCATCCAGGAGAATCAGTGAATCCACATTCCCGTCATCCATCCTTTTGAGGATTTTGCTTTACAATGCAACCAGCTTTTGAAATCTGTCGTGCTGGGCAGATCAACAAATCAGATCGACATCTTTGGTCATTTAGCTGTTCCCAGTCACTGTTGACAGAATGAGAGTGTGGGCTGCTACCTGTTGGGTAACTTTCTGGAATAAGGTGGATTTTGGAAGAAACGAAGGGGGTTTTTAACCAGCAGCACAACTCCAGTGAAACACTGCCTGTCAGGCAGGTTTCTAATGGTCTCTGGCCCCTTTCTCTGTCCAGCTCCTCCATCGCCAGGTCACTCTGAACGGTAGGTGACCTTCCCAAGCCATAGAAGCTGCATTGCCAGGGTTGTGCAGGAGGCAAGAACTCAGAAGCCCATGGCCTGGGCTGGGCCAAGGGTCCCGGCTGAAGCAGGAAGGGAACGGGGAGGTCTGGAAAGCTCTGACGGCCACTGAGCAGTTCTGAAATGCCGTTTTGTTAAAGCCTCTGGGTTCCCAGGCCAGCAGGCCACAAAGCTGCATGTGCAGTTAACAGTTTAGTTTCAGGAAAGAATTAGCGTTTCATCATATGTATGTACTTTGTCAGATACCTGGAAAATTTCCCCCCAAAATGGTGTAAACTGGAAGTCTTGAATGTGAGAGACATGCAGCAGTAACCAGCTGGGGAGAAATAGTGCAAGGTGCACTTGAACCTAAATTTCAGAAGTAGAACTTGCTATGCTAGTTTATGGCTAGTACTAGGATTTGTCCTGTTAGTCAGCCCACATACTTTTTCTCGTTCACAGCTGTGAATAAATGAAATTAAACATTCCATTACCATAACTTCTGCAAAGGATAGGCAGTAAATTAAGGCTATTGGTTTCACAGTATCTGCTGCTATCAGTTTCCTTGCTTTTCCCTTTCTGCTCTTTGTCTTTTCTGTTGCTGTGCTTGCTCTGTGAACTGGCAACCTGCTCTGTACAAGCTTAACATCGGTCAAAAGACATTAGTTCTGACGATGGTGTGTCTGCAGACCTTCCCACACACGGCTGCGACTGCCATGGCGTTCTAGGGAAGAGCCAGTAATATCTGGAGACCTTATTTAGGCCTCCTTGATGAAAAAAAAGCTACTAGCAGTGAACAGGGAACCAGGAGAGATGTTGAACAATAGCTGGGGCTATGTCCCAGCAGGGGTAGGTCAGAATCGGCATCCCCTGGCACTGTGTTCACACCTCCACAGCGCAGTGGTACAGCAGGGAAACAAGCTTTGCAGTTTTGCCTCGTGGATGGCTTTCAGACTTGGCTCAGAAAGGTGCCTCCTGGAACATGTGATGTGAAGCCTTACAAAGCCAGGCTGTGCCTGACTACAGCTGCTGGTGGAACGACTGCTGTCTCTCCTGATCTGCAAGCGTCGTTGGAATTTTCAGCTGCCTATTGCTGATGGCGTTGCTTTCTCCATGCGACTGTTTAAGGCTTGTTTTCCATGCTGATGCTCTTGGGTTCAAGCTTCCAGCTAGAAGTCAGACAACAAACGTTTGAGAGGAAGGAAGGACTTGTTGCGCTACTGCTCTAATTGCATGCAGAAGATGTAGGTTCAGGTTCTGGCTTTGCTACAGATTTCCGATGTGACCCCGCACAAACGTCCCGGTACATGAGTTGCCATAGCAAAACAGAGATATCGTTTCCTTCCTTCCACTGCCTGTCTCCCATACAAGCTTTTGAGGACAAACATTTTTACTGACAGTTTTACAGAGCAGTGTGTGATACAGTGTGGTCCTGACTTTTGGCTGGGGCCATGAGCTGCCTCCACATTACCAATAATAAACAAAAATAAAGCAGCCTTGTTCTGCAGTGATGACAGTCCTGGACTGTTGTCCAGGCAAGCCTGATGAGAAGCATATGCAGTGTCTAAAAGGTATTTTATCTCTTATTACCAACTCCCTGGCTCATCTAGCCTTCCAGTTATTCTCATGTAAAGAAACAGCAGGGCCAAAAGCCAGCGAGTGAAGCTGTATCTCCCTCCCTTTGCTTCTTGAGTGGGACATGCAGAAGTAGCAGCTGCTCCTCATATTCTGGCATCACGTTGATGCCCAAGTGCCCCTAGAGAGTGATCCCCAAGCCAGGGATGTGAAACCTGCAGCTGGACTAGTGTCTGTTCCTTCAGCGTGTGCCAACAGACATGACAGGAGGTTCATCCTGACCTGCATCTCCAGTGGGGGATGCACAGAATCAGCCACATGCTGGGGGTCATCTGTGAGGTGGGGACTAGGAACGGGACCATCTCTTGCGATGCTGCCCTGAATGCTGCTTTGGGTGTCAGCCGTGAGTGCATTTCCCGTGAGGTAGGTGTCAGAGTCTGTGATGTTTTAAACTGCTACAGAAAAACAGCCTTAAAAATATGATCACATATTTATCCGGAAACGAACTTTAAAAATATGGTGTTATGGGCAAGTATTTCCAGCCGCTGAGAGGGGAAAATGGCAACTGACCCCTTAGTCCACGTAAGTAGCACTGGCCTGGAAGTGAATGAGAATGATGCCCTGTGCTCTGAGGAAACTACGTAGGAAGAACTTTTTTAAGACACCTGTTAACAGTGTCTACACCGGGCACTTCTGTTAGACTGCTCACTTCTGTGGAAGATTGCAGGGGTCTCGGGGAGTTCTGTGGTGCGTAACGCAGAGCTCTGAGGGATTGATAGCAGGTAGGGAGCAGTTTGTGTTGGTCTGGTGATGCCTTAGCAAATACGCTTCGTTGTAAACAAGCCCGAGGACAGCTACCGCTGGTATTGGAGTGGTGTCTCCTAATGGCATGGTGGGATGCTAACAGAACAGTAATTCACAGGGAGGAGTGTCCTCTACAAAATTACAATGTCTCCCTTTTAAGCTCCTGGTATGTTTCTGGAGGTTTTCATCAGCCAGACGTTGGCACAATGTTGTTTATCTGAACTGAGGAGACCGCAGCTTGAAGTGATTGGAGGCCATTAGAGTTACAGCAGAGGGGAATATTTTAGGCACATTTGGGGGCTTTCAGAAATATGTTGACTAAGGAGACAGCACTGTGATCAGGTTCCAAGAAGAGCATATAAAAAACCTTATGAATTAAAATTAATTTCTATTCTGCATTTCTGCAGAATTTCTTTTCTAATAAAATGAGACAGGGAGGGGAAGATGCTTGCTTTTTAAGTAATTCCTGTCAGATACCTCTGCTGCCTTTCCCACCTGCCCATTTCCTTGTGTTTCCCAATGGGTAAAAGATCTCTTGCCCCTGCTGCCTGCCTGTGAACTCGTCACTGACATTCCCTCTCAACTTTCCTCCATTTTCCTTTCTTTGCAGTCCTCATCCTCCTTTTTCTTTCTGGTTGCTCTATTTCTTGTCCCTTTTTGCCTCCCCCTCTATATCCAGCATCACACTGTTTATTTTTGATTCTCCCTCCCCCGACGCAGGGGAATTCTTTCCACTCTGCTCCTTTCAGATCTACCTATGAGTGAATACGCTCTCGTCAAGGAGTCGTATTCTGAAGTGTTTGCTGTGCTGTCAGTGTTCCAGTTAATTAGAATTTCTGTAAAGGCTGTTGGAAGTCAGTTCAGTGCTTGAACACCTGTGACTTATGTACAAAAGGTTCTCAGTCATTCAAGTTCATATGACTAAAAATCATATTGTTAAAGGTCTTTGCAGGATCTGTGTGGACTCCAGGCCAACCGTAGACTTGCCACCATCAGATCCTGAAGCTCTCAGAGCTCTGGTTGTCAAAAGAGCCCAAAAGTAAGCGCTCAAGGCCAGGTTTCTGAAGCTCCATTGAGTTGTCTAACCGTCCCTGAAGCGGGAGCTTGCCTTCGGTGCTTGTTGCTGTGCAGTTGGGTTTGGTTACCTCGTTTTTCAAAGCTCTGTTGAGAACCTCTGCTTCCGTGTTTGTTGCAGAATCCAAACTTCACGATGAATCAATGGTAGAAGCCAGAAAGTGGAGGAAAAGCAGAGAAGAATGCTGTCACATGATGGCAAAGCAGGAAGGCAGTGCACGGAACTTGGTTCTGAGCGGTTTGTGACAATCAGCCAGGCACACAGGTTGGCCGGAGTGATTCCTTCATCTTCCAAAAGCAGAAACTAAGTTTGTGTTTAAATGTTGGATAAAAACTTTGCAGGAGCATATGTGCATTTGTGTGTCTTGACAAATAGTAACCAGCTTCCTGAGGAAGAGCTCTTGCTCCCAAACAAGCACCATGGACAACTTTCCTTACTCCCAAAGAGAGATATTTAACAATAAATTAATATTTACAAGGTGGGGTTCGCTCTGAAGTAAGAAGAATTAGATTTGTTGACCGTCCATGGGAGGATACTTTTCAGCTTTGAATGTGTTTTGCTATAAGATGAAATATACAACTTTTCTATAAGAAAGTTGTCAGTTACCACTGGATCAGTCGTAACTTTATTAGCCTTAGAACCATCCAGTGCTATTTGGAAGAATCTGCTTCATTTTCTATCTGCACATCTGCGTAGCAGCTGCAGGCACATACTTCCCAGGGGCTCAGTCTAATTTGTAGAATTACAGGGGTTGTGCCTGGCTATAGAGAAGGTCTATTAGTGTTGCTGATGTTGAGAATTTAGGCTTGATGCCTTCCACATGTTTGTTTTGTTTTGTTTTGTTAGTCTTTTTTTGGGTCCGTAATTAACCCTTTCAAGAAATTTTTCTTAAAGCAAGGTAACTATTGTATCATCTAATTCCTGATCAATCATTTTCAGGAGGCCACGGTTTGATACCGTGTCCTCTCAGAGTTTTTAACAACAGTGTCAGATGCACCGTGAACTCAGTTGGATTTTTTTTCCTCTCTCCCTCTTTCTCTTTCTTTTAATTGCATACAGAAATCAATTTCTCCGTTCCTGGAAAGCAGCCACTCTTAGAGAAATAACAGTTGACAGAAGAAGTGTGTAGGAAGCACGCAGAGAAGAATAGATCGGCCAAATTAAATCCTAAAAGGGACTTTGGGACGGCAGAGTGATGTTGACCAGATTTGAATTCGGTCAAGACACCAAACACAAGGCTTGGCTACAATATTCACCAGCCTGGTCCAAAGTGATGTGCAAGGCTGAGTTCTTTGCCTGCGGTAAATCAGCAGCGGCAGGGTCAGTCCAGCGGGCAGCTCCATGCAGATGGGCTCCTCGCCTCTCTGTTTCAGCCCAGCTGAAATCTACCATATGTTTATGTTCTGCAAGTGAAAAGCATCACGGGGGGAAAAAAATAATCCAACAAACCAACAACTGAAAAAAATTTTTTCCATTTTGGAACCTTTGGACAATATATCTGTTGTCTGGGGTCTGCCTGACCAGGGCTACTTGCCAGACTGGAACCTCAGAAAGAAAAGTGCCACCTACTGAATAACCGCTGCGGCATCCTGCCCTCTGCTGCGATAGCCCAGCCCCTCCGCTCCCCCAACGCTCCATGTCAGACACGGTCAGCGCTTGCAGGAGCCCTAGAGCTGAACTTCCAAGTGGGAAAAACATTGCCCTTGTGTGTGAGCTGGGCAGTATCGCTCGGTTGTCTTGTGCAAAGTGAAATGAGGCTTTTTAAAAATTATTTTGCTGAAGTTTGGGATTTGCTACCAGGAAAGAAATTGCAGCTGCGAAGAAAGCACTTTGTGTCAGGCTAGCTCTAAAAACATCAGCCTGTAAACCTAAGCCAGTTCTTTTCCTGCGAGATCTGCTTTTCATTAATCTGTGTTGATCTCAGTTGTTACGATACCTTCCCAGCGCCTTGTTTCGCTCCTGCCGCAGGGCCTGGGTTCCCGGGAAGAGCCACGGCTTGCCTGCCAGGTTACGGCCACCCGGTGCTGTTTGCATCACACCGAGCTGTCACAGTGCAAAGCGTGGTCTGCCGGCAAGTTTGGCACGAATAGCATGGAAATGGGATTCAGACAGACTTGGTGAGGTGTCATGAAAGCTGAACGTAAAACAGTCCAAAGAAAAGATTTGTTAACGTTTCCCAGTATTGTGGATGGTAAGTGTCATTGCGGAAAATAAATCTCAGTATTTTAATTGTTCCTCCGTTGAGAAGGTAAAGGCATATATTTTCTTCACCCATGAGATCAGGTTTATAGCTTCAGAAGGCTGTCTGTAGGGACAGGTGTTTGCATGGAGCAATGTGAGCAATCTGTTTCAAGGGAAAGGACGTGGCCTGTAGGTGTTACGCAGTTGGAGGGAAAGGTGTTAAGACGTTATTTGCAGGACCAGCAGCTGTGCATCATGGAACTTATTATTACATCCAGACTTTCTGTGACCATTCCCCATATGGATTCACTTCCTGTAAGGAATACAGATAACTTTTTGTATTTTCTAGTTAAAAGGGACTTCACAGTCTTTATAATGATCTAACTTGACTCTTGCTCTATATTTTCATATTCTCTGTATTACTTTCTCTTCCATTCTTTAGCTACACAGACATGTATATGTGTAAATTTTATTTTAATTTCATTGATTATGTGATTATGAAGAGGTAATTACTCAATCACAGAAATTTGTTTCTGGAATGGTCATTGAAACTTTTGATGAAGGAGGGAGCAAATTATTTTGTTTTCATCACCCAATTCATGCTTTCCAGTCAGCTTTCTATTCAGTGTGCCACAGCTAGTGAATTGTTCAAGACATTATTGAGGAGATGGTTTACCTGCTTTTTTTATGGGAAAAGGGTTTTTAATTCGATTATCTAAGCAATTTGATAATGTATTTCAAGTACAAAGGCAATTTTGAGAAAGTACTGTTCATTAACTGTATGTGGACTAACGATACCTGACATTGATCCGAAATCTGTTGTGCAAGATCCAAGTGCACTTCAGCCACGATTACCATAGTGATCCTGCTGAAATAATTGATTAGACTCCCATAATCTTCAGCGGAGCCAAGAATTCGTCTTTGAGGTCTTTAAGCCCCTCTTGCTCTGTTTCTCCTTAACATGTGCCCTCTCCCTTTCTGTCTTTCGCCCTAAATTCCCCAATCTATGTTTACAGGCTTACTTCCATCAGGAAAATGCAGCTATTCCTGTTCAGCAGCTTGCAGCGGTGTTTGCTAAAAAAATTAGGAGCAACGTAGGAACGGGGTATCAAATGTCCTAGGTGGCCTTAAAACTTTGTGTTAAACATTCAGAATATTTTTAAAGAGTATTTTGACATTTGAAATTACACTGCCTTTTCTTTGCTTGTGTTCTTTCTTCAAGCCCATAGTCTTATTCCTGACAAACTGAGCTAATTCCATAAGAATTGCTCAAGTGCGTGAAAGTACATGTTGGCAGGTGCGGCTGGAAGCTTGCCACGACATAAGTACCTACAATGGATTTAAGACTCTCTTGCCTACAGTTGAGGGTAGTTTTATTATTGATTTAGGTAAGAAAAAATATCAGGCCCAATGAAATAAATTAAAGATGACTAATCACATTTTTCCTGTTCGTTGTTTACCTGGCATTAATCATCTGTTCTTTAACTATCAGCTCATTATTTTATATTCTTTCAGCTGAATTTGTGCAAAAGAGATATATTCTCACATGCTGCGTAGCCATCTGTTTGCTCTGGCAAGTTTTGTAGTTGTGCCTTTCAGGGGGCTGCTGTGATGTTATGCAAACATGCCTGTTGGTTTGCTACACCGCCTCGGTCACCGCTGCAGCCGTGTTCTCTGTTCCAGCTCTCACATCTGTATCTCTGACTGTGTAACGTCCAAACTTAGGCCAACTCCATCGTGATTTGGAGAACTTCAAAACGAAAGGAAAAGATTAATGGTCATTTAATAACCTGTGACCAAAACTCTCTGCTTTGGTTGTCTTCATTGTTTAACATCAGTTGATGTATGTGTGAAAGAAAAAATGAAGTAATGGGAAGGAACTTGACTAAGTCAGGGGCTGTTTGGAAGTCAGATGCATTTCTGGTTTAGTGAGGGCCCGAAAAAGTAGCAGATCTGTGGGAAACGTGAAAATATGCGCATTAAAGCAAAGGGAGTCTCCATTGGTCAGCTTGACTAAAATACATGGGAAGATTATGCAGTGCTGCTTTTGTGGTCTGGAAAACAAATAAACATTGGGCCACATTCTTAGCACGTGCCTGTAAGCATAGCCCTTGAAGTCCGTGAGGTTACACCAGTACATTTGAGCTGAAATCTGCCCCACATACAGATAAAAGCGGTGATGACGGGTCATTTTTTATGACTGCATAGGTCCAGTTCAGGTTTCTGAAAAGCTGTGCTGTCACTACCAAGCACCTGCTGCCTTTTGACAGAATGAATAAAGGGATACAGGCTGCAATTATTATTATTCTATGGATATATTTTTTCCTACTCTCATATTGGTAGTGATATTGCTTGGATTTTATTTTTTTACTCCCCCTTTTTTTTTTTTCCCCCCTGCTAACAGCAAACTACATAAATGGATGCTTCTGCTAAGCTCGCAGTCCTGCAAAACTCAGCAATGGACTGCCCCAAACCCTGCGGTACCTGCTGTTTTGGGACAGCTCTTCAGTGATGGGTGCAAGTAAAATTGTTGGTTGGGAGAAGGAGAAGTCTCAGGCATGCAACAAAAATAGAAGAAAAGGTTGCCGTTTGGCTTTGCGCCACTCTGGGACAAAGTACTGCAGCACTTCACGATGTTTTTAAGGAAGTAGCTTTTTCTAGGTGGTTTTGAAAACAAAGTTTGAAGGCACTTAAGGCTTCTTAGGGAAAATTTTGACATTGGTCATGTGGTGCAGTGTAAATCAGGAGTAACTCGACTGAAAAAAATAGGGCCATGGTAGGAGGTACTGCACATTTTGTTTTTGCAGTATTGTATTTGCTAGTATAGAACACACACTTGGAAAGAAATATTACAGTGGCTTTATTTCCTTTAATAAGTATTGGAACATGAATTTTCTAGGGTGTTGTTTGTTTTTTTTATGTTGTGTTTTTTAAAAAATGTATTTATTTTCCAGTACTTCACTGTGGGGCAACCCATGAAATTTCTCAGTGAAAAAGTGCTCAGGGAATTCTAACAAGCCCCACTGGATAGCTGCACCAGTGTGCCAGGGAAAGGGTAAGGAGCATTTGCATTCAAAGCAAACCTTTGTGACATCAGGAAACATTAATTGAAAATTTAGTCAGATTATTGAAGGTGCGTGGCCTCACGAACTAAAAGTAGTTGAAGAAAATCAGAATTTTTGAACTAAATAGAAGAATATAGCATTCTGGGGAAAATACTGGCATTTGGTTTGCTTTAATGTTGGATCGAGATAGTCTTTTTTTTTTTTTTTGTCACTGTTGAGTCTGGATCTGGAATGCTGTTGTCACATCAGTGAGCTTCAGAAAAATGTTAGTAATCTGAAGCAAATTCAGGCAGAAGCAATACTATTCTTTTGTTTAAAGGCAGGGAAGAGTTCTTTTGTAAATGCAATAGAAAGCCTGTATTAATAGTTTGGCTAAAACACAGTTAATATTTTCCAGGTATCCATCACATGAATATATATCAGGGAGAATGACTGTTTATTTTTGTCTTGTTTGTAACTATTTGCCTTAACAGTCTCCGAGACAGAGGGTGATTTTTGCAAACTATTGAGAAACTGATATTAAAGTTTCTTACAAAGGTCTTTCTCTCCAAGGAGTTAGCTGTGGCTGATCTCGTGCACCTTGCAGCTATACAGAGGCAATTGTTAGACAAGCGTTGCCCTCCACCGGGAGAGGGATCGGATGGATTTGGGAAAAGCCCCTCCAGCTCCTGCTCTGTGTGTCTGAAAGCATTTCTTCTCTTAGGATGATTTTTGGGAAGCACAGGGCTCTTGACACCCCTCAGTGGGCATCTCCAAGTTGTCCCTAGGAGGTTTTGTCCTCACTGGGTATAAAACAGGCCATATGTCTGCTCCTAAAACCAGAGCAGACTCTCCACTGCTGCGTGCAACTTGTTGGCAAATTGCTGTGCCACCAGGACAAATTTGCTGGAATCGGTGTGCAAATGTCCGTGGCAAATCTCCAGACTTACTGAAACTTTCCTTCTCATATAATTCACAGCAATTCTTGAAAGCTTCCCAACTTTTTCCTATGTTGCTATTTTTATTTTGAATGGGAAAGGGGGAAAGAGCATATGAACAGTACCAGATGTAGACACCTTTTATGTAAAATTATACTCTGCTCTTCTAATAGCGCACAGAGATGAATTCATGATATGCGTTGGCATCACTATACGGGCTGCATTCACAGCCTGATGTGAAATTGATTCCAAACCAAACATTGGTATTGCAGCTGGGAGAAAATGCCTTGGTGAGCTGTCTGTGTACAGACTGCATTTGCAGAATAATGATGGCAATGCCTCGCCTACCATGTTCACTTCCAAAAAACCAAGATAGCTTCCAATTTTTCCTAAGCCTATTTTGGGAAACAGCAGTTCTTGGCTCTTCAAGAATCCGTGCTAGGAACTTAATTGGCTCATTAGAAAGACTAATTTGGCAAATCAAATCATAATGTTTTATCCAAGCTTTACGGTTTAATTTAATTTTGAGTAATTTTCAAGGCACTTGGAAAGCCAGCTGCAATCAAGGATGTTGTGAATGGCAGCTCCAGGCACGCTGGGGAGCTGGCTGCACCAGCAGCAGAGGCCTGGACTGGTTCCTCCCCAGCGTGTGAGGAACAGCACATGGGGTCCAGAGCACAATCCCCAGCGGCTGGTGGATGAGACCTTCTCTAGAGGAAGACCCCTTGGCGGCAAAAGGCATCTGGCAGCTCGGTTGTGGTTGTGTATCTGGATACAAGGGCTCTCCAAATAGCACAGGAACACCTGAAACAGCGGCAGGCGATGGCCTGATCATTCACCTGTGGACACAGATGCTCTCCCTTCCCTTTGCAGTTCACCCCGAGCTGAGGCTGAGGGGTTTGTAACGTAAACTGCAGGTGTTTACTGACCGTAACCACACCGTGTTTTGAGGACTCTACAGTGAGCCCACTGGGGTCAGACATTTACAACTATCAGCTTCTAAACCACTTACCGGAGTCGCAATCCAGTGATTGTGTCTGATGGACAGTGGAGTTGTGTTTGATGAACATGCCTGGTTTGAGCAGTTTCCTAATATGCTGTTCAGTTTATACAGCGCTGTACTCATCGCTTCCTTAAATTGCAGCTGCCTTTGTACCTGCTACGTTGACATGCGCTGTATGAGCAACCCTCTGCAGGGGATATTGCCATTTAAACCAAGAGCTTGCATGTTTCTATCTGTTCGAAACTCCTATGAGTCTAAAGCACTTTTGATTAAAAGATATGTAGAAATTCTTGGCTCTCAGTAACTACATCTCTCTCTCTCTCCTTCCATTTTCTGGGAGGGATATTTCTACATCACCTGCTGTGTTGGCCCATGAGTCCTCCAGTGGTTTAAATGATCTGGAAAATATATTTCAAGATAAATCTGTTACAGTTTAGTTGATACTGGAGTTTAAGTAATAGGCAAGCTAACGAAAAGAGTGGTGGTCACAGAGCAAAACAAGTAATGGGTGATGGCTTTTTTGGTTCGGTTGTTTTTTTGTTTGGTTGTTTTGTTGGGGTTTTGGTAGTTTGGGTTTTTTTGGTGGTTTTTTTTTTTTTTTCTTTTACGCCAACACTCAGGAGGAGACATTCACTTCTGAACTACTTTGCTCCATGTATTAGAAAGAACAATGTGATAAGATTTAACTGAGGAAGACACTGGGTGTTTTCCCCAAACAGGGCAAGTTCATGGTTTGATGCTGGTTCCTGTCTGAAGTGAATATTTAAGCAACTGAATGGAGCATTTGTATAAAGGCAGCTTCTTGAGCATCCAAAATACTACATCTATTTGTAAAGTACTGGCAAAGGATATTTGAAGTACTTAATATTCAGTGATACAAGTCCCTGCAGTAACAAGTTGTTTGTATCTACAATTACCATGTGGAGTTGAACCAAAGACCAAGCAAAGCTTTCCGTGCCTGTAAAGGTTTATGCTTGTACTTCTTTCTTATTTTAACAGAATTTTATACAGCAGATGATGGGCACTGTGTATTTTGGAAAATGAAAGCAATTACCGCTTTAATAAACATTCAGCAGAATGTGATTATTTCAGCCCACCTGCAGGTGACTTTTTTAATCCATAATGCAAACAGTTACAAAGATACTCTAATCACCTGCAGGAAAAGCAAAACAAACAAAAACACAGTAGGAAAAGCCAATTTTTGATTAAGCCAGTGGAACTGAGACTAGCCAAAGCAAGCTGTGTGACACAACAGGAATGGAGAGGCCCGGTGCTAGGTTAGCCTCAGGAAACTTACTGGAGTTTGCAAGTAAATTTGGATCCAATATACTCTTTGTTAACCACCCGTTCCAGGATTCTCAGATGTAAGAAAAGTTAACCTCCTAATTACAGATGGGATAAGATACCACGCTGTCTCTTTTAACAACCCTGACTTGAGTACGGTCAGGATTTCAAAATAGCTAAATTTCTGGGAGCTGGATATTGGTAAAAGGATGATCTCACCTGGTCTTCTCTTTTCTTCCTCTTTTCTTTCTATAATATGGCAACTTTGAATCTTCTTATGGAAGTCTCAAAAGTGCTGACTCGGGCAGCACCCTCTGACATAAGTAACTGTGTGGCCTCGTACACATCGAGAAACTTTGCAGTTTCCCTGTTCTGTAATTTTCCTGGGCTAAAGAAGGAACACCACAAATATTCTGTCTGGGAAGGTAGTCTGGTCCTGTTTTTGCCAGTCTACGTGTTCCTTTAGCATTTATGTCTGTATCTCACTACGTATGTCTACAGTGGTACCCACCGTACTGCTAATGATGGCAGTTACTTTTGGGACTATGTGATTAACTTGTAGTGTGGAACAGCATCGCTAGGGCAGCCTGAGCCATACTCATAGCTTTGTTTCTCCTTTTATTTTTTATTTATTTTTTTTTTTTACTCATAGCCTTATTTTACTCTTCCTCCATGGTTTTGTTTCTTCTTTAACTCATATGTTGCCATTTCTATATCTTTGCACTGTGATGTGGCCAAAGTTTAGAATAGGTATGTACGTGTTGATTTTAATCTGTTCTCGCAAAAGGTCTGCAATTAATTTTGACTCAGCATTTGTTAAATTTTATGCAGTCTATTTCTAAACACCTCTCAAAGCTACGCTAACTTTTAAACAATGCTCATTTTAAAAAGAAGAATGTTACAGACCATGCCCAGTTGGTACAACATTGGAGCTAGGTATGATCCATCCTTTCTCATTGTAAAACACGTAGTTTGAATATGATTTAAGTCATAAACCAAAGTTTATTCGTCACGTTCTGAATGGTTGCTGCCTACTCAAAGAACGTGTTTGCTTGCTTGTAGCCAGTAGTCTCTTAACTGCTAATATAGGTTGCTGTCTTGCCTGTGAAGACTACAGAGAGCACCTCCTCAAGCTCTGTGATCTAACGGGAAGGTGAAGCAGCCGGTGCTGGAGAGCAGTGCTGCTCGGGCAGCAAGCCAGGCACAGCCCCAAACTGTGCTGAGTCACAGGAGGCCAAATGATGGGCTCAGACTGCCACCCCAAAATGTTTGGCTTTTCTGTGTTTTCTCTCATGTGATTTGCAAAAGCCACTGTGCCAGCACATCCCACTCAAAACCCGAAGTGCCAAGCCACCGCTCTTGGAATGGCAGCATCCCTTAGCACCTGTGTTCTAGCCACAAGCATAAAGCTGAGACCCCTGGTGGATCCCAGCACCTGATCACCTGAGCCTGTGAACCGCCATACAACACGTAACATCTGTGTAAGCCACCAAACTTTTTTTTTTCCCCATGTCTCCCAGTGCCCCACACACCACAGAAAATTTGGTGATGGCTTCATTGCTAAAGCAAGGACTGCGACAGCACACAAGAAGTCCTAACTGCAAAAGGTCACGCAAAGGCTGGTGGGGGGACTGAAAAACATGGTTTTTTGGAGACTGCAAGCATCTTAGGTCCACAGATATTTGTTTGGCAGGTCTGACAGTGGGAGGCGTAGCTTGCCTCCTGCTCCCTCTGATATGGAGGAAAAATTCTACAAGAGCCCAGACTGGGTGCTCAGTAAAGCTTTGTACCATTTGCTAAACCACATGTAAGTGCTTCATATAATTTAAAAAAAAACATTGACTTGCTTCAGGACGATACTGGTTGTGTGTGTTTTAAGCAAATAAAAAATACTGAGCTTAGTTAACAAACACAAAGGGGTTAAAACTTAGTAGCGCAGCACATTCTTTGGGGAAAAAAAATGTAGGGAGGAGAGCTGTGGTACCTGATTTGTTTATTTTTGCAGCTGAGGTTTTTTCCTCTTAGGACCCAGTGTGCCGGAGCAGTGCTCCGTGTACAGAAGGTTCATTTACAGTGGCAGGCAGGCAGCTGCGCTCTGAGCTCTGTTCAGTTTGTGTTATGATGGATGACTTGAGTGGGAGACGTGAAGAGTGAATTAACAGCTTTAGTAAAAACACATTGTTTGTCTTCCCATTGACTTTCCACTTTGCCTTACCTTGCTGTCTTACCTCCCTCGGGTCGCCGTTCTCGTCTGCCTTGCTCTCAGCTTGTGTCTCCTGTCTTTCAGGACTGCTTTCCTGCCTTGTTTTTGTTGCTGGGCTTGCTTTCTTTGTTTGTTTGTTTGTTGTTTTTTTTCTTTTCTTTTTCCCCAAGCTAGTTTGTTGAAGAAATTAGAAATCATTGCTTCAGTTGCCTGTGGTCTGGGTGGAGGCATGCTTCCCGGCCAGGACACTGTTCTCTGTGTGGAGACCTCAGGAATCCAGCAATGCCCCTGTTGGTGAATAATTCATATCTGGAGGAAGAGAAGCCTTCAAACACCTTTTCCAGCTGGGTCTGTCTTAAAAGGCAGCTGAGGGAGGTTGCCAGCACCTTCCACTTGCTTCCCAGTGATAACTGGTTTGGCTCACCAGCCACAGAAGGGGTTTAGGCTGCCCCTTAGCAAGTCCCACTCCGGCTTACAGCCAGCCACCGAGTGCAGGCAAGGCAGGGCAGACCTGTCTCTGGAGAAGACAGCTGGGGAGGTAGAGCTTATGTGAAGGGTAGTCAGGCTGTTAGGATTGTCACTAGGAATCTGGGAGGCTGGTGTGCAGTATCTGTGGTAACAGAAAACCATCACTGTCCCGCAGAGGAATGCCCTATCGGGTTTTATTTCTTCCTTTTTCTTTCCTTGTAGTACCTAGACATGTGCTATAGAAGATGACTAACTCTTAGTGGGGAATAAAGTGAATTATAACACCCCTAACCTGAGATGTATGGAACTGGAAGATTTGCATTCTTGTCTTTGTTTATTTAAATGTTGAATGCCACAGAAAAATAGGGACCTGAACAGATCCTGTACTTTCTTCCCCAATGCAATATTTATGTATCCCATATAAAGCCCATATCTGGCTTTATTCTTGGACATCTGCCATGATGAACACCCTGTAGTCTGATGCATTCTTGGCTTCCACTATTCCAAATGTGAGAAGTTTTTTCTTAAGTTTCTTAATTCTTGAGTATGCTGTAATGAAATATAATCCCCGTTACTTTTATTCATGACATGTCTTGAGAACAGATTTCCTTTCCTTTCTGTGACATCCTTTTATGTTCTTTAATATAATATATTTTATATTATTTATACACTGTATATATAACATATGCTATACATATTATATATATTAATGCAACATAATAATAAATTATATTTATTTTATGTTCTACTTAGCTCCTACACTCTCATTTACAGGTTAAGCAGTCCAAGTGATGTCCTGGTTTTCATCCAACTTACATCCAGTCCAACAGCTCCTATTCTTTCCTGAAACACAACACCCTGAAATTAAGTGCTGAACTCCATCTGAGTGGGCTGGAAGTGACACTTCTCACCGGAGCCCAACAGATTGTACACTGCCTATACATCCCAGTGTGACGTTCCCCTCTTCCAGGTCTTCCTTTACCCAGCCTGTAGTTCCCTGGTTGGTGTGCATGAGGCTCTTTGTTCCTGTGTACTCATAGCACCTTGCACTTGTTCTTACCGAAGAGCAGCCTCTTCTTTAAGGTATGCCCTCCAACTTTTGGTTGCCCCTCCTTATCGTCATGTTGTTTGTCAATTAATAACCTCATTGTTCCACTCTCCTGACTGTAGGCTACCTGCTCCTAGTCATGTAGTCATAGGAAAAATCCTATGGCAATCCCTGGCAGAGTCCTAGCTTCCATTTACATTTAACATTGATAACTTTATCTTTTCCTACTAATTTTGTACCTGACCTATTACATTTTAATCTAGGACATGGTTGGTTGGGTGGTGTATTATAAGAGAATATGAAAAGCTTTACCAAAGTAAAACTATGTGATATATTCTCTTCTGCATACCCACAAGACCTAATACGCTGTCATAGATGAAAACTAGAACAGTTTGATGTTATTTACCCTTAGCATAGGTTCACACTCCCTGCCGCTCATGGAGCTCTTTTTAGTGCTTATAAATAGAGTGTTCAATTACATGTGCCAGTGTATTTTTGATAAATGAAGTGTGCTGTCAGGCCTGCAATTTTTTTGCTCCTTTGTAAGAATAATCACCATTTTCACTCTTCCGCAGTTTTCTGCTATATTATTAATCCTCCATAGATTTCCACAGATAAGCAATTGCCATGGGACTCTGAGATTTCCCAAGTTTTCCTAAGGGTTTCGTATATCTTAGCCTGAGTTAAAAGTATTTGACTTACCCAAGTACTCTCTACCCTGTTCTTTACTTGTTCTTGCCTCTTAGGATTACCTAAAATTGCTATTTAATTCTGATTTACCTTCTGAAATTGAGTGTATAAAAAAGCTTTAAGTACTTTGGTCTTCTCAATACTATCTGTCAATGGATCTGTATTGGCTTAGTGGACAAACATTCTTCTTAGAATTTCTCAGGTTACTACCGTATGTATTATGATATAAGCTGCTGCTTTGTAGGGACTCATTTGCATGCTTTAGGATAGGAAAAATATTATTTTTTCTTATCAAAAGCTGAACTAATAATGTATTCACTAGCCAAGCCTTAAAATCTCAAATACACCAATATTCATGGGGGCAAAAAAAAAGAGAGAATTTGTAACCTTTTCTGTGTGATGTGGGAGTGTAGCTAAACACATGTAGACAATCAATATCTGGGAAACAATTGTGTAGCTGACACACTGTTTGCTTATTGTTCTTCATCCAGGGGTTGGCGGATCGCTGTGTCAAATCACATTAACTACAACATTAGCGCTGTGTGTCAATTTTGAAATCTGATGGGATTCAATTCCCTCAAGTCGGATGTACACTGAAGCAGAGGTGGGCTGTGATATTTTTAGTTTATTGGGTAGACATGGACATGTAGTGCAGCATCCCAAAAGATGAGAATTGCAGTGAATCACATGGGAGTCTTTTGCTGCCAGGCATAAGAGTGTATGTGAGACTACAGCAAATGAGGTGTTGGTTAAGTTTTGTTATTGCCTGCTGGGCCTTTGGTGTCAATTTAATAATGAAGCACTGAACCAGTAATATCTGTGAGGGAAAAGTAGTACAGCCGTTGAATTTTCCTGCTGGTGACATGACTACTTGTCTCTTTTACTGAATCATTTTTGCTGCAGTTTGGGAGTGTGCACATGAAATTAGGCTGCAAAGAGAGCAAATATACCATTAACAGAGCTGAACAGAGAAGATAACTTAGCAGTAACTTGTGAAGTGACCACTTCTGATGACAGTGTCACCTGCATATATAAGCTGAGTCTAAACAGTAGCTGAAATATATATATCTTAAGAATGACCTGGCTTTCTTCTTTTCTTTTTCTTTTTTTTTTTTTTTTTTTTTTTTTTATAAATCTCACATGAAAGTCAAACTATTTCAGTTACAGTCCTACTGTTTTCAAATTAATTGAAGTTAGGGCAAAAGGATACTCAAAGGTGAAGTTTTGGTCTTACTTTTTTGGTTTTTTTTTTTGTTTGTTCTTAGGTAGCAGAATAGGTAGATGGTTTCTATTTAGTATTTTATTATTTATTAGGAGAGCATGTGAAAATGAAGAATTTCTTATCTGCAAAGCAGTAGTGATCTCTTTTTCCCATGATCATTAAAGCCGTGTGAATTTGATTCTGTAAATGTGGCACTGAAAAATAAACAGTTCCTCCTGACAGATAGTCTAGTTCAGTAGAGAAACTGGTGAACACATCTTTTCGAAATTGAAGTTATGCTTTGGATGCTATGTATGAGGCTGTTTTCAAAACTGTGTGTTTTGAAATACGATGAGTATAAAACTAGTTGTAGTTACTAATTACAGTTTGTCTTTCGGGAAGAAAGGAAAGGGCTCTGATGGGCAAGGCACTGTACAAACTCACAGCATCTGCACAGATGTTATCACAGAACCATGGGCCGAAGGGATTGGGAAAGATCAGAGTTTGTCGTGCTGCCCCAAGGCAGGATTAAATAACTATCCCTGAAAGATGTTTGTCTAACTCATTCTTGAAGGCCTCCAAGGATGGACACTCCACAGCTTCCCAGGACAATTTTTTACTTACTTTTAAGTGAAGAATAACTTGAGTTATTTACTGGATTTATTAGTTATTCAGTTATTTTATGAAGTTTACTGCTTCACTACTCATCCTGTTAGAGAACTTCTTTCCATCATGTTTAACATAAATTTATTTTATTACAGTTGAAGCTTTTTATTTCTTTTCCTAGCTACCAAAAATATTGGAAAAGAGATTATTTGCTCCCTCCTGCAGCAGCCTTTGAACCCTGTTACTGTAGTGCTCCTTTCCTCTATCTCCTTTCACTTTTTGGCTAGGTGACAGAATTAATTCAGGCTCTTCTGGTGTCTTGGCCACGCTGGGCCTCTGCTTGCCCTCTCGTGGCTTTCTCAGAAGTCTTCCCTGGTACCTTGCTTTGCCCAATGTGGAGCCGACGTGGGGTGCCGTACCAAAGCAGGATGCTGTTCTTCAGCCGGGGCATGGCGATGGTGAAGGACGGCTGCGTGGCCGTTGGCTCTGCTCCTCTTCACGTCCTAGTGAGGAGTTTGTTTTTTTTGTAACAGATTCCGTGGTTGACTCATGCTGGTGTGATCCATTACAACCTCCAAGGCCCATTATGAAAAGGAACATGCCTAAGCCTGGCTAATCGCTCCCTACTTTGGATTTGTGGAGCTGATTAATCCTCCCTGAGTGCAGTACTTCTGTTTTGCCCAGAGAGACTCGAGGTGGATTTTCCAGCTAGAAGAGGGTTGAGGTAGGGAAGAATAAAGTTGCTTAGTCAAGATTGCCCAGGGAGCACGGGGAAGAGCCAGGAATCCTTTCTGACTGACCTCCGGAGGCCTCATCTGCAGAGGCTCCTCCCTGGGTTTAATGGAAAATCATTGAGTTGGACCCTGAAAATACAGCAGTCTCCAATACGTTTTCAATCTGACTTATTTTCACTCATTGCTGGTTTTATGGCCCTCACTAACGAGACCCAACGAGGCCAGCCCTTGCCAGCCATCTATCACAACTTCCCGTGCATTTGCTCTACACATGGCACTATTTATAACTGCGCACTGAAGGCAGAAATTGTTAATATTGTAACATGTAAATGTTGTGTGAATTAGTAGCTTTTGCAGGCAGACAGCCCGATTTTTGTCCTGTGATTAACAGCCGTTCTCTGTTTTCCTTAATGAGAAAACCAGCCAGGCACGTAGAGCCAGCCGTTGGTATTTGTCGTGCTCCTCTCCGGCTATGTGTTGAAGGAAAGAGAGGAAAAGTGGGAATACCATGAAACTGGTAAACTGACTCTCCTTTAAGAAAGCTGGTTAGCTGCAGAGTTTTCAAATTGAGTTTCCCCAGGTGATATTCCAGAGGGAGTTGTTTGGTGGTAAGCGCTCCAGAATACCTGGCTGTTTCATGGAGTTCTTTCATGGGAACAACATCCTTTAGGAAATCTGAGCAGTTACCTAAATGTGAGGTGCTGAGTGATTTTTAAATATACAGTGCTTAAAATAAAAGTTGCAAGCAAGCAAAAGGACCAGGTAACAAGTAAGAAAGTTGGTGTGACAACGGACGAGGTAGGCATAAAGCGGGAATACAGTCTGCCGGGTAGGACACAGCAGCATATACAGCTTTGTTGTCTGTGGTGCTGTGGTTTGAAATGTTTAGCTTGAGTCTGATGCTGGTGATTAGAAACATGCTGTTTGTTATGGAAAGAGCCAAATGCACTCTATTGTATTCTGTTCTGGTTTTTAAACTGCACCCATCGTTGTGGTCACCAGCTTCTTGAAACATTGAGATATTTTTCACAGCACAATGTTTTTCTAAGTGTTATCTAGCTTTATCTGTACAGTTGCAAGTGGTTCAAGTTATACCTGCTGTCAAGTTGCTGCTTGTCTTCTCCCAGAATATATGGATTCTGGATTTACAAGGTTTTATTTGGTTTCTGGTCTGGAAAAGAGCTTTGCTTGCAAGTAAACCATTATTTAAAATGCTGCCAGGGCTGCGTACGGCCTTTGGGGTGTAAGTGTGCTCAGGTAGGTAGCTCAGCTACAGGCAAAGGTTAGAACGCAAGTGAAAATGGTCACACCGGCCGGCGCTTTGCAGTTTCATTTCTTCTATGGTGTAATGAGACACTTTGGCTCTTGTGTAAGTTCATGTTTCCATTTGGGATGCTAAAAGAGCCCTGGTGTATTAGATGCAGCTGCATAAAGGAACAGATCTATCCCAGAATTTGGAGGATGAATCTTGATACAGTTTCATTCTTCCAATAAAAAATACTACATGTTTGTGCTGTATTTATCCTCGGTGACCATGAAAATTCTTGCCAGGCATTATTGTCTCCATGCTTTCTGAGGCAGAAGTCTGGCCAGGTGTAAATTTATCACTGATGTTCTAGCTACAGCTAAAACCATGGCTGCCCTAGTCAGCGCTGTGTGTCCTTGTCACCTTCCTGTATTGCTGCATTGCTTCTGTGCCCTTTCGCTAGGGAGCTTCCACAATTGGTCTTTAAACATGCAAAAGGAAGGAGAAAAGGGACATCCATTTAAATGATTTGTGTACTACTTAATGATGCTTGCAGTGTTCCTGTGTTCTGCACCTCATGTATATTAATTAAACATCCCAGTGTACTTATGTGATTTACCCTTGGAGTCAATGAAAAAAACATCCCCTTGATTTTAGCAATCTCAAAATATAGCTCACTGGATGACATAAGTTTTTCTTGATGTTCCTGATTCCCAGCATGGCTGTAAAACTTGGATAAAAAGGAGCCAGAACCTCTAACCGCAGCATGCCCTTCTAATTAACTGTTTTTCAGTTCCTATTTAATTCGTTCCCAGCTGAGCACTAGACAATAATCTCAGCACTAGAAAATAATTTTAACACTACAAACTAATCTTTTTTTTTATTTTTTCAATTAGAGGTCACATTTACGAAAAAATCCAACACCCTGCAATTTTGTACTTGCAATCTGCTGGAGGGTACAAATAAGTGAATTTCGATTTCATTATACTTGACAATGCAGTCATACTCTCCTTTTGATAACTCAGGATTTACTGCTAAAATAACTGGGGAGATAATGAGAGGCATAGTTAGGTGCCAGTGCTTTTGCCTGATAATGAGGAGGGAATTAAGCTTTTTGTCAGTTTGCAGTTTTCTAGTTTGGCCTTGGCCTTGGCAATTGGCACATGTGAAGCAGATAAACGCTCAGCATTCCCTGCGCTGCCGTGCCCTGGGCTGTGCACACCATGCACCCCTGGAGCTCCTCCATCCCTCTTTTCTCCTCTTTTGCTCCCGCCACAGTTTTCACATCTGCCACGGTCCAGAGGACCTGGTTGGTATTTATTTTCTTCTCCCCTAATCTCTCTCTCTTCATTCTCCCTTCTTCTTTCCCCTCCTGAATGCCAAACTCTAAACCTTCATTTTCCACTTCACTTTGACTTCACCTCCCTCTTCTCCTCCACCAGCCTCTAGCCGGTCTTCCCTCCTGCCTGCTGCAGCCTTCTCTGAAGGGCAGCGGTGTGAGCCTGCTCCTCCCTTCCTCCGTCACCTCGGTGTTTCTTGCTCGCTGCAAAGCCAGTCACTCAGCATGTCAGCAGGTTACTCTCCTGTTAAAAGGACAGGACGAGCACACGTGGTAGATGAGACTGAGATGGAAGTGGTCCCTGGCTGACAGTTTTTAGATCCATTGGACGGTTAAGATAGAGCTAGTTGAAAGTATTGGAGGTATGCTTGTTTAGATACATTAAACTTTGTTTCTCCTTGCTGTTTTCTGAATTCCTGCTGATTGTGAGCACAACCTGGTGCTTTGGCATGGGTCAAATCTGAAGACCAGGCTACGCCTGCCAGGCTGCATGCATTGCATACATTGCTGTTTGTAGAGGCTGGGCTGGTAGGTGCGTGGCCATTAACAGACTGTCAAAGTAGTGTTAAAATCTAGTTTTAGTAGTGTAATTTTAATCCAAGCCAAGTCTTCTGCACATTTTGACCGAGCAGTTGACCTAGACCATCCCTGGATTTTTCAGTTTGGTAATTTTGACAAAAAAAAGCCCCGCAAACAAACCAAAACCTTGCAGCCTTTTCAATGCACGCTAACCCTTTCTATGCTCTCTATAGAAATACATATAAACTTCTGACCTCTCTATAATCTTTTTTTTTTTTCTCCACCACACACTCACTCTTTGCCAAATTTCCAAATATGATTGAAACTTGTAAAAGCTTCACAGTAGTTTTATTGCAAGAATACTCACGATTGGCTCTAAAAGAGTCAAAGCTTAAAATAAATGTTAAATGTCGATCCATTGGAAGTCAGTAAACCCCCTGTGTGTTTTTGCACTTGTATGTTGAAAGCATTGGTGTATGTCTTCTGGATGGGCATACCTTTCATCGTGCTGATGATGGAAGAAGGTATGACAATATAGCAAGGTATCATTGCGCTAATAAGCACTTGAAAACAGCTCAACAGGGTTGTGAGGTCTGTGAATGGCATGGGAGGTGTCTAAGATTTGGTCTCATAAGGAGGCCAGGATTTGGTCTCATGAGGAGGCCAGTATCTGGTCTTATGAGGAGAAGAGGATCTGACCCTACAGGCTGCAGCTGGTGGTCTGCAGGACCCTGAGACCATGGACCCCCTCCTGGTGCCTCCTCGTTCTCAGGGACCTGAGCAGGGCAGCTGTGCTGCGGCAGGCACAGCATGGTGCTCTCTGGGTTGTGGAGAGAAGATGGCGTGTGGCCAGTTTCTGGCTCTCTGCTACTTTACTCCTGAAGCAGAGGGGCTGTCCAGGTCACCCTGCCCACTTTTGTGGGGTGAAGGGGCAGAGGAGGTGGGAGGTGAGGCTGCTCGGGTGGACGGGGCAGGTCGGCCCTGCGGGCACTGCGTTTCCTGAGGGTGCTGGCATGGCTGCTTCAGTAGCGCCGGGTGCCCTGCACACGCGAGGTTACAGCCGTGCTGCAGCAGCACCACGCTGCCCACTGATTGCGTGTTCGGGTGGGTGTGCGTGTAAAGGGTGGGGAGAAAAATCATTTGGCAATGTGTTAGTGAGCTTCCCAGATTCAGATCTGAGCTGCTGTGATCAGATTCTGCAGTTAGAAGTGTGGAAACTAGCTAAATCTGCTAAAAATCCTGCTATCTTCACTAGAAGGCCAGTGAGACCACCTAATCTCGAGAGCCTGCCATCGCCTTGTGATTATATCTTACAGACTTGGCTGCTCCCACATGGAAGAAATGCCTCCGCTCAGATTTGGCTTCGGTTCAGATGCCAGTTCTCACGAGGGCTAAATTTACATCTGGGTTTGAACAGGCACGCAGTGGGCCAGCAACCCCACCCAGCCGTCATGTTTTCACCTCAGCGTGGGGTGAGAAGAACAGGGCTCGCTTTTTCCCTTCCCGCTGCTTTTAATTCCCTGGCTGCTCGCTCCCTGAAGTGGATTGCAGGTGTTCGGTGGGGCCTGGGCTTTCACCGTGTGGCTTGCAGTCAGCGCTGGCCCGGGCCGGCTGCAGGGCTCGGCCAGGCTGCCTGAAGGCTGGTGACAAAGCACCCGTGGGCATCAGCCGCAGTTGCACCGCCGTGTTGCACGTGCCATTTTCCAACCTGTAAGCGCTGCCGAATATTCCTGCCAGCAGTAACACAGAGAAAGCTGATTCAAAAGCAGGCTGCGAGCCCCCGGGAGCCCTCATGGCCAGCAGGTAGAAAGGATGAAGGGGTAGCAATAAGGAAAAGAATGTTAGTAAAAGAATAAGAAAGCAGTTTCCGCCTCAGAATATAACCGGTGATTATAATGAAGACCAGAGTGGTGCTGGTGAGAAGATCATTTGCACCTCCTGGTGGCAAATAATAATAATAATATTAAAAAAATCTTAAAAAAAAAGTCCAGATCAGCTGTTCATACATTTACTATGCTATAATGAGTCTGCTCAGAATAACCTGTAATAAGACGGCAGCAAAGTCCTGAAAACTATGTCTTATAGGAATGAAAATTAGATATAACAAAAGCAACGTGTTCAAGAGTTGGAGCTCTGCATGTCACTTGAGAATCAAAAATAGAGCCACGAGAAGTGGGATGTTCCTTCTAAAAGCCAGACTTCCAATTAAACCGTCTGAATACTCATATTTTCAGGGTTTATTTTGCAAAGGAGCACAGTGATGCAAAGCAAACCCAGGAAATTCTTGTATAAATGTGCAACACAACGGGCAGTATGTGTTGTCTGCTGTTTCACCTGCACTGAGGCAATATACCTGCGAATATAAGACAGCAGAAAAATGCTGGTTGCATTAGAATAGTACTCTGCAGCCTTGGCATCGCAGCTCCAGGGATGGGGTTTGGCTCTGAGCTGCAGGCTTCCAATGTGTCTCTGGCTCCTGGGACTCTGTCTGCCATGTGCAAAATTTTGCCAGGTCCTTTTTGAAGCTGCAAGATGCCGTTGTAGTAAGTCCCAAAGAAGGTAATAAGTACCTGTGGAGTATGAATATCTCTAGGGACTCCCTAGCAGTGTGTTTTCATATTCTTCTTGCTGTGGGTGGCCTGAATACTGCCATGAAAGAACTTAAGTTTTGAAGTAATCAATCAGATAACAATAAAGTACAGGACTTTCAATTTCTTCAGACATTGCAATCATTGTAGTAGCTGGACTTTTGAAAATCCCCCTGATGACAGTTGTATTGAAAAATGGTTTGTTTTGTTTTTTTTTTTTTTAAAAAATAATCCTCCGCGCCCCCATTGTTTTGATCTTCTTAAACTTTTATGGGTCTCCAAGAAGTTAGGAGGGGCTGGTAACTGTAATTTGGAAGCGTGACTTGAAAAATATTCGATGTTCAATCCCAATTGTGTAAAGTTAGGGCAGAGTGGAAAGGTATAGACGTGAGCTTTTCAGTCGGGTCATAACTCATCAGTCAACTCAGTAGTGACCTTGCAAGCTCAGTAAGAAGCTCGCTTACAGGATGCAAGCCTTTGTTGATGTTTTTTAATGTAAATGAGACAAATGATTGTGTAGATTTCTCTCTGGGTTTCACAGCTTGGGCTCACAACTGACCCGATCACCACTGAAAAGCCAGCTGATTTATGCTGGTCATGGGATACAATTCTTGGGATGCCGTAAGTATGCTTGTAAACAGGGGGTTACAATGGAAAGAAAAACGGTTTTCCTATTATAACTTTATTTTGGGCACTGGTCTAAGCGCCATCTCACGTACAGTATTGTTTTATAGGTATACCTTTCAAGTAGAGACAAGGTCTCCAAGTCACTAACAAAGAAACAGGGTGAGGTGGTTGACTAATGCAGGCAAAACCTTGCATCTTATCTAATCCTGCCTGGAGAGTGTTGCTAAGGACTGCGGTGGTGCCACACACATGAGGCTGGGCAGGGGCCTGGGAGTGTCTGTGAGCGCTTGGTAAAAGCCTCCTTGACTTTTGGGCGCTGGAGGGATGGCTGAGCTGAAGTGCCAGTTTAGCGCCAGGTCAGTTGGAATTCACTGGAAAGCAGTAGGTGAATGAATGCACCAGGTGGCTCGGAACTGAAGAGCGTATGGTGTGTTTTAAGCTTGGTAACAAGCTTTGGTTTGTGGAAGTTGACTACAGTTTCTGCAGCTGCAAATATGGATGCTCAGAGGATATTCTCATAGGGAGAGAATGTGCATGCTTTAGGAAAAAAAAAAAAAAAGGCTCACGAGCCTCCACTCCATTGCTGGAGTCAATTGCAAGAGGTGGGACAGTGAGATCACTTGCTAGAATCGGTTCCAGCAACGCGATGTTTGGCAGTACAAACGCCCACTCGTCTATAGTCGCTGAGTCTGTCGCAGGGTGCTGGGTGGCACCCTCCTCGCAGGGGTGCCTGGTGTGTGGGAAGAAGGGAGAATGTCTAGCAAGCTGTGTTCAGAGCCTTGCTGCCTGGTCCTCCGCCCCCAGTGCGGCTGGCCCTAGCCACAAACTGCAATGCCACCGTCCCTGGGGTCGTATCCATACTGAGCGTCACAGGTACTGGCAGGCGGCACTCAGTGCTGTGTGGGAAGGCTGCCTAACCCAGCTCCTTCCCAGCCAGCACAGCTCGTGACTTTCATACTGGCAAACTCCAAATGTAAAATAAGACGACGTGCAGCAAGGGTCTGGAGTCTCCTTGGTCCTTTGCTCGCTGCTTGGTGTGCGCAGGGCCACCGCTGCCCAGTGGCAGCAGCAGTGCCAGCGGCCGCCGGCAGCTGGGATCTGCGGTACCTGGTGTATTTGGGCTCTTCCTCATAGGCAGCAGGGCTGTGTGCCCTGGGTCTCAGGGCTGCTTCAGCCCAGCTTCTCTCGGCTTCCTGGTGACCTAGGTGTCAGAACACCTTTGAAATGTCAGTCTGTGATCTTGTGGTGAGCGCACGCTGGAAATGAATAATGTTTTTCGTGCATGATTTGTATTTTGTGCAGTATAAAAATTGATGGAAATTTTTTTGTGTTCAACAGCTCCAGAAATACCCACCAGGAAACAGAGTTTCTACGGAAAAAGAGTGATTGCTTTTATTATGCATGAGCACAAGGACACCTTTCTCCAGTCTTCCCAAACAAACTTCTCACACTTTATAGTTTCTATGTGCCTGATATTATAACATTTATATTCTTTTAGAGCAGGTTTTGGGAACGCATGGCATTTAGAAAGTAGACAACATGTACAGGTCTATATAGCTGTATGCACTAGGAAATATTTACAGAAATTTCGTGTTATGTTCTGGTAACCGTAACTGTTGACCAAATAGCACCCATTGCAGTCATAAGCTAGCTGGTTTTAATTCGGCCAGGATTTGATGCCAACAGGTGCCCCAGGTTCACAGCCTGAGGAAGGGCTGCTCTCCTTGCACTGTGCATCCACAGCTCACTGTAAATGCAGGATTTGCATACACTGTACCATCCGCTGCCAGCACAATTAGTGGTAATGTGAATGGCGATCTTAAAATAGCATATGCTGAAAACATATCTCTGCAGACTATTTAGCAGGAGAATTTCATTGCAATTTTTTTTTTTTTCCAGGTAAAAATCAGTTTCTGTGTTTACAGCTGATAACCAGGTTAGCATCATGATAATTTCCTAAATAGTTGACGTGATCTTCTCTGAAACCTTAGAAGCCAGTCATGCTTATAATGAACAGCAGAGTTTGCCTGATGTTTTATATAGTCTATTTAAGGTCATTGTTATGCTTTAATGTTTTGTTTTGCTTTTTAAAACAAATAGCACAGGCTGGAAAAGAAACATAGGGGTTCCTTTCTATACTTGCTACCTGTTCTGTTCAACAGCATCGCACTGACAGATGAGCAAGCTCTATAGGAGCTAAATCTGCTTTAAATAATCGTTCAACGGGAAGTTGCTAATTAGGATCTGAAGTTAGAAATCCTATCAAAGAAAAAGTGCTTTGTGAGGTGGACAGCTGGGATAAGTGGGACATAAAAAGGAAGGCAGGAACTCGGGAAGTTGGGAAGTGCTTTCTTCTGGGAGTTGAATGAGTCAAGAAAGTCATACTCGGGTGGAAAAGATGGAGTGCAATCCTGAATACTAAAATGCATGAGCAATAATGTCGCCTTCTGGATATTTACAGTAATCTTTCTGCTATTCTCATCATTGGAAAAACCTCAGCTGGACTTCTCTGGCGTTGCAGTTCCAGAGGATGTGGACCAGTTGGAAAGAGCCCAAAGAGAAGCACAATTAGAGGTCTCGGATGTGACCGAGGAGGTAAGAGCTAATCGTGTTACATGTTTCAGCTTTTAGAGGAGAAGACTTTGGGCAACATAGGGGTGATCCTCAAGTATGCAGGAGGGCAGGATCAAGCTGTAAAAAGGACAGAAATAGTCTTTCCTAAAAGCCCATGGTTTATTTCATAGGACCTTTTGATCTCGCACTACAGGAAGAAAGATATAGGTTAAAGAATAGCGAAAAGCTTTCTAACAGTAGAGTTCTAAATGGAAATACTGGAGTTTCTGTCTTTGAAGGTCTTTAAAAACACAGTAGACAAATCTGTCATGAATGATTTAGGTATAGATGATCCTGCCCAGGGCAGGGGGATAGGATAAATCAGACTACTTCATATGAGGTATTTTCTTTCCCTGATTTTCTGTGATTCCACATTGAGGTTATGCTGACTTTACATGTGTTTGGATCAGATCCATTACTCTTGTCTGAGTCACATTCCAGGACAGGATTTTAGAAAGGGCTTTGAAAAACTTCAGTGTGATTTGGGTGCCTGCTTCCCTTTTTATCCTTTTGAGAATCCTAGCCTGTGAAAGTATTCTTCCAGCCAAAGCCAGATAATTTTCTGTATGTTGATATTTAAGTCCTCTGGCTAAATCTTTGTTTCCATGAAATGTTTCTGCCTGCTCCAACATGCCCTTGTGCATTAAATTGCTATTTTTCTGGATGAATCATGCTGAGAACATTCAACATATCAAGCTGGGTGTAAAAATGTGCAGTCAGAATGTGAACTAATCAACAGCAGCTCTTGTATTTCTTCTTTACGTGCAAAAAGGACCATTTCCAGATCTCTCCACTGGCTCTGGGTAACCCAAATATCTGAGTGAACAATAAACTGACCCAACCAGCAGACAGCCCCATGGGAAGCAGAGGTTTGGCAAAGGCTTACTAATCTAGCATGAAAACAGAACAGATTTTAAATGAATAAAGTAAACAACATTGTGAAATTCTGTTGATACTTTCTTATGAGCTGTGCATAGCGTCTGTGCTTTTTGCCTCATCCATGCTCTCTGTTGTCTACACATTTGGACCTCCTGTTGGCTGCTGCAACTGTTTTTCTGGTGCTCTTTGATGTCCCCTCAGTACTTGTCTTGTGCAGTGTTGCTCCATGGATTTCTCCAAAGAGTCTTTTCCATCTTTCTTCATGTTTTACATCAAGAATGAGGAGCAAGTTACATTGGGGTTAGGAAGTCAAGTGACTACACTTAAGTGCGAGCCTAAAAGCTCCACAACTGAAATGTGCCTGTCCTCTGCATAACAGCCGAGGAGCAGGTTATTAACCCGGGAGCCTGGTGTGCTGCTGCTTAGGCGAAGGGACTTGAGTTCATATTACTCACAAGTGTACTTTCTACACAAGAAAAAGAGGGAGTAGAGTTGTTCCTCAGCCCTTCTTCTCAAGCTGGGTCTCACTTTGGAGAGGGCACGCCTAGGGCAGGAGAAGAAAGAGGCACAAGCATGAGTTGGTTGCCCTGTGAGGAAGGGATGTTAAAAGGAGAGAGTCTGCTTGCAACTGAGCCATTGAAGTACTTGCCAGGGCGCAGGGTTGAACCACAGAGGACCTGTAAATTGGGTTTTCCACAGCCTGAAGGAATATGAGAACCATCAGCTCATCATACGAACCACGTTATAAAAGAAAAAAAATATTAATCTGTCAACTACAGATCGTAGGCACTTCAGAGCAGAAAGCTGTTCTGAGCTCACGATGATCTGGATCTCACACCTAGATGACTTATGGCTCTCAGTCTGGGAAAGATTATTTCAGGGAAGTTTCCCTCTTGTGCATTCCCTGCTTGTCAGTTGGATGCCTTCCCCATGCCTCCCTTGCCCTCTTTCAGGAGAACTTCACTGCAGGCACCTCTCTGGATTTGCTGCATAAGGGAGATGTGGGGAATGCCTGAAGACCACTGGAGGTAGGTGCACTTTGCCAAGCCCCAGCCTGCAGAAGTCCCCCTGCAAATTGGTGCCCAGACTGTCACTTTCAGCACTCTCCACTGTTCTGTAAGGCTGCTTTGCTTGCTTTTCTCCTGTGCTTTGCAGACCTTCCTGTGCTATATATGCTTCCCTTTCCTCTTCTTATCATGCTATATAGTCCTTGCTTGCATCAGCTTCCCGCTTCCTTATTGGTTCTTAATCCAGTTTAACTCCTCTTTTTGCTGTTAGTGGTTGCCTACATATTCCCCTGTGGGCTCTTCTGGCAACACACACTTTGAAGCTCAGAGCTGCGCTGATCAGCGCCCATGCGGTGTGCCAGGCACGCTGCATCTCCCCCAGCTCTCGCGCCCCAGAAGCACAGGGCAGTGCCTCTCTTGCTCTTTCAGGGCTTGGGACAAGGTGTCCCTGCACGCCTGGCCCACCGCTCCCTTCAGAGCGGCCAGCCTTGCACGTGCCCGCTTGGTTTTTTCTTAAGCCTCCGTGCCCCGGCGTTGGCGGCATCTGTGACTAAGTGTCAGCCCCGTTGGGTTGTGGTGAGGCAGGCAGGTCTAACTAGCTGCCTGACCACAGCCCGTCTGCCCAAACACGAGGCTGGCCCGTGAGCCTGCCTGGCTGCCCAGCGGTGCAACCAGAACCCCACCAGCTGCTTGGGGCTACTGGGTGCTGCTTTGAACCCCAACCACGGAGGACTGCCCGGGTCCTGCTTCCTTGATGGTTCTTGCTCCCGCTTGTCCTGTGCCTATAGCACAGCATCCCTGGCTGCAAACAGCGCTCCTGCCCTCCATCAGGCTCCTGCCCTCCCTCCAGCCCTATCTAACCTTAACACAGGTTCTGTACATGGATGGCAGCCGACGACCTGCAGCATGGTTAAGCTCTCCTGATGTTCAGCAGGGAGATGGTTTAAAGGGTGAACCGTTATGTGCCAGAAAACACACTGCTGTGTGCTCCTCCAGGAGCCGTGGCTGTCATCACCCTCGCAGCGCTCGCTGTGACATTGGCACATGACCTATGCTGAGGTTGGCATGAAAACTCTTGGTCTGTCTTTCCAAATCAAGTGGCTTTGGCCTGCTTTCCGTTACACTGGCAGCACCGTGGCATTGGCACAGCCAGCCCTGCTGCTCCCCTGCGGGGGTGCAGCCTCGGCCAGCACCCCAGCAGCAGCTACCATGCTGCCAGTGCTCCCACCCGTGTGGCCTCCGGACCCCAATCAAGGGACCACGAGGCTCTGTGTAAGGTCATTGTCTCTCCCCAGGACAGCCTCTTAGCAGCTGGTGGCAAGATGAGGACACCCTGGAAAGGGGACTGTGACAGCTCCACAAGACAGTGTCTCCAAGCCTTGAAGTCCAGGTCGCTGTTTGATCCGGCAGCAGTACTGGACTGCTGCACTTACAGACAAGTCCTAGAGACCCTGATCTCATCCCATAGCCTCAATTCTCATGAACAAAATGTTTATTTAACTTGCTACTAGATATTTCATTATCTTGTCGGTATTATTTTATCTCTTAAAGTCCATTTTTTAAATTTAAGTTCATGCAATACAGTATTTTCAAAATGAAATGTCCTGACTTTTCAGGACAAAATATTGTGACTTCTGTGGTGAAATTATTTCTCCAAAATTATGTATTCGTGAAGGATTTTGCTCGCTCAAAGCTTGCTGTTAAAGATCCTTCTTTCTAAACACTTCTCCCTCTGTACTGCTGGGCAGAGAAACTAGACAAGGTCAAGCTTTAAGTCTGGGTGGATTCTGGTGTCCTGACTTCTGCAGATGTTTGCTAAATCAAGCTGTAAGCAATTCAAGGAAAGCATCTGTCTTTGTGAAGCACAGTATGTCTTCATCTGCTGCTTGACCCACAGCCTTTCAGAATATAGCTCCTTTCTCGTTTTTCTTTGGGTGTCCTCCAGCTCTACTGTATTTTCCATTTCATCTCCTTCAGCAGTGTGACTAAGCACCTCTTGAGGCTTAGTCTATGACATGGTCAGTTCATTTGAGTTGATATTTTCTGGGAGTTATACAGCTGGACTCTGGTTTTTAAGTTTCCCTTTACCCAGTAATTTTTTTTCCCCTTGGAATAGCTGAAGGAAATGCACACAAACTAAAATCTGCATGTGGTTTTACTTGGAACACTTAACGAGAGGCATTGATCTATGTGTTTCTAGTCTGTTTCTACAACAAAATGTTATTCTGAATTCTGTACAGACCTTCCCTTACATTTGCAAAAGTGAAGATATTTGGCAATTACAATTTCAGCCAGAAAGCAATACATTCTGAGCAGTTCTGGAACATCATATTCATGTACTTTCCTCTTTCTGCCATCCAGATCCTCTTTTAATGAGGGAAAGACATTGGTGGTCATGCTTTGTGTTCCCAAGGTGCCTTGGCTCCCAGAAGCTCTCCCCATATTCTCTTCCAGGCTTTCCAGGCGCGTTAACAAACATCCATTGCTGCATAGACAGAGGCAGCCTTTATGGTTTTTGCCATGATTAAACTTGGCAAGATTGACATATTGGATTTAAGAGAAAGAGTCTGGGTTAAAGTGCAGGCTGGACTACCAGGAAAAAGCAGGAAAAAACCCCAGCCCCAGGCAGAGCGAAGGCAGGTTGACTGCTGGAGGTGCAGTCCTCTGCTGCCCCAGCTTGGGCTGGATGGTTTCAGGCAAGCCTACCTTTGATCTCAGACTCTCATGGTTGCTAAACTTTACTCACACATTGATGTCAGTAGGATTATGTGTGAGGTTAAATTAGATTAATAAGTGTTTGCTAAATTGGAGCTTTGGACGTGCTCCTGGAGAGCACACGAAGGACATTGTTGTGGGCAGCTGGAGTCACAGCCATGAGTCATGCCACTTGATGAGAAACAAGGAGCATCTGTTAATGGCAGGTGCTCTGAGAGCAAAATAAAGTTCAGCACAAAAGCCTGGTTTCTCATTTCTTCGGTGTACCCAGGCCCATTTGCTTCTGATTAAACCTGTTTTTCTTCACACAGCTGCGATTTCCAATCACGGTACCCTGGGGCACCTGGGTGCTAACATCCCTGGTGTGTGCTGGCTTCTCCCTGCAGTTTGCTGACTTGTAGCTCTGTGGCCGGGGAAACTGCAGCCTTCCTCCCATCAGTGGGTAAGTGTGTTTGCCTTATCCATATCTATACATCTGAGAATTTTAAGTAGTTGCTCCACGTGTTTTTTAGTCGATCAGATTTGTGCTGTACTGTGCATCTGAATGGAAATTTGCTGACTGTGTTTGGTTTTTGGTCTCCAGGCACTCGGAGAGCTTGGCTATTCCTGTTAGAGTTCATGGAGAAAGATCCTGCCTACTTAAAGTCAGCGTTGTTGGCTTCGATAAATCAAGAAAGTTTGTGCATTAAAGGATTTTCCAGGTTGTTTGTTTTCCAGGCTGTTCAGAGCCTCCAGAAGCGTTTTTAGTTAGCATGTAACAGTCAGCTTTTAATGTAGGCTGCTGTGAGATGGAGGAGGAGATTGAGCAATGTGTGAAAGGCGGTTTACTTGTTCTCCCAGAAAGGACTCAAAATAGCAATTTGTGGTTTGGATGTGAAGTGTGAAGAGGTTATCTGACTGACCTGGGATCACGCAGGGTCTCTGCAGTAGGACTAGAAAACATTTTGCTATCTTCCAGTGCAGTGCTGCACCTAGTGATGTATGGAACAGCAATGAACCCTTCAGTGACCTTTATTACAAAACCAGGCTCTTAGGTACCTTTCTCCTTTTTCTGAGTTTTTGTAGGCTACTATCACCATATTCATGTTCACTGCTTCTTAAACCGTGATTTATTAAAGTGGTATTAACTAATCCAAGAGCTACTGAGAACCTCTGCTCAAACTAGCAAATGCTTTTCTTTGATTTTGGATGCAAGTTAATGGAGCCATGAGAGACTGGTAATACTCTGAGCGTCTATGGCTTAACCACAGAAGTGTTATACCTGTGCTATCCTGCTCGAGGTTTGGTGTTCCCTAGTGCTTCAAGGACTGGTAGGAAGCCGAGTTGGAATGGCAGGGTTGGGTGGTTGTTGCGCACAGGGCTGAATGTGACCTATAGGCAATGTTGTTTTGTAACTTCTGAGAATGCAGATGGCAAGGCTAGGGGAGAGGAAACTGTAGGATGGGTAAAGAAAGTGGATAATCTTTAGCTGGGCTAACAAACTGCATATCTGCGATACAAAGCTGAATTTCTTCCCTCTTTCAAGTGGACTTGTAGTGTAAATGATCAGGGAAACTTGGGTCGAGGCTCTGTAAAGCACCGTATTTGTCATCTTGCCTTTCTACTGCGTTTTTTTTTGTTTTCAGCTGGGAGGTATAGCACCCCAAAATATGATCTCCACCTGTTAGGACAGCACTTAGTGGTAGAAACAGATCTCCACATGATTTGCACCAAACTTTGTCATAAAAATTCATACGCTCAAAGAACGAAGCATTTAATTTTGAATGCTTGCAATGCAAAAAGCAGACTTTGGGGTAGAAAAGGTATCAGAGTGAGTGTATTCACCAAGAGGTTCACCACGTTTTTTCCTCGGTATGGTTTCAGAATAGCCTAAGACCAAAAGAGAGGCCCCCGTAACTTCCCTGCAGCAGGCTCCTGCGGATGCAATCACAGCAGGGGCTGACTGAGGTGTGAGCCCTGAGATGGTCTGTAATATAGTTATCGGAGTCTGGTTTCCTTCATTAACCTTTGACCTCCAAATACCTGGGTTGAGACATGGCAATGTTGTTTGATAACAGAAGAAAGCACAGGGGTAGTTAAAACTGCACTCTTGGTTGTCACCGCCTTGTTTACCTAAGGCGTGTGATGATGGTCAGGGGACAGGCGTTGACAAACATTAGAAGGATTTTTTTCTGAGGAAAAGCTAAGCATGAGAATAGGGGGGATGTGGCTGAAGATGAGTTTTGCTTTGCATATCTTAGCAGTGGGTTAGAGAGGATGGAAGTTGGAAGTGAGACTTTGGCTATCTAGTTATCTGAGGAAATAAAAGATTTACTCTTCTCTGACCTATATTTCTGGTAAGATGTGGGTTTGTGGGTAAATTCAGACTTTTTCTTGTTGTTGCTAGCAAATGCAATGTTAAAGTACACACACAAAAATTGCTGTTAGAGTAAGCCAGAAGTAGCTGTATCTCCATCAGAAAAATCAGTTCTTTGATAGTGGTATCTTTGTAGCTTTCTCTCTTCCCCCTTTCCCCTTCACATCTGGGGATGTGGTTACCCCTCACCTCTGTCAGCTGCCTCCGCTCAGGGAACCCCCTGGCAGGCTGGAGCAAACCGGGCAGCTCCACGTTACGTGACTCCTGGTCGCCTGTTTTGGGTAATGAGGAAGTGTCCAGTACTCCACTTGGTTTTGGGTAGTTACAGAGTCCCCTTAGGCCCTATGACATGTGATGTGGAGTAGATTAATCTCAGGACTGCCCTTTTCCATGCTGGATCAGTGCTGAAAGCAGCCAAGACTGGGAATCACAGTTGAAATCCAATAGTCGAAATCTCCCAAGGTCTTTGGGAGATACTGTCTTCTGATTTTTATGATTCACATCCCTCCAACCTGAGTGAGGTGACAACATGGATTTGGGTAATCTGTTTTCCAGGATTTTTCTTAAGTAGTCAGAACTGAAGTAATACTCTCCAGAAAGCATCAGTACTCTGTAGTGGCTGTTGGGGAGAGGATGTCAAGTAGAAATCTTGAGAACTTCTTTCATGTTACTACTCTTTCATCAAAACTTCTCATTAACCTACCATTCAGATTAACTTGCCATTGACCTAATTTTCTTATGTCTTTTTAAATGATGTTGCATTTCACCCTGGAATGAAGCACAGTGCTGCTAAAACTCTTTTAATTTATATTGTGTTTGACAGAGCAGCTCTGATTTTTGGGTGAAGGTGTTCTTGCAGTTATGTCGAGCTCTGTAAGGAGTTTACAACAATCACAAAAGCAGTGAGATTTGAGAGATCAGATTAAACCCCAGGAGCTGCCGTTAAAGCTCATTGAAGCAAAGGGCAGGGCTTCTGGTGACCCATTAATCTCTGCATCTGCCCCCGCATACATGGGAGTTTGGAGTTTGCAGGAAGGTGCATGCCCTATGCCAGGAATGAATAGTATGTGGTCTTGACAATGCATTTAGCCTCCTCCGCATGCAGGAATGAGAGCCCAAGTAGCTTGTCCCTTATCTTATGTGTTTGTCCCTTGCTTGTCACCCTGTCAATTGCCAGCGCTGCTAGTCTGGCTCATGTTTTAGATGGCCTCTCGACCTTTGACTGTTTAGTTGACGTGTCTGCAAAATGATGCTTTTGGTAGAGTTTTTGCATACTTGGGATCTGAAACAGAAGGAAAAACTTAGGGACTGAATCTGAGGTGTTGAAATGAGTTTGTTTTTTTTTTTTTCTCAATCAAAAATTCTTTTTATGCTATATGAAAATGAATAAAAATACATGTTAAGCCTTAGCTCTTCGACAAAACTGCCCAAGAAACCTGTAAGAAAGATTTAATGAGAATGTGTTGATGAACATGTGTTCTCTTTGTCTTTAGCCCTGAATTAATTTCTGGATTTTTATTTGTCTGCGTGGGGATTGATAGCTCTCTTGATTTAGAGGTGTTTAACATTGCCTTTCAAGAGTAACCAAATCTGCACATCTGAGGTAGCATGTTCTCCTCCAAGTCAGAAGGAATAAATTGTTTAACAGCTGCTCATTCTTCGTTTACTAACCAGTACATCCTAGATGAAGATTTTCAGTATTTTGTTCTGGATTGCTTAGCCACATCCTTGTATTTGGTCAGGTTCCTGTGTTTAAGTGAACCGTGTTGCATTCAGCATGTCAGCTTCTAGGACAGTGTTTGAAAGAAACAGTTCTAACTGTTTTGAGGCATACAACATTCAGGTCTGTTGAGGGTATCGTAGCATTGACGGTTGTCTTTCAGGGCTATAAAACGTTTGAAATGTTTTTGTATGGTGCTATGTACAGCAACTGATGTGCATTTAGAAGGCATATTTAGAATAACATCAAGTATTAAAATAATGGCTTTGAAAAAGCTGGATGAATTTTTAAAACGTTATTTTGCTGTGAATTGATCTTCTAGAAATTTCCACAGGAGTTACGATGCCATTAGCAGTGTGCATTGTGTCAAGGAGGTCCTGAGCACCATGAGCTTGCTGTGCTCTTATCAGGGAATAGACAAAATGGAAGCCTTTCCTCTTCCCTGGATGCACTGAAGCATTTAGAGTTAAAATGTTCTAGGCAACTGCTAGAGAAACATTCCTCACTGTGTGCCACCTCTGTGAGCAAAAAATATGAGCCCAAATAAAAATATGAGGCCAAATAAAAAGCAGAGTATTCATAATGAACAGTCTCTTAAATATTTCCCTTTTAATCAAGGTCAGAAAGTATTTACTGTATTCGCACGTGCCCAGGCCTCCCCATTGTCACACCTAACTGTTGAAATGAAGAAGCGTTCATGCTATGGCATGGTGAGATGGGAAACAGTCGTGGTTTGGGATGATACAGGCTAGATGGGAGGCCAGCAAGATATATTTAATTTCAAAAGATGATTTGAAAAACCAGTTTCTCAGCGATACCTGTAGGGGTTATCTTCCTTCTGGGCACGGTGTAATCAAACGTGCCACAGTTTTTCCTGCTGTTTTCTTGTTTGGAAATGGACATTAAAAAGCACCGTATGGCTGAACTTCCCTTTGTACTGTGTCGTGAAACAAGGCAAGGAGATTGATAACGGAGTTCAGTTGTCTGAAAATGCATTTCAGTGAGTTTTTTTAAGACAGACGTATTTTCACATCAAGTGAAAGCAAGTAATGCAGGACGTTTCAGACAGAAACCTGCATGGTAACTGCAGGTGAAAACTTCTGAGGACCTTCTTTGACACTGTTACTCATATCTCTGAATACTAAGATGTAGCAGTTCACACTAGCATCGTGCCAAGCATGTGAAAATGAACATCTCTGCCAGCGAAGAACTTCAGTGTGTGTGTGTGTGTGTATATATATATATATGATCTCCTTTTGAAAGCAAAGCCCCAATTACAGGTGTTCTGTTATGTTGTTGTTTTTTTTTTATTTATTATGCCATGGTTCTCACCTGTTAGAATAAGCCATTTAGAGAAAAAAAAAACCTCAGAAAATACAACTTAAACTGAATCTTTAAATGAGCCAAAGAAATACTTAATCTTGAAAACCAACAAGAACATGTCCCACATCCTTGAATTTACAGACTGATTTTTTTTTTTTTTTTTTTTTTTTTAAAACTTTGAAAGATTAAGTACTTCTTTCCCAAATACTCACCCGAAAGTACTTTGTGGGAGAGCCAGTTAATTGTTACTGCTTCAGGGAACTTTAAGTAAAAAACACTGAGGCTGTTTTAATGATCTTATTGCTGAAAATATATGGTTCTATTGTCTCTATTTTGCATGCTAAGTCCCGAGAAAGTTTTGAAGGACTGTGAAGAACAAGGTTATTACAACTACCTTCACTGGAATTCTGCTTTATTATAACAGTTGTTCGAAACTGTTTAGGCAACTGGGAACCATCATAAGTTTTAATAAAGTTTAATTAAATTCAATTAGGTTTGTTGCTTCTTTGTGCATTTAATTTTCCAACAGATAAGATATATAGATAAATATAAAAATGTGTACGTATGCTGTATCTATATATAGATATACAGATATATCTGCACACACAATTTATGGAATTACTAATAAGTAATTAACACATGAAAGTTGCAATATATAATTACTACCTCCCAAGTAAAAACATAATAAATGTTTCTGAAAGGTACTGGACAGGTCATTCTGTGTTGTAATAATCCCCCAGGTATGGTTTTGTACTCGGATGACAGCTAGGTATCGTACAAATAACACATAGCTGTGCAGTACATACCTGTGCCCATCTTGCCGTCTCCTTTTCTGATGATGAAGTTACCTGAAGGTACCAGCCGGTTGCAGAGATCCAGGTGGCACCGCAGGTTCAGGCTCTGAGGCACGTTTCTGGATGGGCGATTTAGCTGCAAGTCTGTGATGGGAATCAAGCAAACGGCATAGCTCTGCCTCCTCACACTTTCTGCCTGCAAACAAGATGGTAGGAGCTGAAGAAAATCTTTCTAGTAAATAGGTAATGTGATTAACTGGTGTACAATTCACGGTCAGTCTGCAGAGGGATCAAAGATGGGGAATGGGACATATGGACAAAAGCAGGCATGAGCCGCTGGCTCCATGGGGCGGTTGTGCTGCTCGCCTTCCCGGCCAGCCCAGTGTCGGGCAAGCTGCAGCACTGGGCTGTTGGGAGACTAGGAGTGAACTGATGGAACGTTTGGAGTTCGATGTTCCCAAGCCTCCTCATCTACACCCAGAATCTAAGGAGAATATAGATCATTTGTTCTCTCTCAGCCTGACTGCTGATGAAAAGCAGTCTTCTACTTTCATGTGTTAGCCTGCAGTGAAGGGAAAAAGAGTTTGTGCTTGAGTCCAAGTATAGGTTTTTTAATTTATTCATCAGCTGAAAGAATTAATGGTTATAGTTTGTGAACATATTGAAGCCTCAACTAGTTGTAGTGTTTGGTTTTTTTAAAAAAAAAAAACACATTATGCAATATGCCAAGTAGAAAAGTTGATTTAAAAAACCCACAATAATAAAAAAACCTTCCCAGAGTGATGAAGACTGTTATACAGGGCTGTCATTTGGTGCCAACGTGATTTTCCAGTGATCTTGAAAACAAAGAGTGAGGGAACACTGAACAGTAGGCTGTCTCAACAAGTGCGCGTGTGAAACATGTTTTTTCTTCCCCTGCCCAGTCAAAAGCTCGTGTTATTCACACACCTTTGGGGCAATTATTTGAAAAGTTATTTAGCTCCCTGTGCGTTTCTCATCCATGGATGTTTCCAAGGCAGTTGTGGGCAGAATGCAGCAGGGCTGGGAGCAAGCTGCTTTGTTTGCTGGCCGCTTAGGGTGGGCAGAGCGATGGCAGAATGATGTACAGCTGTGGGGCACGTGGTCGATGTAATGAGAGGGGTAGGCGGTTAATAAACACATGAAACCTGGTGCAGTGATGCTGTAGAAATGCCAGGCCCGCCTGAGGTGTCAACACACCAGTTTTAAATTTTTAAATGACATGCAAGTGTCTTCTTTCTATACCCAGTGTATGCTGGGTGAAAACAGCTGGGTTTATTTACAGTTGGTTTCCTTTCCCCACTGACCCCCCAATTTTTTTATCCTTACCAAACTTTCATCGTGGAGACAAGGAGCCTTCAGTGAACCTTGGAGAGCAAAAGCTTTGCCCTGAAACTCATGGTGTTACTGGTAAGCTTGCTCTGGTCCTGGTGAGATCCTTGGAGCAGAGACAGTCTCAATTTTTGGTGGTGCCAAAGCCTAGTGCTTCTGTCATGCGAAATGTAATTCTGGTATGTTAAAGGACCAGCTTCTCTGCTTTGAGTCTGAAGAGATTTTCTTGTAATAAATAACTCCTCAGAGAGGTGGCACTGGCCTGAGTGAACTAGAGAGAAATCCAGTTTCTGCGGCTCCCCTAAATGTGGGAGTGTTGGTGCTTGGCCAGCTTGGTGATGTGAGCTGCACAGAGGCATACCTGGACTTTCCCCAGGGGCAAAAATGCACTGCTTAGCTCCTGCTTAGTGAAATGTGTGGTGTCAGGCGTTTGCCAGCACCGTCGGCTTGGATTGCATCTAAATGCATCCGAAGGAACAAGGACGTGGTGGAGTCGTGCGGCTGCTGGCACCGTGCCTCTTGAGCCAGTGCCTGGGGTTCAGCTGTGGGGTAAGGCTCCTGGCTTCAGCGGGGCTGTTCTGAGCTTGCAGGTGCAACGCCTGCTCCGGTGCCTTGATGCAGAGGAGTCCCGGCTTCCTCGGGAGCTCCCGCGGGGAAGATGCTGCAAGACGTGTGTTTGTGAGCATTGAGTGGGATAAAGTAGAACAACGCGGACCCACCATGGGCCTTTCTGCAGCATCTCTGCTGCTTGCGAGGGAAGCTTTGTGAGGGCAGTGAATGCCCTCCAGTGGCAGAAAATAGGTAAATAGGTTGATTCCGTTTGTTTTCCATAACTGATAACTAATTGGTGTATATAGTCCAATTCCAGTTTATAGCTGTGTCCCCTTACAGGGTAGCAGTGCAGTATTAGTGAGTGTCCCTGTCTCTGGTCTTGCAGTTCACAACAGGGCGCAGCAAAAAGCTTAAGCTCAGCTGAGATCTTTACTTTTACATAAGGATGAATGAAATAGTTACTTTTATATAAGGCAGTGGGCCTGAGGTCAGTGAGAGGATGCTCTTACTAACAACCTTGTGTTGCTGAAGGTCATGTAATCAGACTGTGCAGCTTCAGGAGCTGCCTGTTGATACAGTCGTGTTTGCCGGAGCATACACCGGGAAGGGGGGCATCCAGCGTGCTGCAGCCAGCAGGCAGAGATGGGGAGAATGGGAAATGTGGGGTCTGAAGGCGTGAATCTCTTCCACAGAGAGGTTTTACGCAAGTGTGGAGGTTTTGTGTTGGTTTTGATTGTGTTTTTGTTTTTTAAATAGTGCTGCCATAATGTGTCCAGGCATGTTTGTGGGTCAGAGCAATTAAGATTTTTCTTGCTAGTTTACAATGTGGAAACATCCTTTAGAGGGCACTGAACACGCTGCAGCCTATTTGCATCTTTGTCATGGAATAATCCTCTGGTAATACAGAGACCACATGGGGTGGAAATGTACTTGATCCACCCTGCATGTCAAACTCAGCACAGGTTTATAAACAAATAAGAAGCTTTTCTAACCATAAGTCAAAACCCCAAGAAGGGCTTGAATACCCCCACAGTGCTGACCCCAATGTGCCTGTTCAGTGAAGTTGTTTCCCCAGCCTGCGTCTTGGTGTCCCAAGCCTGGGGGAACTGCAAGGCACGTGCAGCAGGGCCAGCCACCGATGTTTATGTCAAAAAGTCCGTCGTGCTTGAGTGTTGTCTTAGGAGGAACAATTATCTAAGTGTTCATTAGAGAAAGTGGACCCGTAAGCCATTAGCTCCACTGTTCCTACATCCCAGGTTCATGTATGGGAATGCATCCATCTGATCATGGTCTCTGTGGCTGGGGGCTTTGTCTTGTTCCATGTTTTAGCTTGTTTGGATAGCCAGGCATCCAGTGCCCAGCCTGCGCTCTGTATAGGCCAGTGGCCTGGAAGTTGAAAACTGGCATCAAGGACGGAGTCCAGCCCAACATATTTTCCACTCTGAGTTGGCCAGAGTTCAGACATCTGGAAATCAAAATATCATGAGCATCTTTAAAAACAAAATTGAGCAGTGCGGCTTTTTTTTCCCTTTCTCCCTGCACCCCCCCCCGCCCCCCTCCCCCCGCCACCTTGTGAAGCACAGCCCTTATAAATATTCTGACAACAGTGACCTCAGAAAGGGCTGATGCTGATGTGTCTTTTCTCTCTGGTCACTCTCTGCCATGCCCGGTCTGGCTCCATGCTAGATTGCTCTGTGGCGGGAAGACAGTTGTCTTGATTAAGACTTTTCAGTCGTCTTAAATAAAGTTACCTTGTTATTTGCAACACTTAGAGTCTTCCTTCCAAACAAAAGGATGATACCCCGAGATCTAAAGTAATATTTTTGGGTGATACAGAGGCTGCCCTTTTGGAGAAGAGATCAAGCTGTGCTGCGTGTGCTATGTGAATATCAGTACAGGTAAAAGAAGTAATTTGTACTTTAAATGACCCTGGATGTTTTCTCTGGAAATATTGCTTTTCCAGGAAGAATTTTCTGGGTTCATCATCATTTGGTGATGGCCCAGGAAAGAGTGAGATCAGGAACTGATGCAAAGGTTAGTGCAAGACACACAAGTCTCTTGTAAACTGTGGCTGGTTTGCTATGTAAGCTTAGTACAAGTTATTTAGCATTTCCCCCGCCTCCTTGAGTGCCTCTGTGTAACCAGCTACGCAGGGGTTTGCTGTTTAACCGTGCATCGCTCATGAGGGTTTCACTAAAATATCTATTGGAAAGAGACAAAGAATCTTCATAGTATTTGTGTTAGTTCTCAAGTGCTCTAAGAGCTGTGCTTTCCTTCCTGATTTTGGCAGATTGTTGATTTTACCCTTCAAATGTTTTGCTCGGTTCAGCAAGCAAATATAAAGACTTTTCTATTTTATTCTAGGAAATGCAAAAATCTATTGGATTAAATGAAAGAATTACCAAGTATATTTAATTAAAAACACTGGTTATCTTTCTTTTGATTTAAAGGACTTTGCAAAGTTGATAAAGAAACTGAGTTGTATAGAGTTAATCAGAGAAAACAAAATCTTTTTTCTTTTTTCTTTTAAATAATTTAGTATTACTTTTTCATTTTTTTGGCCTTTGAGGCTAGTATTATGAACACTTGTAACACATAGAAGTATATGAAGACAAATAATATTATTAGCAATTCAAGAGCAGAAAAGATCCTCAGTTAAGGAAAAACATATTTCTGCTTTCTCCAGATTGGTTTCCAAAGGCAATTTCCACCTCGATCCAAATGATATTTGTCTGCTGTTGAAGGCAGTCACATTGCAAGTCATAAGCCAAAATGTTCTTCACAAGATGCTCTGACGGAGCCAATTTCATGCTTATAGATTGCAGCTGAGTGTTAAAGTTTTGTGTTTCAAACACAAAGTGTAACAGCATGTTCATACTGCACAACTCAAATAATACAAGCGGCCAAAAAGTGAGTTCTGTTGACTTTTCTGTTGAAAACTTATGTTCTCAAAGGTCATCAGTCAATATTGCCTTGTGTGTGCTCGTGTGTATCGACAGGGTGTTGGGCTACGAGGAAAACATGAGCTCGTGTTGACACAGTGTTACTTGGAGGAAAAGGTACGTATCTGCTGCAAGAGTCATGTTTAGTAAGAGGAGTAGCACTCCACACCATTACTCATTTGCAATCAAGCACCGCGGTTAATTTGCTCAAACAGCAGATCGCAGCCTCCTGGGACGCCCTGCTGCACCATCGGCCCTGACCTGGCCAGGCTGGGGCACGCAGTGAAAGCAGCAAAACCAGGGACTTTTGCCCTGTTTGGTCCCGATAACGCTGCCCAGGGCCTGGCCTCAATGGGGACGTGGGACAAAGCTTTCAGGTTTCAGGCTGCCTCTGCTCGCTGCAGCCCCAGGGGGAGGATGTAGGCTGAGGATGCAGGCTCTGAGCATCGGCTGGACCAAAAGTTGACCAGCCTTTGGCTTTAACTCTGCTGAGCCCTGGCTCCGAGAGCTAAGGATTCCTCCTCTAGCACTGACCTCCTGGTAGCAGGGGTGTCCTCTCACAGATATACCGATCACTCAGGCAGCAATGCCAAGTTGCTGCAGCTGCCCATGTCCTCAGATAGACCGTGCGCTCCTGTTCCCTGCAGTGGTCATCACTGGGATTAGTAAAGTCCAAGCAAGTTTTAATGAGTGCTTATCTGCATGTCCAGCCAGCTTCAGGGTCACACCGGTACCCTGACACCAAAGGTTATGTTGACCCAGAAAGGAACTGGAGTACATCCAAACTGCTTCACGCTCAGCTCACTGATGTATTCTAATTAATAGGGCAGCTGCAGCAGCGCTGAGTTTTGAACTCGGGGTTTTTCATTCCCGGTTTAATGTCTGTGCATAACACTGCGATAGACATCTCTCGTGCGGTTTTGTGGTTTAGGATGTTACCCTTGCCTTTTACTGAGCAGTGTTGTGTCCCTCGCACAAATCCTTGGGTCAGTGTCCACAGGCAAGAGCATGAGCAAGACCTCGAGTGGTGAAAGGAAGCCTTGCTGTTTCAGATCTTCTTTGTCCTTCATTTAATTTAATTTCTTTTCTTTTTTTTGGGGGGGAGGGGTTTAATGTTCTGAAACAATGTCCTGTGCAGGAAAGGAATCCCTGAGCTTATGCTGTTTCTATGTTCAACAACCCTTTTTGATAGAGCACTTTGCCTGCTGCAGAAGGAGTGGTGAGGGATGTGTTTATGAGCAAGGATGGTCATGCATGGCAGCAGAAAATCTGAGCTCATCCCATCTCTCTTTCCTAAACAAGAGCCTGAAAATACTGCCAAAACCGCTCACTGCAAAACATAGAATTTGGCTCCTTGGCCACGTAAAAGCTGACTGGAGCTATGCCTCTGCTCAAAATGCTTTCAGATTTATAGGCTGTGTGGACTAGATAAAAATACTTGGAGGGGAAAAGGAGGCTTTGAGGGATTATTGACTCTTCACCTTATTACGGACAAATAAACCTACGGGTAAAAAGAGAACAGAAATGTGTTTACTCGGAGACATTTGATCTGATAGGGAGAGGCAGCTGCAGAGCCAAATGTGCCCTGCATGCTGTCTAATCTCCAGGAGATCTGGGCTGCAGGTCAGACCCATTAGTCAGACCCTAACCCCACTGAAGCCTCCTGTAGAAGGTAAAAAATGTCCGAGAAGACTGTGGTGATGCTTACTAATCCTTGGCTGTGCTATGGTGACTTTTTCAAGTTGGGTCCATGACTGGGAAACCCCATTTCTAACCTATGTAAGCCAATGCTAATACGCACCAGGTCACCAGTGCTTTCAGTAGCTTTGGGCTTCTGTGTGCCCTGCAGCGGGGACCGAGCTGTGTGCGGCTGAAAGGCACCAAGAGCAGAGCAAGGCTGAGATGGATGCCAGAGCTCCCCCCGCTTTTCATAAGACACAGGTTGTGCCTGACATGGGTTGCTTCTCCCCGCTGGGGAAGCCGTAGCAGGTGTGGCTGGTGCTTTGAACATCTGCATGAGTGTCTGGTGTAGCATCCAAGCCTGTGGGTGTGCACCGAGCTGCTGGGGAGCTATCTGCTGGCTTTGGTCCCTGGGATGATGCTGGTACCACTCTGCTCAGCTCTGGGATGCTGGTGGGTCAGGTCGGGCATGGTGCCAGGGGTGCAGGCAAAAGTGGTCCTGGGCCCCCAGGGCAGCTGGACTTGGGAGCAGGTGCCTTGGAAGCTTTGAAATCAAACAGTGGGATGGGCACGTCATAAGTCTGGGCACCCTCCTGTACAGGCAGAGGTGGGGAGGCTGTTAACCAAAGCTCTGGAGCGAGATGCTGAAGGTCTGTGGTGGGTCCTGCTCTGGATGACACCTCCCAGTCTGTCCCCTGGTGCGTGTGTCCTGTGACCCCATCCGCACATGGATGTGCTGCTCCGGGTGCTGGGCTGCAGCCCTCTGGGCAGTGCACAGGTGAAGGGTTTTTTAACCACTGAACCAGGTTTGCTGCGGTAGGTCCTGGGCTGTGTGGCTTTCCCAATTAATGTTTAAAGTGGATGGTTTGATGAGGGGCATGTGCATCCGTAATGTAGGAGAGTATTCCCGAGGTACCTACCATTGGGTTTCAAAGGGAATAGTTCAGCGCAAAGACAGACATGTTGTTGTGCTTCCTCGTGGGAATCAATTGGACATGTAGAAAGGAAAGATTGGTTCCTTTGCTGCTCTTGTGACCGTTCAGTTTGGAGCTGTAGGGCGGGCTGGGACTGCTGATGGCCAGGTGAGGTTTGACCAGAGCATGGCGTGAGGACGTCATGTGTCTGGGCGCTAGTGCCAGCTCAGCATGGTGCTCTGCCACAAGCAAGTGGGTGAGACCAAAGCTCTGCGAGTAAATGTGTGGGCACTGAAAGCACTCTCACCGAAATGGAGATGAGTCTTGCTGAAGTGTCTCTTCTTCATGCAGCTCACAAAAATCTGGTTGCAAATGAACCACTTGCTGTACGGACAGCGGGATAACATGGGAGAAGTGGAACACGCTTACAGCTCCTCTGCTATGACCTGTGCCACGTGTGGAAGGAGGAATGCTCCAAGTGGGCATTTGCAGTGATGCTGAAACCAGGACATAGCCAGAATAAAGAGCCCAATAGGAACACAGGATTCCTGGACACATGCACAAGCTGGAAACATCTCATCCTTGCTGTGCTGTTTCTGAATGCCTCCTGTGTCAAATCTGAAGGAAAGCTGCACGGTTTGCTGTCACTAGCAGTGTGACTGGTTCCCCTGGGGAGTGAGCAGCACCATGCCCAGCTGTGACCTTCCTCTCCAGAGCAGATAGTAAATGGCTGGGGGAACTCTGCATGTAGGAGCTCCAGGAAATGAAGGACTGGAAAATGAGGCATCAGGTTGGGAGCATGGTGCCGCCATGCATGGGCGCCCAACTTCTCTATAATTCATGCTCAATAATTATCTCAAGGGGAAATCCATATTCCTAGCCACATTTGGGCTAAGAGGGGTATTGGGCAAGCTTGGTGCACACCCAAAATGACTACCAGACTAGGATAAATTTGCTACTAACAGAGCAGATGTGACCAAAACTGACCTGAAGAGCTTGGCTTCACAAAAAAACCTGCATCCTTCATCACACTGTCATTTGGTTGACTCCTTCCAGTTAGAGGTTTCGTAAAATACTAATGGCTGAGGTTGCCTGCAGTGTGGTGATGGAGTTTCTCAACCCAGATGCATCTGGGTGGCTAAGTCTGTGAGCATCCCCTGGGGCTGCTAGAAGGGTGTCCCATCTCATCACCTGCAGGTAAACCTGAGGCCAATTTACTACAGGGAAAACAAACAGAACAGGTATTCAGATCTTGGTACGTGGTCCAAGCAGTACTTAATATTAATAGGAGTCTTCTCCACTGGTACTGGTGGCTTTGGGCTTGGCCCTTGGCAGGGGAAGTCTGAGGGCACTGATCGCTCCTTTTTTGCCCCTAATGTGCTGGTCCCAGGAGGTCTTTAAGTGCCTGTGCTGGTGAAACAAAACATCTTCAGTGCTGTGGGTAGTCCTCCTATCAGCCAAAATAGGCCACTTTCAGGGGGGAAAAAAAACCTAAAAAAAATCAAAGCTACTGGAAGTATGTATATTTCTAAGTGGCTACAGCCTTTCTATAGTCTTTTCATTCTTTAGCATTTTTCCGTGAGTCATCAACAGCACTTCTTATTTGTGATGTGTGCAGTAGGTACCTGTGGCTTGTCCTGGGGTGGGCAGCCCTGGTTTCCCCAGGGGTCAGGGAGAGCTCCTGATGCACAAGAAGCTGCTGGGAGCAGCTTCTCACCAGGCATCCCTGTCAGCAAGTGATCCCGTGAAGGACTGTTGGTGCTACTTGTCTTTAAAGTCACAGTGTTATGATTAAATGAATCTGTAACCCTTCCTAACTGGGGCTTCTGCTGTTTCGGGGCTCCTTCCACTGTCAGAGTTTGCAGCAATTCTAATGCGAGGGAGAGCAGCCATTGGGAGGACCCTATACCAGAAACGCAGCTGGCTGCAGAGACATGTGCAGGACAGCCCACTCCTAAAGTGCAGCTCCCCGTGGGTGCTCTGGCATCATTAATTACCCCAAAGTAATTTTGCAGTTTCACTGTCTTCAGCCTGCCCTTGCAATGGCAGCTGATGCCGGGAGACTGGCTCGCAGTGCTGCTGCCTGCACCCCTGGACAGCCCTTTACCCTACGTGGTGCGCGGCTCTGCAGAGGATCCATACCTTAGGATAAAACATCCCTTCCCCAATGCATCAGCCATAAAAGGAAAAATGTTGGTGTCCTGGCTCCCTGAGATGCCCTGAGTCTGTCCGTGAGGGTACCACCAGAAGCCATGGGATGGTGAAGGGTTCCCCGCCCCTGTGAGCTGCTTTGAACAGGAACGTAGAAAATGTCAGGGATGATCACCAAGCTGGGAACGGTAAGTATTAAGTGGAAAACTTTCAGGGGGCTTTTCAGCTCCTCGGCACAGGAATGTGATAAATCATCCGCAAAGTGCTTTTCCAGCAGATGTGGCTGTACAATGTGCGGTGCATCTGACAGCAAACATCTGTCCAGGCTGCAGCAAAAATGTGGTCTGTTTTTCCAATCATGTTGGTTTACCTTACTCATCTGATGGAGATGAAATTCCCCTGAACCTTGGCTTCCCCTTGGCTGTGGTTCTTCTCGGCTGAGCTCCCCCCGTCCCGGCACCAGGGCAGGGATGGGGAGCAGACCGAGGGCTGCTGCAGCCACCAGCCGGGGGGGGGGGGGGGGGGGGGCAGGGCTGGCGCGAGGCTTCTAGCCCCGGGGGGATTTGAAGATTAAACTTCAGTTATGAGAATTTAACTTGGCTCAATTTGAATTGGGTTGCGGGTTGCATCCAAAAATGGAACAGGATTTACTGTCTTCCTCCGGCTAGGGCAAGGCTGTAATCTCACCAGCCATGCTTTGTCTTGCCGGACCTTAGTGGATCTCTCACAAGATGTTGGATCTCATTACGTTTCCACAAACTTCATCTGAATTCCCATAAAAGCAACTGAAGACCCAATACCCAAGGCCCCAGTTGGACCGCAGGCGTAGCCCTGCCCGTCAGCTTCTGGCCCTCGCTTGGTTCCCATGCAAAGAAGATGGCTTTGTGCTTTAGCTCCTGTTTGTGTCACTGCTGCGATGAGGTCACAAATTGGGGAAAGAAATTCAAACCACCAAGTGGAAATCTTCTAGGCTGGTTAAATCCCAGGCTGGGAAAGGAGCTCTTCACACTGAAGGTGTAGCCGTAAGCAGGCTCTGAAATACGTGACGTAACCCCTCTGTTGCATCTTCTTACTGAAAAAGAATTAATCTTATTGGGGAAAACCCCCCAAAACAAAACCAAAAACACTCAGAAGCAAATCCTTAGCTCTGGAGAGAAGTGAGGTGCACTAGAGGAGGCAATGTTTGCCCTCTGCCACCAATGGTTCCTTTAGCCGATAGCTACTCATTATGAAAAAAACAATTAAATTATGCTTTTAAAATTATTAACGATGGAAATAATGGCAACGGGTAAAAGGTAAATAGTATGGAAAGCATATAACTTATAAATAAAATATCCAGAGTTAAAGAACCTAGTGGATTGCATGCCTTTGGGCAAAGGGACGACGTTGTGAGGGCAGGGGAGTGATGGAGTCAAGGAGAAGTTGCAACCACCACGCACAGAACTGCCTCCGCGTGCCTGTAAGGGAGCCGCCGCCACATGGTGCTGGGGAAACGTGAAAGGATGAGGAAAGGCTCTTCCTAACTCTTTGCAGTTGCCAAAAAATAATCTAGTGATCTGGCTGCGTAGTGCATGTTTTTCTTGGCAATCTTGTAGAGGAGCCAAGAAAATGAATGGGTCAGGCTTTCCTCCTACCGACCCCCTGCCAGTGCGCTTGTCAAAGTGAAGCCAAAGCTGCAAGGGAGCAGCATGGCAAGGCTGAGTTGTGAACGCAGGACTGGAGGTGGCAAAGGACCGCAGTCAGCTCCGGCCTCAGGTGCTTGGAAGGGCAGGAGCTGAGGTACGCTGTGCAGCGCTGCAGCAGCCGCCTGCTCCTCGCCTGCTTCCTTTCAAGGGCATCGTACGGCCCTTAGCACATTTTCATAACAACATTCCTCTTTGATTAAAGAGAAAAAGCAGGGCAAGATTTCAGAAATTGAGTATGGCATACTCTGAAAATTGCTGTATCTTTTCCGTGTCTGTTGCTCTGTGATCTTTGCTGCTTTGAATGCTTCTAAAAATAACTTGAAAGAGACGCATAGCTCGATTATTGCCAACACAAGTAGTTATTGATCTAAATGACTGCCTGGAAAGAAAGGATGATAGAGAAACCATGCTCTGCTATCCACATGTTTAGACCTCCTGCCTTATTTTGCTTGAGCTAATGGGGAAAGACATGTATCGTGGCACGGCAACAAAGAAAACACTCTGTCTGCTTTAAAGTTACTGGGCACTTTTACATATTAAAAGAAAAAAAAAATCATCAAAAAGACATAAAACATTGGACTTGAGATATGTTTTGCTAACTAAACTGGCTCGTATCCTACAAAACGCCCCAAAGGAGCTCCCAGTCCTTTGGTTGACCAGATGCCCTTGAGGCGATGTGAGCAGTCTTGGGACCATGCCGAATCACTGTGACTCTGCTGAAGATCCTTTTAATTAGTGCGGGGAAACAGTAGCTCGTTGATTGCTGCTGCTGCTTTTCTTGTTCCCCAGCACCGTCCTGCTGGAGATGTTGCAGGAGGCCGGGAGTTGTGCCTTTCCCCTCCCTTGTGCCCCTGGGAGGAGCGGCTGCAAGATGCCCTCGCTCCTTGCTCTTCAGATCTCATCCCGCGTCTGATAAGGAGGTTGGTTCCAGGCAGAAACACCCCGTACAGCTGCCATGGCTGTGCTCCAGTTAAAGTCTGATGCTATGGCTATTTTCTAGGGATGATGTAGCCAGTTCCCTGGCTTTGATGATTTCCTTTTCTAGTCTTCAATCAGACGTTGCATAGAAAGGTTTCGTAGGAGGGGTGGCGATTTGTTTTCTTTTTGTGTTGGTGTGGGATGGATTTTTTGTTTGGTTGGGGCTTTTTTTTGTTTACTTTTAAAAGGGGATTTTTGTGCTTTTTCTGCTTCTCAGTCTTTACCATGGTTTTTTGTGCTACTGGACTGGCATAACAGAGTGGAGGCATCTTTTATTGTAAATTTAAAATGTGTGTACTAAATAGATTTCTTATATTAGCTTTTACCAAAAGTGATTTCAGATTTCCAGCATGAAATTTTCTAATATGGACTTGCCCTAAAGCAACAGCTTTATGAATGTGTAGATTAGGATAAAAACACATTTGCCTTAGGAAGAATTTGAGATGATACCCCTAAGTACTTTCTCTGATTTGTGTCAAGCACAGTACAGAATAAATATGTATTTTCTAGGAGAAATTCGTTGTATATGTGATGAAAGGCTGCATTTAATTTGCTGTGCATTTACAGAAGGGTGGCTTTTAAGCACTGGTATGTGCTCTGTACTCTGTCAACTTGTACAAATAACTTAGAAGCTGAAAGTCTTTTAGAGTAAGGAAGAATCAGTCACAAAGCGATCATTAGTTTAATGAGCATAGCTACTTCTCCAACTTAGAGTAAAAGTGAATACAGCAAATAAACTTCAATCTACCAATGGAATTTGAGCCTGATGGCTGAATGTCTTTTTGCATAGAAATACCTGACAAGCGTTAGGGAGCAGCTAGTGCCTGCATTTCCCATGGCTTTGGAACGGCGTCTATTTGCCCTAACCCGTCACCTTTTACCCTGCCATCAGATCAATGGGAACCCTGTTTAAAAGGTGCTGGTATGATGCAACCCCATGACAGCAGCTGCACGTTGGAGGGCTGCCGGCGGAGCCGTGCGCCCTGCGGTGCGTTAGGCAGAGCTGTGTGCTGGGAAAGCAGTGGGGACCAGCCTTCTCGTCCTCATCACAGCCCGTACAGCCCCTGTGGGATGCAGGACTGCATCTGCCTTTACACCTGTGTCTGCCTGCGTGTACATAGACACACAAATACTATTTGTGTATGTACAGCTATATCTGGACACCTATATAGCAATATATTTCAACTTGCAAAGCTAGGCAGTTAATCCATCTTTCTTCCCCCAACAGCCATTTGGAAATCTCTCCAGACTCGGGTTTACTGCCTACCCAGCCCAAAGCTGGCATGCACAGCAGTGGCTAAAGCAGAGCTGGGCTGTGGTGATCGACACAGATGGGAGTGTACTGATGTGCCCAAGATGCTACTTGTTTTCAGCAAGCTTTAAACACTAGCTGGAAATATGGTATATAAAAAAATATTTTAAAATTTGCACGTGAGAACAATGCCATGGGATTGGAGCCAGTACCCATTGCTACAAAATCCAGTGCCAGGTGAAGAAAGATAGGGCAAAAGAGAAAAGGAATTTGCAAATAATAAAAGGAATATGTATCTTTCCTGTTTCTCCACCTGTGCTCAGAGCCCACCAGACGCAGCTGGCTGGCTGGTTGGTGTATCACAAACAGCACAAAGATAACATGGTGCTATAGCTTCTGGAGTACAGCCAGCTAAGTGAAATCGTGGCTGTTAGCACCCTCTGGACACAGCCCAAAGGTTCCTCAGAGTTGTCTTGCAAACACCTCTTACCAGCTGATTTTTCTCTAGTACGGTAGGGGCAGTTGGGTCTGCCGTGCTGGGTGACCTGCACATGTCACTGTGGCAGCCGACCAGAAGCTAGAGCCATCTGAAAGCTTTGCCATCTCATTCTTCAGTGTGGATTTGGAGACAAAAGGGAAATAAACCCATTTGGGGCTTCTTCTATTATTTAGCCTGACCAGGCATCGGTGCAATCATCAGATCTACTACACGGATAGTGACAGAAACACTCTCTTTTCCCAGTGTGGCTACAGCAGACACAAAGGTGTTTAGAATTAAAATTTGTGATGTAGATAGTAGCTGGATCCCAGAAGCTGAGTAGAGAGTTTGCAGCCAGAAATGTAAGTTTTGATCGTGCTCAGGCTTGTGTGGGTTGTCCAGCCCTTTTCCTGTTAGACTGGACATCATGCCACAGCTCACAGGGATTAGGTTTTGTTTGCGCAGGACTTCGCGCAAACTGACAAACAGTTGCGACCATTATTTGTACTCCATTCTGCAGGAAATACTTTGCTGAATATATAGTAGCTACGATTATATTTATATACAATATAAAAGGAATTACATACTGCAAATTGCAGGCAAGTAGGGTGATTGTGCTGTTGGGAACCTGGAGGCACAGCACTCCTACACCTGCCCATCTTGCCTGTGTATGTGGCATATGCCTGTGGTCTGCAATGCCTTTTTTTTTTTTAAAAAAAAATACTATGTTCTTTTATTTAATGTCGATACTACGTATTTTTGGGAAATGCGGTTCAGTTCAAGGAGGTACGGGTATATAACACACAACATATCTCAGGCATAAAGTTAGGAACTTCAGGGATCTCTTGTGGGAGTTTTTAATAGGGTGTATGTCACTGAGAAAAAATTCCAGCAATGCAAAATTAGGTCCGTTAAAAGCCTTGATTAATTCTGGGGCTTTTTTTTTTGGTTGTTTTTTGTTTTCCCCACAACTGTTCAAAGCTATGAGTTTAGTTGTATTTTAACGATGTAAGTATATGGGACAAACCTGAATGGATCCAGGTCTAATCATATTTACAAATATTTGTAAATAACAAAAATGACTTCGTATCTGTGTGCAAGACGTTATGTGTGAGATGAGGTACAACCTCAAGACAGTAATCAGTTCCGTAAAAGCTTTTAATAAACAGAAATGCCAATAAAAGAGTTTTTAGAAAAGTACAGAATAAAAGCAGAAAATATCTCTCCCCTATTAACCATTGGTATAAATCCCAAGATGTCTGGTTTTAACATTATAAATGGCAATCTTCACTCAATAGTTATATGGAAAATATCACAGTTAAAGCACAGCACTGCTGGTGTCTTAGAGAATACACGCATTAACTTTTCCTCATCTTTTCCCCCTTTTATAGCAAAGGCAAAAAATACTTTCCATGTTCCCAAAATTAATTATTAAAGGAGGCACCGAGAAATCAAATTACCACTAAAATCCAATTTTGTTACACTATATCTTAATGTCATAACTTTGATAAGAACATTTCACTATTTACTAGAGAGGAATGGATTTCAACCACACTGTGCTAGTTTAGTTTTGTTTTATTATTAATTATTTTATTTGATTATTCAGCTGAGATACCTGTTGACTGTAAATGATGAGTGGAAGTGTTTGCAAGCTGGTGTTAGCTCCTCGCTCATGTTGAAGGGTTTTGTGTCGACACATTTAATTCTGCAGTTATTTAATTCTGGAGTAACAGTTCTGTTGTTTTAGCCTGCTATGAAAAGACTAGGAATTCTTTGACTTTCAGGGAATAGTTTGAAAATGAAGAGTGGGACAGAGCAATCTGGGGGTGGAAGTGTGGTTATTTTGTTAGGCTTGCAGCACGGGGGAGAGGGCATCCCATTAGCTCGGCACCTATAAGGACAGTAAAAAAGAAACTGTGGACATACTGTTGGGTATAAGAATAAGACTTTCAAAATTCTTTTTCTTTCAAATTGGCATATGAATATAGGGGAAAAAAACCCCACTACTTTGGCTGCAGTAATTTTTTTAATAGCGTAATCTCTATTCAGAATGCAACCTAGAAGGAAAGACCCTGCAGACCAAGTCTATCAGAGGTGTGTGCTCTTTTATTTGGTAGAACAAAAATGGATCTGAGGTCAGTTGCCACTTCTCTGTCAGGTGCGGAGCCAATAACCACCTCTTGTGCTTGGTGGTTTCCAGCCACCGAGCAGCACCAGCATTCCTCCTCCTGACCTTACTCAAAAGTCTGTCTGTTCTGCAGATATTAATTACTTCTGTGCACAGCATCTGATGGGATTTCTGACCCTATCTGTGGCCTCTACACTGAGATTTATTTCTATTCCTAATGCAGCGGAAAATTAATATGATGCATTCTCTGGTAGCTCTATTGTTTCTGAGCTTATGGATTTAGAAACGTTGGAAAAATTATTTGTGGCTGTGAAAGTCATCACATGTACCACGGGAGAGGCACAATGCAGCATCTGTTGAATAAGATCTTGCATTAAAGTGGAGGTCTACCTGGAGAAGCGTGTATATAAAAATAACTCCACAGCAGTGGTTGTTTATTTTGATAGTGAATTTTAGTTATGATTTATGCAATAAAGAATGCCGCTCAGAAAACAGAGGAAGGTGCTGTTCATAACAAGTCTTTAGTAAGTAATACTTGAAGCTTTTTCTAGTTGCTGCCCTCCAAGCTTTCTAGGGAGGGCAGGTGTGCTTGTAGAGGCGAAGGAAGGCATTGTGATACCCAGCCACCCTGGCGAAGACTTTCAAGACATTTTGCACCCTGATTTTAAAAAACAAATGAACCCACAGAGGTAGCAATGCCTTTTACAGACTGAAAGACCAGGGTACAGGTAAATGTTAAATTGTTATAAACAACAGTTTTCTTAGCTTATGGAACTCAGACAGAGATATATATATATATGTGATGTTAGCTTCTGGAAACACGATTTTAAAACTTTTTTGTTGTTGTTGAGGTTAGTCAATCTATGTTTTGCTCATTCTAGTTAGAAGAGAGCTCAGTCCCTATGCAGGACCCTCTTCCTGAGGAGCCGGAGCCTTGACATGACCACATCCCAGTCTGCATAGGCACCTTCCAGGTGACGAGTCACTTCTGAGTCCGACGGGAAGCTTTGGCGACCATGAAGCACACGCCAGTTATCAAATGTCACTATGTCTCCTATAAAGAGATTGCATCAAGGTTTGATATTTGGTCTGTTGCAGACAGATAATGTGGAGGTGGATTTGTATCAATGCTGATGGAGCAATAATTTCAAGTAGCTTGGCTGGAGATGTACGGAAATGACACAGTAATTTTAATTCAGCTGCTCATGCTCAACCAGAGAGGGCAGGCCCCTTTCAATCTCTGCTGCTTTTCCTGTACAACCAGGAGTTAAAAAGCAGAGCGGTAGGGGAGCCCATACTGAGAAAAGCAGAGCATGAGGGGAAAGGCGACTACAGCAAATCCACGGGAAGGTTAAAAACAGTAAAAGCCAGTAGGATGGTTTTTATTTGATCAGCTGGCTACTCTTTGTGCTATACACATCCTGCATTACTGTCCCTGTTAAGAGAATTTTATGAGAACAAAGTCAAGCCACTGAAAGTTGGGAAATCACCTCATGAAGGCTAGCATGCCATTTTAATTCTTCTCCCTGGTGTGCCACCATTATGATAAATCTCTAATTAAATAACCTTATAGTCTTTCTTTCCTTCTCCCCCTCCCCTCTACCACCCTTTCGGTGTGTTAATTGATGGCATGGATAGTGCTAATGTAATGTGAGGTACTTTGGTTTACCATTTATTATGTGATCTTATAAATTATTTCATTGCGTGTTCCCAATAGAGAGATATTAATTTCCTGATAGACATTTTAAAGAAACTACCATCACCGTACACGCGGCAGTCAGATCTGCTAATGAATTTACTTTTTTAACATCTCTTGAGAGATGAGGGACCGTTCATATCTTAATTTTACAGCTAAGGAAGGAAAGAACAGAGATTAAGGCCGAAGTAGTTAAATATATGCATAGACTGACTTTTAAAGAGTAAAGGACATTTCTGGGGCATGTTTTACGTTCAAAAACACAGCCCTGTACAACTCCAGCTGAAGTTTAGAGCACTCTGTTCTTCTGCAGATCTGCCTCCAGACACCTTGTATAGGCCACCCAGAAAAAGCAGCAGAGCAGCAGTGCCCTTCGGCAATTCATCCAGCACGATGCTGGCATTTGGTGTCTAAGCAAAGACGATAACTGAATTCCCCCCGGCACTGTTCAGCTGCCTTCAGCGTTATGCACGTTACGCATCAGCATCATCCTGGAGATGCTGTGCAACTCCTGCAGCCATCGGGAAGGGGCCTCACTAACCAACTGAAGTGTCATGAAGGAATTGTTTGGCTTAATGGCTGTACTCTGCATCAAATGAAGCAGAAGGAAAAGTATGTGATTGTGTATCATGTAACAAACAGACACTGAGCTGGGATGGCCCAGCAGTCTTACACATGATTTCCCATCTGTGGTGCTATCGCTATGACAAGTTACAATTTCCTATGTGGTATGGGTAAGCGCTATTCTCCCCCACCTTTTTTTGTTCTTTCTCCTTTATACTGTAAGAATGGCAAAAGAAATCTGTAACGTGAACATAAGGATGCACTATGAAATAAAACAGGTGATGGAAGGACTGAGATTTCCTCTCGGTACCAGTGCTAACAATGCTCAAGTGTTTTGGCTGTTAGGAAAAACATGGGAAAATCATTGCGAGGAGAGGCAATTTACTGACCTGGTTTCAGCTTGTAAGTAAACTTGTGTTCTGCGCTGTTTAATAAATCATCAAATTCCTTTAGAGCTGCATAAAACGGCCTCACTTTTTCAGCCGGTATGTCAAACACCGTGTCTCTTGTTGCATTATTATAATTGATGCGAACTGCTTCGCCCCTGGAATCCACGCTATGAAACACAGAAGGAAAGGGAATGTATTATGTCGTTACTAAAACATGTTAAGATGGTTAAACAACAAATGAACTCTCCTGCTGGGATTTCAGTATGTTTTTATAGTGAAATTCAGATTGGTATTGGGTTGGGTTTTGATAACTAAACCTAACTAGGAAAAGGGAGAATGCGGAGAAAGTGTAGGTGCTTAACGTGCTAAAAAAATTAATCTATTTTCTATACTCCTCAGCTGTAGAATCATCAATTTTTTCAGTTCAGCAGATTATGAAAATTTGTGTTTGATCTTTTCATAGTATATAGTTCTTAATCGGAACGCTTCAAATGATGACCTCTCTTTGCGTGATGCAAATGTGCATCTGCTGGAATTTAGGAACAGCCCCAGCTGCTGTTAACCTGTGGCAGCACCTAGAAGCTGCTCTGATTACCAGCACTTCTTGCTAGTGTGTGGCAAAACCGAATCAGGCAAGCAGTGGTACACAGCACAGAAGTCATACACTGGCAAAAAAACCCCGAACCCAACCAACCCAGCCCCCCAGACCCCTCCAAATACCCGCAGACCAAGCTGAACCAGCCTTTCCCCACAAGGTGGCAGGAACAGACCTTCTCCTACCAACATGCGAGCCACCACACAACAGGGGATTTATTTTCCCATGGTGTTGAAACTACTCACTCTATAATCCTTTGTTTACATTGCACAGCAAAATCACAGAAGTCCACCCCTATATCTGTATAGTCTACAGCAGTAGAGGTCAGGATCTGATATGCCTGAGGGTTTTGTTTCTTCAGCATCCTGGATACGTGAAATCCATCGACGACTTGGCTTTCACCTCCTGCAGCCGTTTGCTTTATACAATGGAGAAACTGAACCTGGAAGGAGTTAACATCTTGTTACGAAACGAATTAGCTTGCATATTTAACAGTTCATTAGTATCGGTTCCTTCCTATCTGTGGTTCTGGGCTTTTGGGGTTGTTTTCCCATTTTTTTTCAGGGAAAGACTGAGTTCCCATTACTGCTGCTTCACAGCACCCTGCCACCGCTGTCCCAAAGGCAGAAAATTAATGTTCATAAACTGCATCCCGGCTGGGACGCCTTCAAATGCTTGCAGCCTGCAGGTCAGCTGCTGGGCCTGGGGCTCGCTTCTTTCCTTCGAGTCCCTCTTTGTGCCAGTAACAGCATTTTAAACGCATTTCAGTCTCATCTCACCAAGGAGGATTGTCTTGAGGAAACAAAACCTGCTGTGAATTATCTGCTCACAGAGGGGAATAGGTGGCTGTCACAGGAGGCAACGGGCCCGGCGTCTCTGTGCCCAGGTAGGGTTAAGAAAGTTTCATTCCACTTCACAGCAAACTTGCCCAGGTGTAAGACAGGGCAGAAGGCGTGAATTGGGCTCTTGGTGGCACCGGTGTCAATCTGAGACGCTGACACGGCGGTAAAGCTGCCTGCGGCATCAGTCCAGCATCACGCAAAGCGCGACCGTTCATCTTAGCCACACCACACAAAACACGGAGCGTTCACCTCTCCCTTCTGTGATGGTGAATTATTTTGGAGACCACCAGGAGGAGGGAAAAGACAAACCCCAATAAAAAAAACCACTGGAAGAGAAAGGAGCAGAGAACAGGGCTCGTCCCAGAGCCCCCCACCCGCTGGATCTGCAGACCCTGAAGATGATGACGAGGGGGGAAACTGATTGAACCGACAGTGTAGAAGGGCAGCTTGTTTGGAAAGGACATCAGCTACTTTATTCGTGTGATGAAGCAGCTTCCCGCCCTCCCCTGTACTCCTTTTGGCCATCAAGCTGTGGGGAGGACTGGGGCCTCCCGCTGAAGCGAGCAGGAGGCAACAAGCTCTTTGCTTTTGCGGGTGCCTCGCGCAGGGTGGGCACAGCCTGGCACTGCCAAGCAGGGCAGCCGTGCCCTACGTCACGGTCAGCGACGTTGGAAAAGTTGAAAGGGAGAATTTAGTGCAAATGAGAATTTAGTTTTACATTCTAGAGAGCTCATGTTTCTGCTAGATCTAACCGTCAGTTGTGGTTTGCTTGGGGTTTTTGTTTTCAACAGGACACCTCCTAGAAAAATAGTTGCCAGATGAAAACCTAGGAAATCTAAAAAATACTTCTATGGAACAGTTCTGAAACTAATCATCGTCTGTTCCAAACCATTTCTTCACATACTTGTCATAAATATGTCTTAAGAATTCAACTATTGTGTAATAACTAGATAAATAAAGAAAACTACACGTTCAGGACAATGTTAAAAAATAATTCAATGTGCTTTAATACTTTTATTTCTTACAAACATTTCTTGAATGAGAAAGGTTACGCTCTTTTTCTATCGTTCCATAGCAGTGTGAGGTTTGGCATGGACAAGACAGTGAGCTAAAAGCCCTGTTCCATTCTTACTCCGCGCTAATGAACAGGATGCTAGTGTGAAGTATTTGGTACTCGCGGATAACTCACGGTGGCTTTTGGTTTGATGATAGAAACAACTGATACAAAGTACTCCACAACATTAGAAAGGGAAGGTTTATGGGAGCAAACTTTTCCAGGGTTATCTTTGCTCCTTTGTACGTGTCCCTACTACTTTCCAGTTCTCTGCTGAGTTATGTGGCTTAGACTCTGATATGACAGGGACAAGGTGAAAACTTTTTTTCTCTGGTGGTTGCCAAGCTTTACGGAATGCGCCGCTTTTTTTTTGTCTAGTATGAAAGGGTAAATAAGTGTCTAACTTGAATCAATTCACAGAAAACAGAATATAGCATCTTATTCATATTTCCTCTAGTAAGGTCCCCTTTTAAGGTGAACAGATGAGTCCTAAAATGTCACCACTTGACTATAGCATTTAGACACCTAGCTTTTTTAATATAATGAAAGCAGTACCAAGAGCACCTACAGGACCCTGATGTTCTCTCGTGTGGTAAAATTCTTGATATTTTGTGACTGTCATTTAAAAATTATGGGCTACATAATGGACTTGTTATGCAGAACTTGCATCATAATGTGTATCTTGCATACCCATGTGTATGTAGGTCGTTACAGGCAGATTAGTATTTTGTTATTTTCGCATTGCTCTTTTAAGACCCAATCCCGTCACTGCATGCTAACCGTATTCCGCGCTATAAGAACATTTCCTTCTCCCTTTTGTGTTGTCAGTGGATTCGCCTTACCCCAGGTGGATGCTGCAGAACAGGGTAATCAGTGTGAAAACACAGTTTCCCGGTGGTGTAAGCGACGTTGTTAGCATCTGCTTTGTCCTGCACTTGCCAAGTTGGTCTTTGCAATGAAAGGGAAAAGAGAAAACTTGTTAGAACAGCCAGCCAGCATGCCAGACAGTGCACACTGAATCCATGAGATCGTGGTCATTCCATCTTTGAACATGAAAATATTGTAAAATTATAAGGAAATAATGATTTAACAGTGTCTCCCCACCCCGGCACAGAAGGCTTGTTTTGGCAGTCCTAGATTCAAGCTAGAAACTGAAGTGTGCCAAGGGACGTCTGGCCCCAATGTAACATCTAAAACGATGGATTTCCAGTGGCCATTTGTTTTGGTACATAGCGTCTGTCTTGAAATTTGACAAAATGCAGTAAGAAAGTACACTGACAAAAAAAAAAAAAAAAAAAAGGTCTTATTTCTATGACAAAGATGTGAATACCTCATGTTGCAGCAGAATCAAAATCTGTTCCGAGTGACACACTGTGCAGGGGAATTTCAGACCAAGAACCGCACGTTTTGTTTGCACAGAGTTCACGCGGCTGAGGACGGTCCGCAGCAGATGCTGTGTTATGTCCGTGTTACCGACCCAGACATTTGTCTGGAAAAGTCTTAAGTCACCATACACAGCCCGTGTAATCACAGGAGCACAAGTGGTTTAAAAAAAAATACAAAACTCATTTTCCCTTGTCAAATACTACAGACCAAATATATTATGTTTCGGATGGTGTGTCTCTCGCATTACTTCTTATGAATAGTTTTTTAAAAAAATAGGCTAAAGAACACGCAGACAAAAATTATTTATATATATTATATAAACACTTTTGTTCTAGGAGCGGTATTTAGAATAGAAACAACGTAAAATGCTAAAATGAAATTTCTGAAAATGCTGGGGGGAAGCCCCCTCGCATATGATTTGCAAATGTGTTTAACTGCCTGAGAGAAATAATTTTTATGACTTGGTACAGCACATATTCCTCAGTACATGACTTCAGTACTCAAGTATGATAATTTCAGCCACACTTCCACAGTTCCCAGTTTTACAGCCGAAAAATAGCCCATTATATCATCCTCATCATTAGTACTGAAGGTAGGTAGGTTCACTATATCTTTAATTTAAAAGGCTCGGCTGTCACTTGATGGTTCTAGAAGAATTTAACCCATTTTAATGGCCACATTATATGTAATACAGTTTCTGGAATGGTAGTATTTTATAAAACCATTGTAAGGTTTTGCCAAAGCGGTCGGTGCTTTTGTGCTGTTAGGCTTAGAGAGGGGCGCTGCACCTGGGAACCTTCCTGCCAGGCAAGGAGCTTCGCTCGGAGCTCCAGTTACTGGCCTGGGGGCAGCGATGCTAACAGAGAACTCAGCACCGAACGTGGAAAAAACCAGCCTTGCCTTGGCAAAGTCTCAGCTGAGCTGGAGTATCAAGTCAGACACAGGGAGGGAGCATGAGAAGGAAGAAAATGTGGGTGATGTCAGAGGACTCCTGGCCTTAGGGGGAGCAGAGTGGGGCAGAATGGTTTATGGTTCAGTAATTAGAGGCAGGTTTCAACATCAGTTTCTCAGGCCGGTTGACAGAGGAGGAAATTTGGCACCAGGCAGGCGTAGTAATTTTTTGCATGAAGTGACAATGTGGGCTCAGCCTCCCTGAGCAGAAAACTGGCCCATCTGTTAGATCCACTGTCTTGCAAACCCACCACGCTAGGAACTGAAGCCATGCTCGAATCATGTCTTGCACTTCATTAAAAACCTAAGCCTCGTTCATAAGAGATTTGGGACCCGTGTCCTTGCCTGGGAGGTGCAGATGGTTTGGCAATTGTGGGAGTTGTGGGAGCACTGGGGAAGCCCTTTGTGCCACCCCAAGCCCTGGACAAGGCTTCAGGACCGGGAAGGAGCACAAGTCTAGGGTGAGAGAAGTCGAGCAATGAGTTGTGGTATGACAGGAGACTTCGTTCATGGAGTTGTGCCTCCATAATGTAAAAGAAAAGGTTAATTTAAAAGTGTGGAACCTCTTGACATTCTTATATGGCTGATACAGTGAATGTGTCTGCTTTTTAAAGTAATGACATTTTAGGTAGCATGTAGCAAACAGACACCTAGACGAGAAAAAAGGCTTTTGTTGTTTCCATGTGTCAGGGTTACATTCGTTGCAGGTACATTTCAGTTTAAAATTCATGGCCCTGTTGAGGTAATGTTTTATTTGGCAAGCTTGCCAATTCCGAATTTATCCTTTTATTTCTAATATTCGGTAGGCATTGTATCTGGCTGCTAGTGAAATAGCAAGGGAATTACCCAAAGTTATTTTATTACAGTTGTAAAACCCACCTCAGAATTGATGCTAGTAAGAAATGAACTTCTGTTTTAGAGCTGAAGACATGGACTGTAAAATGCTGCTCTAAGTCTGTTATTAAGACTGAAAACTCAGTGGAGTTTCTGCTACTGCAAGAAATATTTAAGAGCAACACGACCAGGCACTACAATAACTACAGCTAAAAATCAAACAGGTTAAATTAGAAGAAAAGATGCTACAGGGAAAGAGTTTTTTTTCTTCTCTGTAATGTTTTTAGGCTGAGTTCCAGCTATACATAGTAAAAAAAAAAAAAAAAAAGAAACCAACAAACTTTGTTCCTTATAAAACAGCCCTACCAAATATCCAAAATGAAGCCAAAAGCATTGAAGTCTTTTTTTGAGACTTCATGTGATGAATTACACATTTAACAAACACTGTTTATTAGGCTGTTTGAATACAGTTCTCTAACCATTTTCTGATACGTTTAGTATGTTACCACTTCACACACATCTGTACTGCACCATTTGAAACTAGTTTTGGCACTTTATCTTTTAAAAATACTTTATGAATGATTTCTTAAACCACTGCACGTAACAACTCAAAGTTTACACACGAATCTGCTTGTATTTTCCAATGTTTTAGGATTTGCTCCCTTTTTCCCCCCACCCTGAGCAGAGCACTTAGGGAAAAAAACACAAGGTCTAAAGGGTCATTTATAATATATCTCAAAGCAGTAATCATTAACATCACCAGTATGGTGGTTAGATTAGCTACACATTGCTGAAGAGGTCAGGCTGCAAACGTGTGCCTCTGCACATGTGCATGGGCCCAGGGAGGAAGGAGACTCGATAGCCATGCAGCAAAGTGGAGATGGTGTAGTATTTTGCAACCCAACTTTCTGTGCACAGCCCTTGCCGTTAAAGAAACTCCTCTTAAAGAGAGATAAAAAAATAAACCAACAACTCCTCACAATGCACAGAGAGCTCAACGCTTGGAAGCAGCGTTTTGCCAGCAAAGTGCCCACACGCAGCAAGTGACACTTGCTTTTGTAAAGTGTTTCCCATAGACTTCATCCAATCTGAAGAACTCAGTGACAGGGGCAGGCAGTATCCTTCTAATGACTCGTATGAGCTTTGGGTCAAGGTTTATCTATTTCGGTAACAAACTCATCTTGCACAGCTCCTCGGCAGGCCAGCTGTGCTGTATGGTGCTGGCAGCTTGCCCCTGTGCTGCCGTGTGAGTTGGTATGCTTTTGGTGTAGCCTTAGCAGAGGCATCCTCACAGTGCATCCTGGAGACAGCTACACCCTTTGTGACCTCTGAACGGGTGAGGTGAAAGCTGGGATGTAGGGAATAGCACACCCACCCCCCATCATCCCTCAGCTCGGCTCTGAACTCTGGAGCAGGCTGCCTGTGTGCGTACAGTTACTTTCTCTCCTTGCAAGTTGGCAACATTCTGAAAAAGAAAGTGCGTTCAACACTTTATGTTCTCCCCCTAAAAATCTTGGCTCTGCTAATAGGCACATTGTCTCTCACACACCCTACCCCCTTTACCACCGTGCCTTTCCTTTAGCGCTGGAGCATCCACTCTGCTCCCAGAGCCGGACCATACGCCACATGTTGGCTTCACCTGGTGGCAGCTGCATTTTGTTTCTTGAAATCCAGACTACTCTGCAAAACTGGTCTTTGGATGTCAGGCTATCTTGGACCTTAATTTATTCAGATTTTAATATTGCAAAATCAATCTAATCAGACACAGAAATGTAATTAGCAACTGTCAAATGACCAAGAGTAGATCTACCCATGGTGGCTCAATTGGGATGGTGTAAGACTTCAAGGCTTTCAATTACTGAAATTATTAATTCAAAGATTATTTGTTTAAAAGCAAATAGAAAAAAACCCAAAACTGAACTGGATATTCCAACTATGTTTTCCTTTAAATGCAGAACTTGTAATGAATTGGAAGATTTCCCTAACATTGAAACTCTCTTTCTGCAGCCTAGTAAGTCCAGGAATTAGCAAATATGTTTTGGAAAAGCAAAGAAAATGATAACATTTTATCATTCCTTTATTGTGAACCCTAACAGTTAAGGAAAATAAAAAATAAGGTTTAATCAACGCCAATAGTGAAGTTGGTTTAAACAGTGAAAGAAGCTCTAACCATTACTTGCTCAAATGGTGTGGACCAAGGTCACGTTTCAACCTTGATCTTGTACGGAACATTAATGGGTGGGAGTTTCTTTGTAGGATGTATTAAAACACATTTAAATATATATCTATCTCTATCTCAAACACTCAGAATTTATCCTGACAAATTACTTCTATTGAAACCATCTTTAAAGAGAGTAAACATTAATTCAAGCTGACTTTAAATAAGGTGAAGCATTTAATAATCTTTACTGATTATAACTGTATTAGGGAAAAGTCAGTGAGTGGTAAGACTAAGGTTTTTTTAATTAGAAAAAAAGAACAACAATCTGATGACACACCTGATAAACTGGCAAGTCTCCCTAGGGCAGCCTAAACCTCATTAGCTGAACTCGGGCAAGGACAGTATATCCTCACTGTTAATGCACATTTATAAAGTAAGGGACTTTTCAGTCTCTCAAACAGCAGAGTTATCACAAACTGGGTGCTGCAGACAGTTTCAGACCGGTGGCTGGCATTTCAAACAGCAAGGATGGTTAGGAGCTGAGGCAGGGGGCCAGGCAGGGTGGTAGATGTTTCTTTAATCTTACAATGGTGCCGAGTTCAATATAAGACGTTTTCGAATTGCCTTAGTGACAGGCATGGTACAGGGCACAGCAGATGGACAACAGGTGAAACACAGTGGGCTGCCATGTCAAGAACATTAGTCTAGATAATGTTATAGATAGAAGATTTAGAGATCATTTCCAGTTTTAGAATCTAGGAACTACTTCTAGATCCAGCTCTCAGTCCCTGGAACTTAGGAAAGCCACTAAAGGTTCTGTTGTAACCTAAGCACAAATTCATGGTGCATGTCAAAGGTCCTGTATGGTGGTGGTGGGGTTATTGGTATTGATTTTTAAGGGGTTTTGGGTTGTTTAGTTGGTTGGTTGGTTTGGCTTTCCTAACTCAAAATGCTTGTGCAGCTGTCTGGATACAAACAGAACAAATGTTTCATCCTCTAGATACAGAGGAAATCTGTGAATCGGATATCCCTAAGAATCTCCTTGTATCTGTTATTAGGATCATGTCAAAACAGAAATAGAAAGCAGTAGTATTTTCATAACGATGAAAGTTTAAAATAGGCTGCCAAATGTAGAAGTGCTTGACATTAAGAATGCTTTTTTTAACATTAGAAAAAATATCCTAGCACTGGATGAGGTTTTTGAGTCAAGCAGGGGGTTCTGTTCCCATTTATTTAGGTAGGATTAACCTGACTGCATCCCAATTAATGTTGAAAACCACTTTTCCTTCTGGCACAGTAAACAGAAAGAGGAAACCACACCTTAGTGAAAGTGTATTATCTTAACTACCCTAGTACATTTATATGTTACTCCCTTTAAAGCTTTGCAAATATTTATTATGGCTGCTGGAAATGGCAAAAAAAAGCTTCATAATATTAACATTATAAAAAATTCCATCCTGTCCTCTTGGAAGACAATAAAAAAAAATTAATTAAAAATGCCATTCTCACAGGCTGTTCTACGTCCTATGAGTTCACTTCAGTTTCTGCCAATTTCTGAAAAATTTCTTGAGGCAGCTTTCCTGATTTGAAGCGGGGGGACTGAAATTCTGCACAAACCGGTTGACTTTCAACATAAATGAAACAAAAATGAAGGACTGTTCAGAAGCAACTTATACACTGCTAGACATTGCTAGTATATCAGAATAGCAATTTCTCTGCCTCTTGGAAATTGTTTACTAAATCTAAAAACCGGCAGCATCACTGACGTCTTTTCCCATAGCTGATGATGGAGAAATACTTGCAAAATGAATATGTAACAGTAAGACTTAATAAGCATCATAGGTTGAAAAAGGGACCTTTCGTTCACCTTCCCTTCGCCTCATAATTAACATTCTGAGTTAATGTATTTTTCGTGGTGTCACGGTGCTGCTTTGTACCTCACCTGCATTACGTGTGCCAGCAGGGATCGTATGTGCCTCCACGCAGGAGTGTGCAGGGGCAGATCTTTCCTCCTGACTTGCAGTCTCGAGGGACTGTGGTATTTCTGGCGAAGGTTGAATTTTTTTTCCCACTTCCATTTATTTAAGTTTTTTTTTTTTTTTAAGGCAAGGGAGAAGCCCCTGGTTATTGCACACGTGGTTTGTTAGCTTATTCTCTGAACTGGAGGTAAAATCCAAGTGAAGGAGAACTCTTGCCATAATTTTTATTATCTTTTTCTGTTACAGGGGAGAAGGGACCTTTACAGAGAGTGAGGGACAGTGCAATACGTTAGCTATGACACTGCTCCTTCGCTTAGCTAGATGGAGGTCACTGCCTCAGCTTAGCAAGATGTGAGCTACCATCATCATTTGCTTACTCGCCTAGTAGGTGCTTGAGGAGGCAGGCGTTCATTTATCACCTCTGGGCATCAAAATGATGATTTACAGGTTCCTGCTTGCACTCCTGCAGGCTGAGCTCTTCCTTTTGCAAAAAGAAAAGCAGTTGAAAGCAGTGAAACAGGTACTCTGACCATCTTCTTGGTGATGTGAGACACAACGTCATCACCTAAGTATTACCTATTTCCATGACTCAAACTCAGGCTAAGAGAAAGTTTCAGTACAGATAGATTCCAATGTTCAGAAGGGGACTGGATTAGGGATTTTTGATTTTGTTCTGTGGTATATGTAAGTAGCTTTTTTGTGATTATCTTTTATTTGATGTAATCTGTTTTCAGGCATTTTTCCTTCTCTCGGCAGTTAGTATTATTGCTGCTTTTCTTCACATACCCTACCTGTGACAGCAAAGCAGTTCTCTCACACAAAATATTAATTGATGGCCATATTTTGTAACACACAAAGAAAAAAAATCACCTTGCTTTATGAAATTAATCCACAAAACAGGTCCAGCAAGCTGAATTGAAGTACATTAGCGGTGATTCCATAGCCAGCAAAGCACAGATATTAAAACCCAAACTCACCCATAGAAGGTAAGACGCAGGAACCCGATCCTGTGGCCAAGTTTAACCAGCTCTCCCTGCCTGGCAGCAGCTCCCGTGAGCAGCACGATCCCGACTCTTTTCAGGGTGCACAGCCACTTGTATGTGCTTTCGTCGTTGTACATGACTTCTTCAAAAGGCAGTTTGGGAAGCTGCAGGTCTGAGCCCCAGTGCTGGCATTCTGAAAGGGAAAAGCACAGGGAAGCACGTGCTGAAGCTGGTTTAGCACCGAAGCTCAGGGCACAGGTGGAGGGTGGAGGGGGTGGGATTTACACACAGTTGTGAATCCACCCCCAACCCCGCAGTCAGAGGCACCTGGGACTGGGTCCTGAGGCTGCGCCGAGAACCAGCAGTCGGTATCGTGAAGTTCAGCAAAGCGTTGTAGTCAAATCTTAACCTGGAAGCTGAAGGAAAGACCATTTGAAAGGGAGATTTTTGTTAACTACATTAGAAACGTGCATATTCATTTTTCTGTCTGTAGCAGTGAACCACAAGAGTGAAATTTTGAAACTAAGACTGTTTTTGAATGTTTCTTGTCTAGGATAAAATACCATGGAGCACCGCAACATCTCCCCCAGACGTGTCGCTGTATGGACATATAACAACTAGCAGATTATATTCCTGATGAAGGAACAGGAGAAGACGCATCAGTATAACGGCTTGGAAGCAGAGTAACTACATGAATTGCAAAAATGTATGTTTTGCAATTTTTAAAATTTGAAAAAAGAAAACTGCAAAAATTTTCTGTTGTAGATTTGTCTTCATCAGATCATATTCTGTTATATTAAACTTTGCAGGATGGTGTTAATCCTTGTCTGTCTGCAGATTATTATTTTTTTTTTTGTGAGCTTTTGACTTATTTCTGGAAGATGCAAAGACGTTAATAAAACCCGAGCGCTGCCAGAAGGTAAAGAAAATGATAGAGTGATTGTGTGATGAGCAAGAAATTATGTCATGCCCAATCTCGGACAAAATTAATTATAGGAGCGTACGACTGTGGAATAGCGGTAAAGCAGCCACACCATAACCAGCCCCTAAACAGCCCCTGTGCAGGAGGAGCCCCAGGGCCGCTGCTGGGAGCAGGCACCGACCTGCAGAAGGAAACTGCCCCCCAGCTCTTCCCTTCTCCCCCCCCGAGCAGCGCAGGCGGCCAGCGCAGCCCCCAGGGCTGGCGGGGCGGGGAAATGGGGGCAGCGGCAAGGGAGAGGCCGCGCAGCCTCGTCCTGCAGGGGTGTCCCCCCGCCCCAGCTGGGGGCAGCTGGGCCGGCCTGTGAGTGGGTCCCTGCCACGAGTGGGTCCCTGCCGAGAGTGGGTCCCCGCCGAGAGTGGGTCCCTGCCGAGAGTGGGTCCCTGCCCTGAGTGGGTCCCTGCCCACAGCTGTACCTGCACCTTCAGACGCAGCTGGGGGCAGCCCGAGCGCCCGGGCGCTCCTGCGGGCACAGCCGTGCCCTGAGACCGTGCCAGGGTCACCCGAGGACAATCAGTCAGCCCTGGGGGGTACTCGAGGTCAAACCGGAGTTGTGCAAGGTCAAACTGAGGCCCCTGGGGTTACTCGAGGTGAAACCAGGGTTACCAGAGGTCAAACTGAGGCCCCCGGGGTTACTTGAGGTCAAACTGCCTTTTTTAGGAACACGCCGGGGTCATCTGAGGACACCAATTAGCATATGGGGTTACTAGAGGTCAACTTTACCCAAAATCTTGGACTCAGGGGTCATCTGAGGACAACCACTTAGCCCCCGGGGGGTTACTAGGGGGCAAACCGGGGTTACTCGAGGTCAAACTGAGGCCCCCGAGGTTATTTGAGGTCAACTTGAGGTTACTAGAGATCAAATCGAGGCCCCCGAGGTTACCAGAGGTCAAACTGAGGCCCCCGGGGTTACTTGAGGTCAAACTGCCTTTTTTAGGAACACGCCGGGGTCATCTGAGGACACCAATTAGCATATGGGGTTACTAGAGGTCAACTTTACCCAAAATCTTGGACTCAGGGGTCATCTGAGGACAACCACTTAGCCCCCGGGGGGTTACTAGGGGGCAAACCGGGGTTACTCGAGGTCAAACTGAGGCCCCCGAGGTTATTTGAGGTCAACTTGAGGTTACTAGAGATCAAATCGAGGCCCCCGAGGTTACCAGAGGTCAAACTGAGGCCCCCGGGGTTACTTGAGGTCAAACTGCCTTTTTTAGGAACACGCCGGGGTCATCTGAGGACACCAATTAGCATATGGGGTTACTAGAGGTCAACTTTACCCAAATCTTGGACTCAGGGGTCATCTGAGGACAACCACTTAGCCCCCGGGGGGTTACTAGAGGGGCAAACCGGGGTTACTCGAGGTCAAACTGAGGCCCCCGGGGTTATTTGAGGTCAACTTGAGGTTACTAGAGATCAAATCGAGGCCCCCGAGGTTACCAGAGGTCAAACTGAGGCCCCCGGGGTTACTTGAGGTCAAACTGCCTTTTTTAGGAACACGCCGGGGTCATCTGAGGACACCAATTAGCATATGGGGTTACTAGAGGTCAACTTTACCCAAAATCTTGGACTCAGGGGTCATCTGAGGACAACCACTTAGCCCCCGGGGGGTTACTAGAGGGCAAACCGGGGTTACTCGAGGTCAAACTGAGGCCCCCGGGGTTATTTGAGGTCAACTTGAGGTTACTAGAGATCAAATCGAGGCCCCCGAGGTTACCAGAGGTCAAACTGAGGCCCCCGGGGTTACTTGAGGTCAAACTGCCTTTTTTAGGAACACGCCGGGGTCATCTGAGGACACCAATTAGCATATGGGGTTACTAGAGGTCAACTTTACCCAAAATCTTGGACTCAGGGGTCATCTGAGGACAACCACTTAGCCCCCGGGGGGTTACTAGAGGGCAAACCGGGGTTACTCGAGGTCAAACTGAGGCCCCCGGGGTTATTTGAGGTCAACTTGAGGTTACTAGAGATCAAATCGAGGCCCCCGAGGTTACCAGAGGTCAAACTGAGGCCCCCGGGGTTACTTGAGGTCAAACTGCCTTTTTTAGGAACACGCCGGGGTCATCTGAGGACACCAATTAGCATATGGGGTTACTAGAGGTCAACTTTACCCAAAATCTTGGACTCAGGGGTCATCTGAGGACAACCACTTAGCCCCCGGGGGGTTACTAGGGGGCAAACCGGGGTTACTCGAGGTCAAACTGAGGCCCCCGGGGTTATTTGAGGTCAACTTGAGGTTACTAGAGATCAAATCGAGGCCCCCGAGGTTACCAGAGGTCAAACTGAGGCCCCCGGGGTTACTTGAGGTCAAACTGCCTTTTTTAGGAACACGCCGGGGTCATCTGAGGACACCAATTAGCATATGGGGTTACTAGAGGTCAACTTTACCCAAAATCTTGGACTCAGGGGTCATCTGAGGACAACCACTTAGCCCCCGGGGGGTTACTAGGGGGCAAACCGGGGTTACTCGAGGTCAAACTGAGGCCCCCGAGGTTATTTGAGGTCAACTTGAGGTTACTAGAGATCAAATCGAGGCCCCCGAGGTTACCAGAGGTCAAACTGAGGCCCCCGGGGTTACTTGAGGTCAAACTGCCTTTTTTAGGAACACGCCGGGGTCATCTGAGGACACCAATTAGCATATGGGGTTACTAGAGGTCAACTTTACCCAAAATCTTGGACTCAGGGGTCATCTGAGGACAACCACTTAGCCCCCGGGGGGTTACTAGGGGGCAAACCGGGGTTACTCGAGGTCAAACTGAGGCCCCCGGGGTTATTTGAGGTCAACTTGAGGTTACTAGAGATCAAATCGAGGCCCCCGAGGTTACCAGAGGTCAAACTGAGGCCCCCGGGGTTACTTGAGGTCAAACTGCCTTTTTTAGGAACACGCCGGGGTCATCTGAGGACACCAATTAGCATATGGGGTTACTAGAGGTCAACTTTACCCAAAATCTTGGACTCAGGGGTCATCTGAGGACAACCACTTAGCCCCCGGGGGGTTACTAGAGGGCAAACCGGGGTTACTCGAGGTCAAACTGAGGCCCCCGGGGTTATTTGAGGTCAACTTGAGGTTACTAGAGATCAAATCGAGGCCCCCGAGGTTACCAGAGGTCAAACTGAGGCCCCCGGGGTTACTTGAGGTCAAACTGCCTTTTTTAGGAACACGCCGGGGTCATCTGAGGACACCAATTAGCATATGGGGTTACTAGAGGTCAACTTTACCCAAAATCTTGGACTCAGGGGTCATCTGAGGACAACCACTTAGCCCCCGGGGGGTTACTAGAGGGCAAACCGGGGTTACTCGAGGTCAAACTGAGGCCCCCGGGGTTATTTGAGGTCAACTTGAGGTTACTAGAGATCAAATCGAGGCCCCCGAGGTTACCAGAGGTCAAACTGAGGCCCCCGGGGTTACTTGAGGTCAAACTGCCTTTTTTAGGAACACGCCGGGGTCATCTGAGGACACCAATTAGCATATGGGGTTACTAGAGGTCAACTTTACCCAAAATCTTGGACTCAGGGGTCATCTGAGGACAACCACTTAGCCCCCGGGGGGTTACTAGGGGGCAAACCGGGGTTACTCGAGGTCAAACTGAGGCCCCCGGGGTTATTTGAGGTCAACTTGAGGTTACTAGAGATCAAATCGAGGCCCCCGAGGTTACCAGAGGTCAAACTGAGGCCCCCGGGGTTACTTGAGGTCAAACTGCCTTTTTTAGGAACACGCCGGGGTCATCTGAGGACACCAATTAGCATATGGGGTTACTAGAGGTCAACTTTACCCAAAATCTTGGACTCAGGGGTCATCTGAGGACAACCACTTAGCCCCCGGGGGGTTACTAGAGGGCAAACCGGGGTTACTCGAGGTCAAACTGAGGCCCCTGGGGTTATTTGAGGTCAACTTGAGGTTACTAGAGGTCAAATCGAGGCCCTGGGGGTTATATGAGGTTAAACTTGCCCTCTATTGCCCTCCCAGATGAAGTACAACCTCTGGCCCATTATTTATGTGTCCCTGCTGATGTGCATGAACCATTTTGCAACGCAGAGCAGAGCTGGAAGAGCTTCCTACCACTGGCGCTGCCTCCCACTTCCCTCTAGGTGTATTTTGCTTGTTTGTTTGTAACGTTGGTAAACCTTAACCATGTGGGATGGGGTTTTCTATGGCAGCATCCACCAAAAAGTTTCAGCAACAGCCGAAGTGGATCCAGAGCCTACAGCTGTGAAGATAAATCTACATCAGCCAAGTCAAAATTTTCACACTGGCTTAGTGGAGTAGCTTCAGTGCTTTTATTCTTTCAAGTGTCAATTTTGGCATGTAAGTTGGTCACATCTTAGGAACGTACACTGGCTATTCCTGTGAAACTTGTCAAGTTTGGCCAGTGCTTACAGCTTTGGAAAATATCACCTTGCAGATGCTCCACAGACATTTTTTTCAGTTTGGCAGCAAAATTGTCCCAATATTCCTTTCACCCTGAGCAGGCTCCACAGCTGGGGTGAAGGATATAGCAGCACCACTGCAAAACACAGATGAGGAAAGTAATATCTGTGTAAAATTAGCACACTCACATGAAACAAGGCCAAATACAGACCATCTGTGTGTTTCAAAAATTGTGTAATTCTAACTTCAAACTTCCATTCCCCTGGGACTCATCTCACCTGTCGCCTTCAGAATATTCTGAAGTACGAAAAGAGATATAATAATGATAAATAATACTGAGAAATCATAATGGTAAATAATACTAATACTAATAATATGATTGCTCTTCCCCAAGTGATGGGACGTGTCACTGACTTTCCCAGAGTGATGTATAACCGAGAATCAGCCCAATATTCATACTTTCCATTATTTCACAAATAATTTTCCACAAATTCAAATTACATTCATCTCATACCATTAGCATACAAGAGATTTAGAAAAAAATACTGATTGACTCATTTGTCCATGTGGAGAAGCTACGACAAATCGGGATGCTGCAGGAAGAACCTCTTTGTTAGCCATCTATTTAAAACTACTCCAGTCAGGTACATTTTAACATTTTCAGACACATTTGAAATCAAATTAATTTCTTTCAATAAAAGGCAGTGCTATAGCCACTCATTAGTACAGGCAAAGCCACATAATAACTAAACACCACATTTCTTTATTTTGGCCTCAGTATTCATAGGCCAAGATCAGTTTGTTAAAATAATAAAGATTGTTCCCCCCAGCCCATTTCCACCCCCCCCCTTCCAGACTAACCCTGCCAGACAACCCTAAAACAGGTATCACCTAAGTTTTAATGGCTCCAGTGCATTCAGCCAGGAACTCAAGGGATCGGTAATGTAAGACAGAAAGCAAAAAGGCAGGAAATTAATCATGGAACCCAAAGCACAGCTTCTCACCAGGACACTTTCTGGACTTTGCCAGTTCTTAATGCAATTAATTTTAATTTAATTTGTCTGTGCTACTGGCAGAGGACACTGGAAGCCACAGTTGTGGGTCACATTGGATACTTTACCACGAAAGGTGACTTTCCTCCACAGCTGAAAGATCTCCAGAGAAAGTCCTAAAATACCACGTGGTGTCCCTGGATCACTGAGCCCATCCTGGTCTTCTGTTTATTCATGGAGCATTTAAAATGGTACAGGGAGTTTAACATAGAACCGGGTTTAAAGCCAAGTGAAATGGCTGCCCGTGCACCTGAAAGAAAGCTGCTACAGGGACTCTGTAGTGATGTTATTGTTAACAAGCTGCATTTGTAAGCATTGTTAGTAAATTAAAAATGAAACAACTACAGGTTTACCAGTGTAAATGAATCTTAGGTCAAGATACAGCTTTTATTAAGCTGCCTTGCTAGAAGGCATCAGCAGTAATTGTTTTTTCCCTTGCATTTGCACTACTATTGTCTACGTATATTTATGATACCAGATACACACCCCACACATACCAGTAGCTCTAATATGGAAAAAGTTGTTATTAACAAGTGGTACTATTTCCTCAGAAACTGGTGTTTCTGTTGTAAAGCTGTTTTTAATGCTTATAACCGTAGCAAAAGATAATCTTTTGGGCTGACTATTTTTTCATGCCAAAGATTTCTTTCTTTGAATCTATGGAGAGAACAGTCAAGTCAAAAGGCTTGGCTGTACCTTAGAACAGAACTGAGCACGGCAGTACACTTTTTGCTCATGTTTGAAAAAAAAGTCCAGCAAAGGCTCTAATTCCTCTGATTTTAGTGACTGAGGCAATGTGAGAAATACATTTTGGTGAATCCCCCCCTACCCCAAGCTTGCTGAGGTCCAAGTCCACGAGGAGACTTGGTAGCAGACCTTCCTACAGCTTCCCAGCTGCAAGTGTCCCCACCGCTGTGCTGCCCAGGCACCTGCCTAGCCGCTGCCGGAGGCTGCCTGTGGATGCGGCCATCTGGGGAGAGACGAGAAGGAAAGATGAGGATGAGCTGAGCCATTCCCCTGCTCTCCGTTAAAGCCTCTGTCCCAGGCCCCTGAGAGGGGAAGAGGTGAACTGAACAGTGCGAGAAGCTGTCTAGGGAGGAGGAGGTGCATTACCTGGGGAAAAACTCAGGGAAGCTGAAGTGGGGACACTGACTGGTAGGAAGAAGGTGACTCTGGAGACTGAGTAAAAACTGCTGCTGGCTGCAGGGGAAACTGGAGCCAAGGAAGAGGAGCTAGGCTACCTGCTTGGCAACGACAGTTAATAGTTTAGTGACAGCAGCCTGGTGCTGGGAGCTGAAAACAAAGTGAGAGACCTCCAGAAGACACTGAGGCTGTCCTAACGGAATGACCAGAGCACAGACCCTTTTCCTCCCCTTTTGCATAAATAGCCAGAAAACGGCAGCAGATGCCTGGCACTGAGACACAACCAGCGACCCCTCACAGGTAAGGTCTGGAGTTAAAACACTGCCCAGGGAGCAGCGTAATTTATTTCCTGAGGGGTGTACAGAGCAGAAGGTGCTGAGAGGAGGGATGGCCCCGGCCCAGAGCGCCACTGCTGCCGAGCTCCCAGGTTCCGCACAGACCTCTGCCCTGCTCCTACCTCACACACTGCTGCTACCCCCTGAAACGTTTGCACGGTGCATTTAGTTCTAATTCACAGGAAAAAATACTTTATCACTGAACAGAGAGCATGCAAGCCTTTATAACCCCGCACCATGACAGCACTCTGTCCCCTCCACAGATTTCAGCTGGGCTGGCTGCGGCAGCCACCGCTCACAGAGCTGCCAAGTGCCGCAGCTCAGCCGATTTCAGAAGCCGAAGAGCCCTGGTGATGGCGATACTACAGCCCCTTCGGTAACAACGCTGGGGCTGACATATTTGAGACTTTTTGTAGGGTATTAATAACTGTGTGTTAACTTGCAGGATGAGGAAATGAGGCGTGATCTGCCCGCTTGACCTGAAAAGCAGCGCTGCTGGCAGGTACCAAAGACCACTGGGACAGATACACCTGCCCTTCGACGTTACTGTAATGCACAGAAAGAGGTGTGAGGTATTTACCTTCTCCCCTGTATGAAAGAGCTATTTCAGATTTCTGTTCCCCGAATACAACACTCCCTTGCTCTCTTCTCATTAATTTCCACTTGTAATGTCTCACAAGTTTGCCAGTTTAGTGGTTTGTATGCACGAATAAACACATACACACATTCAAACTGAAGATGTCACACAGCAATGGGTAAACAGAACAAAGATGCTATCTTTCTTTTTTTTCTTCATAAATTTTGCATTGATTTTAGTATTTTGGAAAACTTAAAAAAAATAGTGTTTTAAGTCAAGCATTCTCTTGGATGTTGAATCAGAGCTCTTATTCTTACAGTAAAGATGTAATTTGGTTTTCCCTCGCTTTTATGTATTTAATTTGAAGCTGCTTATTCTTAAGAGAGCGCACAATAAAGCGTGAAAGGATTTTATCTATTTCATAGAATAACTGTTTTGTTTAAATCACATCTGCATCAGAGTTTACTTGGTATTTTATCTAATTTTCAGTTAACTTGCCCAATCATTGATCACAGAGATTACGCACTAGAAACGAGATCATAAACATTGCAAAATTCAGATGGCATAATTTATAAAACATCTATATGTCTCTCTATTCCAAAATCCTTTCAGCGGACAGGAGTAATAAAAACTATTCCAAGCAGGTTTCAGAATGAGAGCTCCGGGGATTCCACCTGGTGACTGAGGGACATGCTGTACTTCAAAAAGATGTAAAGAGCCAGGTTTGGGGGGTTCTTTTTCTTCTCTCTAGATATAGGTACCAAGTACAAAATGCAACGTGCTCATGAAAAAAGCAAACCCAGACACTACATAGTTACACATTTTTCAACAGTTGCAAAGTCTGCAAATTTCCAGCCAGTGGTGCTCCTCTCCCCTTTGGCTAAGGCTGGTTAAAGACTGTCCAAGAAACACAACGCACATACCCAAATAGAAGCTATCCACACAGACCATCTTTTATACTCTACCTCGTGTTTCAAAGCTGTTGTATGATTGACAAGCTGTTGAATTTCACAACATGTTCTCAAAAGGAAAAAAGGTGCAATCCTTGAGGAGAGATGTAATCTCACCTCATTAAATTCCTTTTGGAGACCACTCCATGGCCTGCTACTCACTGCTCCAGTGTGTTTAACTCAATATACATCCTTTCACACACCTGATGTATGGGTGAAAAATAAAATATGAATGTTCTCCTCCTTCTCTGTTAAAAGTTATGAAATTTAAATAGCTTTAGGTATGCTGTGTGAACTGCCAAGAATATCCCTTGAAAGGCAAATTCAAGCTTCAGTGTTGGTGCAGGTAAATAACCACGTGAAAACTAATGGAATAGTTAAGTTTCATCTTTTCCTTCCTAATCTTTCTTGCTGTCTTGCTAATAAATATTTTCCCAATCTTCCTTACATAAAACAAGGGGTAGAGGAATTTTAGTATTTCAAGGAATGCACCAACAGGTCTTCCCCCACTTTGGGATATAAATGTATGTACCTGGAATTTAACTACAGCTCCAGGAGCCCCAGGCGTCCCCGAGTACACGGACTGTAGACTCCTCTTGTTCAAATTCCCAGTTCCCACCGTGCTTGCTAAAGGTTCCACCTAACACCGGGATGCCCCTTCTGCAGCCAATGGTGTTGGGTTTTGGGGTGGTTTTGGCTTTCGTTGCAAACACCCGCTTTGCAACAGCACTGCAAAACGGTGCACACTCAGCATACCCGCCTGGGACTGCCAACCCCTAGAGCAGATCTGGGGAGAACGTTCCAGCAACAGCCACCCAGCTGGCCTTCGTCCCCACCAGACCCCCTGCGGGGGAGGCTCTCACTTGGCCTCACATCTCCAGCCCTACGGAGCCGATTCAGACTGTTTCTGTATGTAACATGCAAAAGCAGTCTTTTCTCTGTGTAAAAACAATCGGTGATGTGAATCCCGCCACGTACTGGGAATTTATCCTTTCCCAGACCCTGCAGTGTATCCAGGAGTCAACACTGCCTACTGGCTGAGATGTTTAAGCTTTACAGTACCACTACAACATGGAAATTGCAAAATTTCAAGGAAACAGAACTGTTCACTGATACTCTCCAGGCAGCTATTAAAACTGTCAAACAGTTCAAATAAAGCAGCTTCTTAGGCATTTTTCAATGTTTAGCTATTCTGTATTAAAAAAAAAAAAAACAAAAAAAACCCCCAAAAAACCAACAAACACCAAAACAAAACAAAGATAGAAAGTGGTAAATACAGTTAAATCCTGCCTGGCCAGGCTATAAACTCTGTTCTCAAAGTTCCAGTTTTCCCACAGGAATTCACTTCCAGTGAGAAGTGCAGCCAGCGTCCTTAGTAGTTTGTGTTTGTTTTTCTTTTTAAAAGTGTAGGCTGGTACACAAATTCTTATAAATCCTACCTCATGTTTCAGAGAAGAAAGGCTCCAAGTTCCCAGCCCTTCAGTGGCATCTTGATGCAGCCAAGAGCTTAGTCTTTCAGCTACTGCAGGAGTAACCTTTCCCCCTTGACATTTGCCAATGTACTCTGTAATGACACATGCCAAAAGCTGAAAATGGCTTTTGTACAGCCCTAAGTATTACTAATCTTGGGAAATGTTTGAAACGCAGCAGCAGTTGGTATCTGGGAGGAAAAAAATCCAGTGCAGCTTGTAAAGTTGTTGATATTAAAACATGGCTCACCTCAGGTCTTAAAATCTTCCTTTTAATTTGAAACATTTTATAGTTTATCTGAGCTCCAATTTTTACCTATTCTGAACAGCATTAAGAAAACCTGTTCACATAGGTTCACATGCTTTTGTATAGTGATGTATCCACCATGAACATGGAAACAAACGGTTCCTCCTCTCGCTCCCCCTGCTCCCTGCACTTGAATCATTCACTGTTTCTAGACTAGTGATCATGCACAGTGCTTTCCAATGGGCACTTTGTAGTCTTTCTTCATGTATAGTGCCCAAAATTGACACACGCTCTGGAAACCTTACTCCATCAACAGGAGCAGAAGGACTATTTGATCTTTTCTGCAGGTTAGGCTTCTCTTTGGGCTCAGCTGAAAGCAATGTCAGCCCTGAGCCCAAAAGTCTGCCAGCATAGGCTCAGATTCAGCCTGTGATCAGCACCAAGCCCACCCCACGCGGGCGGTCCTTTCTCTATCTTGCACTCAAACAGCTGCCGAGCTGCAGCATCCCACAGGAAACCCTGGTGCCATGACTGTGGTTGCTAAAGAAATATGATGGAGTTAAACTGCAGAGAGTGGTTTGGCTTAGATGCTTTTACTACATTGCTGCTGGAGCCTGAGCATTAGGCTAGATGAACAGGTCACCAGACTCATTAAAGCATTAAAGCATTTTTTACATTTTTACCATTTCTCCTATTTGCCAAGGTCATTTAGAACTGCAACCCTGATCCTTCAACACATTTCCAGTCAATCTCTGGTTGGTGTCATCTGCAAGTTTAATGCGGTTATTTCTTTCTATCATAGTCATGGATGAAAATAAGGAACAGTATTTCAGAAAGCACAGACCTTCGCAAAGCCCATCTTGATATATCGTTCTGCCTTGACGGTAAACCATTACAGCTACTCTTTGACTGTTTTTTAAAGATGACACGTTTCCTTAGCGCATTCATGAAAATTTCATATGCAACAGTGACAAACGCTTTATGCTAAGAATATGAATCTGACCACTTTTTTTAATACTAAATATGCCAAAGAAAACAATGAAAAACAATCAAAAGACAAAGTTGCATACTCAGAGCACAAGCCAAACCACTGTCTTCACTACACAGCATAAAACTTTCAAAATATTAGAAAGGCATAATCACCCTGAACAGAAGAAGCAGATAAAATTTCAGAGCCATAACTAAAATAAAGTGGTTCGTTTGCAGGAATAAAGCCACAGAAAATGGGGTGAAACTTGCAGCATTTACATACCAGCTCAAGGCTGAAAGTGTAATAAATGTTTTTATTATTAGCAAAGTGGAAATTGGCTGAGAATCATACTGCCTTCCTGCAGCTGACTATCGGATGATTACTTATACCAGGTGCATACAGTAAATTGCAGAGTAGATTATATGGGGACTTCCTCATCATTTTAGCACAGAATTTCCTACAGCCTTTTTAATCTTTATGCTTTACATATTAGTAATTTTAGGGGTTTTTTGAGGGAGATCTTTGAGCTTGATTCAAACATATGGGCACCAGTTTTAATCCTTCTAGTAGCTGCAACAGATCGGAGGTCTGATTTCTAACACTGATGTCTGACATACACATGAACTATTTTTAAACAACTCCTATTTATTTGCATGAAAAGCAGGGAAGGAATTCTCCTGACTGGTCCCAGAGACCATTACAGCCAGGTAAGTCCAACAGTAGTAGGACAGAGACAAGTAATAGGGCTACACTAAAATAGGCAGCATTTATAAAGATCTCCTTCTCCACAGTCCCAGACAAAAATGTTAGTATGCTGCCCAATATTTACAACTTGACAAATTATCAGGTCCATAATTCTTTGGAAAAGGGACAGGAAAGCATACATCATAAAACCAAAAAAGAAAAGATCCTGTGATGTGAAGATATTTAAGTTCTTCCATTTAACAATATTTTTAAGAAGTCTATATAAAAGTCTTTGAAAATTCTGCATCCCACAGGGCATGTTATTCTCTCATATACTGAACAAAAGGAACTTTATTCCCATTTTTATCCACAAAGACCCTTCAGCCTGAAAATCTATCAAGAAGCTGCACTGAACAGAGACTGTATTTCTTGCCAGTCTTTCCTGGTGGTAATTGATCCCACTCATGTTCTTCATTATTTTATCATGTCAGCATAGCATGTTTTCTCCCGCTGCGTAACCACAGTTCATATAGTTTCCATTGTACTACAGTAGAAATCTAAGAACATACGGGCTGAAAGCTGAAGGGGTAAGAAAGATAGGAATGAGCCATTAGTGCCTGGGTAGCCTTAGGTCTCACTTGCACAGCACAGCTGCAGTAGCCAGGTTAAAAATCTTGATGTTTACAAAGGTAGCTGAACAATTCGTAAGGGACAAAACCAAAGGCTTTGTAGAATTATTTTGTGTCTTCATTGATCATTCACATTATGACTAATAAAGCTACAGATCTACAAGCTTTGCAAAATGGTAAGAATTAAATGTGTTTGAAAGAATTAATGAGTCACCGTCTCTTTCAATTTCAGAAAAATAAAATGGGGGTGCAGGGGAGAAAAAAAGAATCCCATTTCTTGATCAGACTGGGTTAGTCATAAAAAGTCACCTATACTGGACTTTGCACAAAATGAGAAGATGGCCTTTGCTCAGTTCCTGCAGATGGCATACAGGCATCAATGAACACTCGGAATTATTCAGCATTTACTGTGCAAGCTGGGTCAGTGCTGGTTAAAGCTTTCTGTACTGGAGTCATGTGGGAAAGGAAGTCTAGACAGCATAGATTAATTTCCTTAATCTAAAATTAATTTGTCTACAATGTGTGCTTTAATGTTTGCTGAAGGCCAAGTGTATTTTTGCTGTATTGTGAATTATGTCTATGGCACCCTAAATTGTGGTGCAGCTCTTATTAATTACTACAGGATAAATTTTCAAATGACCGAACTCTTTTAGTAAAATATAACTTTTAACTTCTTCCTCTTGAAATTATAATCTCTCAGGACCTAACAGAGAAATGGAAAGCACTACTGATGCTGTTAACATTCTGACTCAAACTTTGGTGGAGCTGGATACACGCCCAGCATCATTTTATCACATTTTAAAGGACAATCATAATCTGAAATCTTTAACCTCAAGTTAAAACCTTAACCTAACCTAAGGTCAAAAATATTAAGTAGCACCAGGTACTACCTCTGCTGAATCTTCTTCTCTACCCAAAAGGAAAATATAACTGTGATGTTATTGAACTTTTTTTTCTCCCACATCCTGTTGATGGGATGCCAGTGTGCTGGAAAATAATCCTCAGCAAAAGCAATGTCATGAGAGGCTGGGTACTGGAAAGCACCTGTATACTCAATGTCTTCCACAAGCTTCCTCCACCACACACACAATCTGAGTTACAGAGAGACTGCACGAGGTAGTAAATCACTCCTGTAAAGTTCGTTGGGGAGGACACAAGTAAACAGGAGGGGAAAAAAAGTTATCTTTGAAACACCATAGCTGGAGAAGTAGAAGATGGCTCTTTTGTTGCTCTTATAAACAAATATCAGACTTTGCATACTACACAGACAGGATCTGGCAGTGTTTTTAAAAGCAGAATCTTGATGTATTGCCACAGAGCTATAAGAGCTATTTATAGTCACTTCCATCATGCAGTGCAAATCTGACCTACTCTTCTGTGGGGAGCTGACCCTGGCTGGGGGCTGGTGCCCACCCAAGCTCTGTCAGTGCCCTCCTCAGCCGGGCAGGGGAGAGGGAGCACAGCACCAGGCTGGTGGGTCGGGACAGGACAGGGAGATCGCTCCTACCATCGCTGTCACGGGCGAAACAGACTCAACTGGGGGAAAACTACTGTGATACCATTCAGATCAGAGCAGGGTAATGAGAAATACGAACAAATCTCAGAACACCTTCTCCCCACCCTTCCCTTCCTCTCAGGCTCAGCTTCACTCCCGATTTCCCTCCCGCCTCCCCCGAGCGGCGCAGGGGGATGGGAATGGGGGCTGCGGTCAGTCCATCCCACCCCACGGTGTCTCCGCCGCTCCTTCCTCCTCACGCCCTGCCCCTGCTCCAGCCTGGGGTCCCTCCCACGGGAGACAATCCTCTACACACTCCTCCGGCGTGAGCCCTTCCCCCGGCCGCAGCCCCTCACCCCCTGCCCCGGCGTGGGTCCCCCCCGGTGGGTGCCGTCCTTCAGGCCCAGCCTGCTCCGGCGTGGGCCCCCCCGGGTCACGCGTCCTGCCAGCGACCCTGCCCCAGCCTGGGCTGCCCAGGGGGTCACAGCCCCGTCGGGCACCCCCTGCCCCGGCGTGGGGCTCTGCCCCCCCATACCCTCCGTGGGCTGGGGGCACAGCCTGCCCCGCCGGGGGCTTCCCATGGGCTGCCAGGAACCTCTGCTGCGGCGCCTGGAGCCCTCCTGCTCCTGCTGCACCGGCCTCAGTGTCAGCTGTTGCTCTCACAGTCTCACTCCTCTCTTCAACTGGTTTTTTTTTGTGCAGATTTCCCCCCCACCACTTCTTAAACACGCTATCCCAGAGGCACTACCACCATTGCTGATGGGCTCAGCCTCGGCCAGTGGTGGGTCCGTCTCAGAGCCATCTGGCACCGGCTCTGTTGGACATGGGGGAAGCTTCTGGCATCTTCTCACAGAAGCCACCCCTGTTGCCCCCTGCTGCCAAAACCTTGACATACAACCCACTATGTCTTCTTTTTGGATTTGACATATGACTAACATCTTTCTTTTTGAATCAGAAATGATGAAAAAACATAAAAGCAACACCCAAAGCAAGTAACTTACTTTCAAAAAGACAGAAAAAAAGAGGTAGCCACAGCTACCCCAATGTCAGCAGTGAAGGTTAACCTCAAACTACAGCAGCCTAGTGTGCTTGCTCTTGTATTTGTTGAACCAGCACGCAGGGCTGGCATTCCATCTCATTGTCCGTAATACTATCCTGCTGGGATATGATTAGCTACTTAAGGGCCTGTAATTTCCAGTGTGTGACTCCACTGACCAGAAGGAAGCAAATTCTAAACCTACCCTGATACACAATGAGAAACAGGTCTTAAACAGCCAGCCAGCAAACTCACACACTTTGTAACTGTAGCCTTTTTTTGCAACAGAAACCTGAGAAAAGCTGGGAGAAGCTGTCCGCCACAAGGAGCCAGCTCTGCTCTGAGAAGTGAGAAAGAGCAGAACGACACTACTGAGCAAAGCCAGAGTTAACGCGGGCCCTTACTTAGTACAACTTCTATAAACATATTTCTTCAGATATGGCATGGAAAACAGAATTTACAAAAGCATTGCCCAAAGAATAAAACATGTCTTTGGGGTATATTTTACCTGGACCACTCCAGTGCAGAAGAGCGGTAGCCAGTGGGAGTACTGGCCCCCAAAACAAGCATTGTATTTAGATGCTGAGAGCAAGCACTGTGTAAATGTGTGTGTGTGTAGCCAAATCACAGCCACTTAGACCTCATAATAGGGAGAGAAAAGTAGCATTACATCTGAAATCTCAGTTATTGATACCTTTCGCTAATAAACAACCAGAGATGTAGACTAATTTGCCTGGGCATTAATTAAAGCAGCACTCAATTTACATTGTTCCCCTCAAAAGGCTACAAAACATCTTGCTAGCTTCCACAGCACCTTCATTTTCCCAAATAAATTTCTTACTACATGAGAAATCAAGTCTAGTTTCCCTGAATGAGGTTTGCATCTTCACCACGTTCATTCTGGGAACATGCCCAACCCTCTGAAATAGTAAACAGTGTAGTTTACTCTTGCCAGAGTTAAAGTAGACACGAACTTTTATATCACTAGGGGAAAAAAAGTTCCACTCCAAACAAAGAAGAGTCTGTTACAGGATCCACTGAAATGAACAGAAATATTACTCATCACTTAAGTTTTAAGCCAGTTATAAAAGGCTGAATCTTAAGAACTTACTTTTGTTTAGGAGAGCATGTGCTAAGAGCTAAGGCATATTTGACCTACAGAAATTTGGAAAGCTTACTGGCCCTTTCAGTTGTTCCTAATGTGCCAAAGCTCAGATGCAGGAGATACCTAGGGCCACATATTTTCCCATTTCTCATCTTTCAGGGAAAAAACCCAAACCAACAAAATTTCTTTTCTTTGTTAGAATATAAACCACATGAATAAAGGAGCACAAACCAATCACAGATTTGCCTTTTGCTGAACTCCGAGGAAACTGATACCTGGATCTGAGTTTCACGCCATCAGCCTGCCTCTAGTTTCTTTTTCCTGAAGTAATATCCTGTTTTAACGGATACTGTTTTAACTCTGAATACAGACCCACAAATGTCTGCAAGAGCAAATCTCACAGGAACACTGTCAAGAGCAACAGCAGAAATCTTACAGGTTTTCACACATCTCATGCTTGCAATCTGAAAGGCTGCCAAAGGAATGATGGTGTTCGTCATGACAAACCTAGTGGACCTATAATTATTGACTCAGACGGGTGAGTCATTTGTACTGGGTAAACGTTACACTGCCCGTTGCACAAAATGCTTCATGACCCACAGTCAGCTCCTGCAATAAGTGTGGGACACGGCGCAAACACAGCCTGAACTTCAGCACTAGACGCTGCTAAGCAACACGGTTACTTTTTAACAGGTGGCCACAGAAAGGGAAAAATTATTTTGGTTATAACTCCCTTCCAATTCTGAATGATCTTTCTAAATCCAAGAATTTAAATAATTTAAACAGCACACGCACACTTGCATTTTCACATACACCACTGCTGGTCCACAAAACTCATTTTTGAGACCTACTGACCCTTTCTGGAAAGAAAAGGCTCTCAGGAAAGTAAACACAGCCCAACCAGTTGAAGTCTTCACAGGTCCTGAGGTTAGAAAAGGGAATGGGTAACCACAGGCTCCTGTTGAGCATGCACAGCCTGGCACTGAGCACCAAGAGCAGCTGCCACTGCTCCAGCTGGGTAGACCTGGTCCTCACACAAGTGGCTTACAGCTGGGACTGTCACCGTCAGATTATTTGTATTTGGAACAAACATTAGAGATATGCTTTGAATTCCTACCTGGTAAAAATAAATTTTCTCGCATTTCTGCTCTGGCTTCTTCAGAGAAGCACCGTTTTTTCAACCACTCAGCTTCATATTCACTTGCGTGTTCATCAGGCCACGTAATAGAGATCTTCCAGTATAAAAGAAAAGATAATTTTAAACAAAAAAAAATCAGAAAACATCACCTAGAACAAGAAACTCCTTTAGAAACTGCAGAAATTGTAATATTTAGATCAATAATATCACAGTTAAGCTTTTCCTGGAGCATAATGTAAAACAAGTAATGAAAACCCAACCTGAACATCATCCAAATTCTGACACCTTTTATAAATGCTTATTTCTACATGAACTCATGACCTAATTTCCTGTTTTGTGTGGGCTGCTTTCACTGTGGGAGCTGTGCTTAGCAGAAAGAGGAGAACCAGGGAAGTTGGCACATATCACTGGGGAGAATGCTTCACCACCACTCAAAGAGAGAAAAAATGCCTTCCAAAACACTGACAGCTCATCAAAAAAGGACAAGACAGACAGGCAAAAAAGAAATGATAGGAGAGAAATCGCTCCCCTAGTTATGAAAAGTCTGCCCTCTTTGAAATAAATTTAAAAAAGGCATTGTTTTTTGTTTTTTTTAATCCAGAAAAAACCATGGAAATAAAGCATATGCCTTTGCTTGTCATGAACTGCAAGAGCTCAGTGCAGCACATGATCTCAGCTGAATTCTCAAGGCTGTCCAGCAGATACTGATTCCCACGCCACATAATTCCACCCATTGACATGATGTGCTCTCCTCAGTTTCTGAGTATAAGTGGAAGCAGGCATTCCCTCTACTATTTTAACACATTTGCCTATTCAAATAATGAATTTATATGGCATTAATTCTAGTAACAATCAATCAATGTGGGAGCCCGGAATTCCTCAGTACAGACCTTCACCCTGCAGCTGAGCCATGCTCCCGTCTGGGTCAGCCTCTGCAAACACCCTGCAAACCCAGCCTGCAACGAGCCTGCCCCAGCTGCTGCAGCCTTGACTGCTGCATCTTTAACACATTTAAAACATCTTTAAGTGTAAAATGAAGGAAATGATTTTGCATATCAAAGGAGCAATGTATTGCTTTTAATATAACCCATAAAATTGAAATTATATATAAGGTTTTTATGTGGCAGGAAAGATTAAAATTCACAGGGAGGGCAGTTCCTGTCCTCTCTTGCCCAACAGCCTTCTCTTTTTCATGAACAAGTGTCAGATGCAGATAAAGACACCGGGCCAGCTCTGAATATTGGGTTCAACTTTGGTTTTGAGTGCTTGCTCCAAGATGAAGTATTTTGCACATTGGAAATGAGTTAAAGTGGTATTTTTGTTAGGGACCAAGGCCACCATCACTTTGCCACTTTTTTTTTTTATTATTTTCAAGCCATTTACTTAGAGAACAAAGGGGGGGGGGGGAGGAAGTGCAAGGGTAATTAAATCTGTGGGGAATGCCTACATTTTCTTTTCAATGTCTAGTGATGAAGAAATACACAGCAGAATTTTTAAAAGCACAATTACAGTCTAAAACCTGAAGCCTGGGTTTCTGCAGCCTCTGCATAACATCTGTAAAGTGAAGTCTCATATAAAAGTGGGAAGATCTGAGCTTCCCGGGCTCTAATTTACAGACTAACAAGCATTGTTAGACAGGTTTCACGAGAGGAAAAAAAAGGTTTGCTTCAAATACCTTTCTTCTATCTGCCACAGCAACTTCCTTCACCACGATGTTCACGTCCAGGTCCTCGATGAGCAGCCTGCGTGCCTTTGCCGAGCGCAGGAAGCACTGGGGACACTGGCAGTTGTCCCTCAGCCAGACGCAGGGGTAGCGGCTCTCGCTCCCGTCCTCCCACTCCACACGGATAAAATGACCCGTGTCCAAAGCTTCCACCTTCTGTATCCCCAGGTTCATGCTGAGCGACTGGGTGGCGTGGACCAGCGGTGCCGTGGTCCCGGCGAGCAGGCTCCTGCCCTTCTGTGCCGGCTGCAGGCAGCACACCCTGCTCCTGGGGACTTTGGCCCTCGGCAGGAGGTTAGCCACCACCCTCCACATTTTGGGTGCTTTAATGAAATCGTTGCAGGGAGAACGCCTTCGTGGACTACCTAAAACACCCAGAAGAGCATTCTATTACAGAAGGAGTCAGTAGAGCAAAAAGACCATTTTAAGATGATTCTCTTCCCTCCTTCTTTAGACCTTTAGGAATATTCACTATCTGTTGCTCACATTTTTTGAGGCGCAAAGGGTGTACTCAGACCCATCTATTAAAAAAATAGCTTAGTTTTGCAGGGCTTCAGTTTCATTCATCATCTTGTGTATCTTTTGTTTCTGCAGTCTGTTCAGTATGTATTGCACAAATAGCCCCTTTTAAAAAAACACCCTGAGATTAATCCCACAAATCCAAGGTAGAGGTTACTACCAACCATGTTCAAAAGCTGAAGTACACATACCTTAATTCCTGCTGTGGAAACTATGGAAAAGAGAGCACAGAATCCACCTCCCTGCAAGGAAAAGCTTTTTAAATGTGACTTCAGCTACAGCAATAGAGTTCTGCAAGAGCCTCCTTCTTTCGCAGCTGGACTGCTTTCTATCGATACACTCTTTTATTTAAAGCTAGCTGCGTACTGCACTGCAGAAAGATGATGCATCCAAATTTTAGAAAAGAAGTTCTGGCCTAATGTTTTTCTTACTCAGAAAAATATTTGGTCTCCCGCTGAATCAATAAGTCATTACATATATTTTAATAGACTGCTCAACCATTTAAAATATTGCACATTTATTCAGTATTTTTTTCTGTTGTTTTTGTTCTTGAGATCACAGGGCAAATATTGATCCCTTGCCAGGGCCAGGGTCTCCCCAGTTGCCTTTGCACAGGGAAACCTCATTGGCTTCAGTATTTTGACTCACTAAGACCTATTTGAGTTATCAGAAGGTTTTTGAAATTTTTCCTTTGCTACAAGTTAGAACTGCGTTATACAGGACCCTTGGGTCTCGTTTTTATTTCATTTGATTAAGTATAGCAAAGCAGAATACTGATTTCTACTTTCTCCTGTTTGCCTGCAGTAGCCTCATTGGAACCCGGTAATTACCAACCTTCACTTGCAATGCAGTCCAAGCCACAGCTATGCTGCTGTGCGTACAGATTTAAACACCTTTTATCCAAAAATGGCTTCATATCCAGATTGAATAACTTTCCTTTTATATATATATATAAAATATGTGCACAAACATATGCATGTAAATATATATGTATGTGTATCTCCACCTTAATTCTAAAGCATTACTCAAGTACTGCAATATTCCTCCTAACTGTACAAATATTTACACTGCAGGACTGGCTGCAGCATCCTTCTGAAATTTCTTGAACAGAGTTTTATTATGTACGACTGCAAAGATGTGGTACGTTTTAGGGTTTTTAACAGGTGATAATTGGATACTTACTCTAACCTCTGTGAAACAAGACAAGTACTGGAACATAATGAAGCTTTCCAATAGACTGAAACTTTAGAATATCTGGTTAAAAAAAAAAGAAGAGCATGATCATTTTAACATTCTGTAAACTCTCGCTACATCTGTACTGCTTTCAGGATAGTTCTCTGTTCAAGGCAGCGGATTACCTGATGGTAATAGATAAGATCCACAGATACACTTAAGCAACCAAAATATAGTTTAGATTTAATTAGGACAATTAAGATGCAGAAGCTCAAGGCACGAAACCATTGCCTAATTGCCTAGGCTACTCAGAGGCTGTTGATACCTGCCCTTCTGCATACAAAATTATCTGAATCCCTTTAAATGCTAATACTACCCATATCCAACATGAAGCAGACAGAACTGAGCACCCTCAGCAAGTACCCCTCCTCCAGTTTACCTAAGATGGGTGAACAGATAGCTGTACACCGGAGAACCTCGCAAGTCACAACAGGGTAAGCGAGATTAGAAAATGCCTGACACCTGGACAAAGCTGAATTGTCCAGCACAAAGCATGGCATTCACATCCACTGGAATTTAAGAATGCTGCAAGAAAGCGTATAAACAACATAAATGGTCGGATCAATTTATTCCACCGGTATTTCAGTGTATAAGGATTTCAAGCACAAAACACTCTTCCCAGAACCAGCTACCCAGCACCTTTGGGGATATGGAAGCTTTTCTCCGTCTGCTAAATATATGTAGGTATTCCTGTAGGTATCTGCTTAAAACAAGACCACGAGAACCAGAATTTGGTTCTGAAGTTTAAGGCCACCAGGAAGCTCCTCTGGCTTACTGGAGTGGGCCAGGGGAAA